>NC_140200.1:20427140-21027140 GCF_965226575.1 Pagrus pagrus | reverse complement strand
AGTTTCAAGTCTGCAAAACCTTCTTTTGACTTGTCCTTTGCCAAACAAGTTTAGAAAATGTTTTCAAAGAGGGAAGTAATGCACATTAAACTGCTCTGTGAAAATAGCATCAGCCATTTTTAAAGGGGTCCTACGTAAGATTTTGTAGCAATTTGCATGTATTCATCACTTTTTATGTCCGTATATGAGCAGATCGTAACGTGATGTGAGAAACGAGACTTCCCCCGTATGTAAATGTAAATGTAATAGTCTACTCTACTCTATAATTCTAAGGTAATCACTTTCCTGGATTTTCTAAAGTAAACTTTTAAAATCACAGCGTATCGTCTCATCTCGAAGTGAACAGTGCAGGTTAACGCCATAACCGATGTTATGATCCACTTAAGTTAGACATGATTTGAGTAGAGATAAGCCCTGGTTTTTGTCTGGCAGGAGCAAAGAGGGTAATCGAGTGACATTCAAGTGAGTCACAAAGGTTTTGAAAGACCAGAAAAACCTTCAACATTTACCTTAAAAATTAAATATGGAACTTTTAAATTTTAACCAGTCCCGGCACGAGGAGCTGCTGATTACAGGAACGCACACACTCAAAGGCAAAATACAGCTTTTCAAGTCATGAGGTGAAAATGTCTGTATTTTTTTCTTTCATATTGTAATATATATTGCAGGAAACAAATACTGCAATGTCAGTATTTTCCAATAAGGTGCAGTTCTGCTTCTTAACACAATAACACTTGTATTAATCATTTCATACAAGAGGATTAATTAATTAATAAAAAAATAAAAAATCATATAGCCATTCAGTCAGGACCAGAGTGCAGCATTAACCTTTACAAACAACAGAGAAAGTCCAAATAGAGAAGAGGAAAATAACAATTAAAGCATCTTTCATTGTCCAATCTACCGTCTGCGACAAAATTCATAAGTCACATTGAAAAAACATTCAATAAGTTGTACTAAAAAATGGGAACAATACTAAAATACCATCTTTCCTTCGTTTTCAGGCTTTTAAGAAAAAGTTGTCTAACCACATTCAAGTGAAACAGCCTTTCATCCAGAATATTTCAGTGTTTTTATGGAGCCATTTCATGGAACATGAACTCTCTTAATTCATCATAATTTGTACAATAAAAAAAAGAAAATGGGACTTACTTTTCACGTCACTCAAACCACACAAACACACACACACACACACACACACACACACACACACACACACACACACACACACACAATTTATTTCCTCATCAATATTTTTTAATCAACCAGACTGAAAATCTTTGGCTTTCTTGTTTTTTGCTGTTGCCTTATGCCACTGGACTGGACTGGATCTCACAGTTAACCTTTCTTTAAATGTAGCCCTATATTTTATTTATTTTTAACAAGCTCAGAGTTAGACAAGTTGTAGTTAGACAAGGTGAGTTATTTGCAAAGCATTTAAAAGAAAAACAGCTTGAAAAAACATTTAAATGATGATTAAAACAATAGAAACCTTTTTGTTATCTTTCTGTTTTTTAATATTTTTGGGTTATATCGGCAGTATCTGTGTGAACATGCCAGATGTGGACCCGAGCCGCCTCCTGAGTTGCACCCTCTTTTGTCCGGGGATCAGAGATGTGAATCACATCATTAAGGCGATCTGTCACAGCCTGACACCGTCTGACCTCGGCTCAAATACCTGCCACTCAGTGGTGAATGAGCTGTCCTCAACCTCTGACACTTCACTGACTGTACAGCTGTCATTCAATAGAGTCAACGCTGCAGCTTCATCCGTGCAACCTGCATTTAAAGCTGCTGTTTTCAGTGTCTCAATAACGGTGCGAACTAACATTGTTACATCAGACTTGACCCAGAAATCAGCTGATTTGATTGTGTCTGTGATGTGGATCTGGGATTTTGTCTAATGCGTTCACATGCTCGTTGGAAAAAGTCCATCGTATAGGGCTTCCCACTGTGCTGATCATAGGAGCTGTCTCACTGTGCTTTTTTTAAGCAGAAGTATAATGAGGTTCAACCTTGATTAGATAATTAAAGGCAAACCGAGTCACTGAAATGTAAAACAAGGCTACATAAATGCATTATTCATCTTCACATGACGTGATGTCTGGGATCCGAGGGCCAGTCAAATTACATTAAGTCTAATCGAGCCGAGTTCAGTTCTGCGGTTTTGTTGTGGATCGCAGGTCTGTGTGTTGGAGTGTTTGAACTTTCAGCTCTGGTGCGTCATTAAACATTTTCGAGGTGGACAGAAAGAGCAAACTGTGAAGTGCAGACTAAAATGTATTGCTGCTCTTCTTCTGACCCAGACTGTTAACTGTCGGAGCATCGGGCTGCTGCCAGTGATACTGTTCGCTCTCTGTTTGGGTTTGGCCCAGAGTCAGCTCTCATTATTACTGTTTACTGAAAAGAAATTCATGCCCAGTAAGGAGAGATTTCTTTTCCACGGGTCTGTCTGAAGATTTAGACCTGTGAAAGAGACAACCTCCAAAACATGGATGAGAAAGTGGACATTTTCTCTCCTGAGTACTGTGAGGTGATTCTTAAGGTCAATGTGTTTCTGAAAAGCGTTCAGTAGACTTGGATGTATTATGCTGAAACATTTATCACTCAGTTTGACTTGTCCTGTTGTACTAAATGTAAATATAGCAAACACTGATGATTAGTACTGGATAACTGAAAGGTGAAAAACTGAATATTTGTACCAGCAACCTGTGTCTCTTTACAGGCTGTACCTGAGACACAGCTGCTAAATACGAATACTGGGGTCAATTTATGCACAAGATTCAACCTTGCAGTAATGGACCAAACAAAGTGCAGTCTGGTTATAAAAATGTGTTTTGATTCTATTGAGCAGAAGTTTGAAGTTAACTTTTACATACAAGCCTCTTACTGGAGGTCAGTCACCACCATCAACACACTCGCAGAGTGTGAGTGCTGCACAGACACTCGTACCGAGCGCCCCCCACCGCCCCGATTTCTGCGTATCAACTCAAGGCCGTAACTTCAGCTTATTTCTAAGAAGAGCCGCTCTTCTTTATTAGGAATCCATAGTGACATAATCTCCTGTGTGTGTGTACAATCATGACTTCCTAACAAAAAGTGCAAAAATGTACTTTTATACATTTTTAGTGACGTCAGAGGATACAAGTTGGCCAATCGTGAAGAGGAGAGCTGAATAGTCGGCAGGTTTTCATTCCAGCTGAGTGAATGCAACTCAAACTCGTACATACAGTAACAACGCTGTTAAGAACTGTGGATGTCAACTGATCAGCTTCAAATAATTCAACTGATCGGTACAGATAATCATGTTTCCCAGAGGATGAACCCTAGTGACTGTGATGATCTCACAACTTTTTCATATTTCTGCTTTTTGGTTTAAAAAAATTCTTCATCAAACTTCTACTTTACAACTTTATTGTCCATCCAAGGCAGGAAAATCACATCTGGTGTCAGCAGATACAATGAAAACATCCCATACAGTCCACACAATGTACAGCACAGCTGAAACATGAGTGCATCAGTCTTGTCTTGTAGTCATGTAATGTGCTTTCAGCTGACATCTTGACCTTTTCTTAGACCTCCACTTCCACTTCAACACAGTCTGAAGCAACAAAGGAGCTGGGCTCATCCATTTTGCCACACCGTCGTCTTCCTCTTAAAACATCGATTTAAAGAGAATCCATATCGTGGACGTCTTTTTTCCTCCTCCTCCTCCCGCCTTGTCCCCTCTGGCCTCCCCACCCCTTTCACTTTTGTTTTCTTTACCCTCCCCCCTCTCTCTTTAGCAACATCTTCATCCTCCCCTTCCCCCTTATCTCTCCCCCCTCTCCCTCTTTCAGTTCAGTCACTCCATCGTTGCTCAACAGAGACAGAAGCAGCAGGACGGCTTCTGAAAGACTGCAGCTTCTGATTTTAATCTTTTTGTTTTAAAAGTGAGCCCAATAATCAGAAATAATCACAGTAATTATGAGAAATATTAACAAGTCATTTCTATAGCAACACAATACAATCCTAAATGAAAGACATAGTGACAGAAATCCTCCAGAATCTTCTTCCTGTTTTCATTTTTAAGAAGCCTCAGCGGCTCCATCGTACCCCCCGCGCTCCTCCTCCTTCTCAGTCTTCCTCCACCCTTCCCCGGCTCCCTCCCGCCACATCCCACCCTCGCCACGTTGCCACAGCAACGTGTCGGACTGCCGTGCTATCTGCTCTGCCCTCTCCTCCAGATGGGCTCCCTTTTGTTGTGCGTCTGCCTGTTTGTGTGCGTGTGCAAACACATTTCTTCATCTCGCTCTCTTCTCCTTCTTCTACTCCCAAGACGCTCGCAGGCGGCTGCTTGGCTGGTCAGTGAACGCACCAGAAAATACTGTAAATTTATTACGTGTTGTTGTAAATGTGTGATGTATAATTAATAAAAATGTGCAATGACCAGGAGTTAAAAAATGACTAAATACAAAGTCCTGTTGCTGAAATTAGATAGAGAATCACATGAAGACCTTCCTGTCTTTGCACACTTTTGTGTTTTGTCATTTTTTTACAGTATCGCCAAGTTTTACACATCTACAGAATCGGCACAACCACATGTACAGCAGTTGTGTGTCACTCAGTAAAGACTTCTTACACTATAAAAGGGGATTTTTGCCCATTAGAAAGAGAATTGCAAACATTTCTTTGCATGCACAGGTGATCTTTGAGCTTTGAGTTTTTGTAGCATCCTCCACGAGGTCAACCTTTTTGTTTTTTAATTAAATGCTCTGATAACTACAGGATGAATTGTTGATTACCGCCTTCATGTGTACCTCCTGGATAATCACCTGACTTTTCATCTTGTGCCACCAGGAAGTCAAGGAAGTTTTTTTTTACGTTATAACATCAATTGGATTGATTGGCACTACATTTAGTTTCATGAGGATAAAACTAAATGACTTTGGAGCGCCGCCATCAGGCCATATTTGAATTTGCAGAGTACTTAGGCATAGGCATTTAATTATTTAAATAATCTCACGTGCCAAATTGTCAAACACAGCTTGTTGAAGCTTCTTGTGTGATAAGTTGCTGATTTCCTTTGTTGTACGTCCTTTTTAATTTAGTATCTTTGGGTGTCAGCGTGCCGGGCAGGAAGACCATCAATGTCTCTCTGTTATTTCTCATAGTTAAACACCGTTTTCTCAATTCCTTGCTTTCATTGATTATTCATTTTTCTTTGAGTATGAGTGCACATGTCCCTGTATAGATCCTGAATATCTGCAGATATTTAGACCACATTAACATATACAGTAGTACAGCTCCAGTCAGTGTGGAGTTACTCTGCATTAGCGCCGTTATGTAACATACAGACACCTCCAGAATAACTGGGACTCCTGAGAAAATTGTGCCAACGGCGTCTGCAGAAAACACATGAAGCAGATTCTGACCTACTGTATCTCAGACTTGTTCATTTTTAACGTGTTTCTTAGACAAATTCCTCCTTTTTTAGATTTCCTCCCAGTTTACCTGCAGATAACCGTCAGTAAACAGAAAATGAGACAGGTTTGTTGTGAACGACCAGGTCTGTCTTCACAAACACTGCAGTATTGATTGACACTGTTTCCTTTATCTTGAAACTGCAGCTGGAAGAAGACCTCAGCCGTCTCTCCCACTTCAATAAAATGGATTACACGACGTTTGACTGATATGAGGTTTTGAAGCCCGTTTAAAAAGACGCTGCCAGCAGCCGATATTCTCTGCCAATATCCTGCTTTTGTGTTTGTTTAGTTGGAAGCGTCCTCACCAGAAAACAACGGCATTTGTTCAAACACTCGAAAAGACGTGTTGTGGTGGAGGAATTTGAATAATCAGAGACTCTTTTGACTCGGTGTATAATTAGGCTTCAGGACTCATGACGCAGTGATGAAACGGAGAGGATCGGCCAAGTCGGTCCTCCGTCACTGCGCCTCTCTCCTTCCCTCCGTGTGTTTGGCAGGAGGACAAGATCTGCTGAGCTCCGGCCCACAATCTGGACTCTCAGGTCAACTGCAGCAAACACACAGACGAGGGCCAGCAACCTGGCATAGCTGAGACACACTGCAATAAATGAGGGGGAGAGGGTTTTGTCATTCGTTCAGAGACATTTGAGCTAGTTCTTCAGACAATGTGCTAACAGACAAATACATCTAAAAACATAATCTTCTTAAAGGAATGAAACATTTAAATCCAGTCATTATCTACTTATTGGAAGTGATGGAAAGTCGGGTGAAGATTCGTAGTCCACAAAGTCCATTTGATCGCCACGATCACAGTTGGATATGGACCAACTTCCAATGAAAAATAGCCAGTCTTAGTCACCACAACAGAAAACGTCCGCAGGTCCGGTTTTGACACCACAAAAATGGATGGAGATGTCTCCATGACTCCATAAAAACACCTGGTTTCATCACCAACACAATGCTGGAAATGTTCACAAGTTCACAAGGTTGCCTGTTTGGCTGCCTTGTTGGCTTGTAATCACCATGTTTTATGTTTTGTTTTGTTTGTTTTCTCTGTTGGTTTTGTTGGACAGAAACACTGTTCACACTAATACGCGAACAAAGACGCTTGAAGCTACATAAGATCGATTTCATGGGTTTATGAGCTCTGGAGTGCGTCACCTGAAAATCCTGACACAATCAAGCAGGAGCTGCAGTCTGAGCGGTGCATGAAACAACAAAAGACGCTGACGCGATCGGTTTGGGTTCACTTCTGCTAAAAACAACCACCAGTTTGATGAGGCTCTGGCTGATGTCCGGATGCATCGGCATATTAATGACCCTTTGTCACTGGTACGTGCGTCTGTGCCAGCTGGACCAGTCGCATTTGTGTTTAAGTACTTGTGTCGACCATGTTTTAGGCTTTTCGCTTTAAAACAGGTCCCCAGCTACTTTAGCTGTTTAGGAGAATGCTGCAACGCTTAGTAGATAATGACTGAATTTACATTTTCGGGTGAACTTATCCTTTAAATATCACCGAACATACCTAAAAGCCAAGAGACACATGAATGCTCAGCTTAAATGGAAGTTGAAAACGTCTGTTCAGGTTGAGCAAAACACTCCACAGGCAGCTGAAATGAAAACATATATTAAGTACACACACACACACACACACACACACACACACACACACACACATATATTTAAATGCATGTTTGATCTCTGTGCTGGAGAGAAACTTCATTTCTCTGCTTCCTTCCCTCGCTCAGCTCCTGAGTGGAGTTGCCAGTATTATATTAGCCTGCAGACGCTGCAGTTTAATTGGTGTGACCTTCACTCTCAGTGCGAATCTCTGGCAGGAAAGAAACTGTAAAGTCACTTCTGATACCTTTCACGTCTCTTTATATGTGACAAACCTGCAGTTTTCTGATGTAGAAAGGAAGAGAGTTGCAGTCAGGACTGACCCGGAGGGATTACGCTCTCATTACTTTCATTTAATTTAATGATGAAAGTGTATTTTTTGGCATCTGTTGCTGTTCCTTCAGTCGACGTGTGCTGACACATCTCTTCCTTGCAATCTGCTCTGTGCTCTGATTGGTCTAATTATGCGCACCTGGCAGTGTCTACCTGTTTAAATGAGGCTGGATGGTGATCACTGAGGAAGGCAGCTAAAACGTTTGTGCTCGTGGCTCCTCCGTCATTAGCTTTCAGTCTGAGTGTGAACCAGTTTTACTGCAGTCGGATATTTTAGCGTTTTTGGATTTAGGATGTTGTAGCTGAGTTTATAAAATGGAGGACTTGAAGGCTGTGATAATCTGGGTTGAACCAGGAGGAGGAGCATCACAACACTGACAGATGATAATGAGAATAAATGGTGTATGCTGCTGGTTAGTATCAGTGTTATCGCCATCATAAGGTAACCATAGGGATGGTTCGTAGTCAGGGCTTCACTTCATCGCAAGGAGCTTTCAAGATCAAAAGCAGGATCTGCAAAGTATCTCTATGCCTCTGAGGCAATTCTTCAAATTTGGCATAAACATCCACTTGGACTCAACGATGACCTGATCAGGATTTGGCGGTCACTAGCTTACCGGTAGTCTGCAGCTGCACTCACAGGCACTCATCGTGTGTGCACAGAGATGATACAGCGTCGATGTTGGGTTTATTTTCTTTATTGATTTGTTTGGGACGAGGGTTTACTCAGGACACACTTGAGAAACTAAAACTGGATTTCTGTCTTCCGTTGCTTAGACTTGAATCACTGAAGGGTGGTATTTTTTGTTGAACTCTGGACTGTTTATTTTTGGTGAATACTGTTTGAACTTGACTGACCCTGACATGCAGAAAGCACCCGGGATACAATCCAGCTGCTGTTGCAAAATACCCCCAATCTATTTAAAGAAGAATTTGAAAATGTAAATCCCAGTTGTCAGGACATGAAACCAACGAGCTGTTGATTTTTACACATCCAGATGAACAATGACATCGTAGTGTTTGAATCAAAAATGGAACTGAATCATGGAGTTGGAGAATCATGACACCTCCAGTACTTAAAGTAGTGCAGTGGGGATGGCAATCATTTTAGTGAAGATACTTATTTTTATCATCGCTGTTCCATCATGTGGACCTCCATGCTTTTTTCTTTTCTCCCTCTCTTTCTCCTTTAGTTTTTTTGTCATATTTTTTGATATCTTACCTTTTGCCACCTTTTGAAACATTTAAATCATATGAAATATTAAAAAACAATTGAAGAGAAATGAAAATATAGGAAATGACTATTCACTAATCACATTCTACTCTAATTTGAACTCAGATAGGCACTCTAGTGGCTTATTTAAAGTATTTATGTCAGCATGTGTGTGAGAACGTGTCGTTACTGTGGAGTTGCATTGCTCTGGTGTGTTTCTAATGACCTGACCTGCTGGCAGTCAGCTTCGCCTGTGTTCAATCAGGCCCGAGATGACTGACGGAGGTGCACCTGTGGAGTCACCCACATATGGGGTGAGTCATCGTGCCTCGTTTCGGCACCGAGGAAAGTCCAACACGGATGGAAACGTTTTCTCTCATTGTCTGCGCAGCCTTGTTATTCATCAGATGGAAAGATTATTTCCCTGATTACAGCGCCAGAGAAGAAGACAGACAAATGACAGCTCACCCCTCGTGAATCATTGTGGTGTTTTTTTAACACCTCACATGGAAACCCCCCCAAAAATGTAAGTTCCTTGTTAACTAAGATCAGACTAAGATATGATTGAAATGATATTTGAAGGAACAGATGGGATAAATGATGTGAGCGTGACGATGGAGAGAAAAGGAATAGGCCTGACTGTATGAAAGGTTCAGAGGTGCAGGCAGAGATGGAAACATTGGAGTAGCAGCAGCAGCAGGAGGAAGAGGAAGAGGAAGAGGAGCGCTGAGTGGACACAGATGAAAGATGGAAGAAGTGTCCATTCGTCTTTGGAAAAGTGAACTCAAAGGTCTAATTTATCACATAAACTAGTTTGTCTTTGACATTTTTTAGGGATTTTCTGACTAGAAGTGACACATGGGTAAAAATGTTCAACCCACAGAGACGAGCGAAGCAGCTCTGCTCTCTGTTTCCTGTCACACACGGTTAGATTCACTGTTGATTTACCTCCTTCTTTTAAGCCCAGCATTAACTCCAGTCAGAGTCTTCTCTTTAAGGTGGCCTTTTAAAGAACAAGCCAGCAGCAAAACAATGTCATCACTCCGGGCTACACTTTACATCCTGCAAAGAAAAGCACTCAAATGGATGTCTTCCTCTTTTCTCTGAACTCACTGTTTCTCCCTTTTTTTTCACTGGAGGACACGTTTACTCATCTTCGGGTGGATGGGAAGTGACAGGAGCAGAGCAGAGCAGAGTGGAGGGAGCTCATCAACCTGATGTGCTGGAGAACGACTGAGAAATCATGACAGAGAGAGAAGATGTATGACCACAACCCCGACACATATAGAGCGGTAGACGACACATGTCAGATGTTGTAACATCAGCTGCGTGCCGGTAGAGTGCTGATGGACCCAGAAATCCTGGATGTTGCAGATTATTCAAACCAAAAGCTGGAAGTTCAGTTTGCAGTGTTTGAGGTCTGTCTTGTAGAAATCACACATCAGGGGAGAGAGAGATTTATAAAACGGATCGCAGATATTCTTTACACCTAGCAATTCAAATTATTTATTTATTTTTTATCACTTTTTTCATTTGTAAAGAAAAAACTAGGATACTTTCACCAGAAAGTTTTATCCCCAACAGTCAGTACACAAGCCCTGAGTGGGAAGGAGAAATTCAGGTGATCCATTGTAAAATTTAAGTTGTTGTTGTTGTTTTTCCCCCATCTGTGAAAGCAGGTTAATAAAAAGGTTAGAGATACAGATAAAATGTTTTGCAAGGAACACAAAGGATGTGTGAATAAGTGGTGCACTGACGCATACTGCCAGCAAAAATATTCAATAAAATGATGGCATTTCTGCCATGTTAGAAACCCATAATATTTTGCCAGACCTTGTTTTTTTTTTTGTTCCAAGTATAAAGTGAGGAAGCCCTCAGAGGCAAAGAGAAAAAGAAACATTCTGGTGACCCAGAGATTTTCTTTTTCATCTGTGAAAACAGGTGAATACAAAAAAGGTTTGGAGCGTTGAAGAGTTTTGAAGAGGAAAATAAAGTGTTTTGCCAGGGTCAGTTTTCTTTTCTATTTAAAGCTGTGAAAACAGGTCCCTCACTTGCAAGTAGTGGACTTACTGCCAACATTTCTGTCATGTTAGAATAAAAAATGATATATTGTATTATACATGAATTGACCCTCCAAGCCAAGGAGAAGACAAATAAGGAGAAAACAAACGTACTGATATTCCATTTTACATTTTTAAGTTTAGTATATATTTTGTGTGAAAACCGGGAAAACATTTTGTTTTATTTATTGATTTTTTTGTTTTGTCGGGTAAAAAAAATTGCCTTTATTTTCCGTGGAAAAAAAGAAAAAGTCAGCCTCGGGTCTTATCTACGTTTGAGGCTCACTTCATGTTCTTGTGACCAGACTAGAGATGGAAACTGAAATGAAGTCATTCCAGCCAGACATTTTGAGGCAGCTCGGCTCATGCATTGCTCAAATGTCTTCAGTGGTTTCGCCGGCTGTATCTGTGACTGGCTGGATGATGAAGGCTCGCTGAGGGGCTGATGTGGATCTGTTTCCCGTCGTCTGGTTCCACCCTGCCTCGCGCCGCTGTCACAGCTCCCATTTGATAAGCTAAATAATAAATGAGCAGCCGGTGACTCACAGGTTGAATCTCTGTGAGACCTGATGTTACAGCTTCAGCAGGTTCAGCTGTAGGAAACACTTCGTACATCACAGACAGAACAGCTTCCCTCCGTCTTCCTCTTCACATGAAGGCCGTCTCTGCTGTCATCCTGACAGACGTCGTCTTTGTCTCCTTCTTCCTGTTTCCTGCTGCTGCTGCACTTTTACTTGAGATTGATTTCACAGTCGAATGGTTTATTCTTTATTCTACATGTTGCAAGAAAATGTTAATGTTAATGACCTGATTGATTTTATTTTATTGATTTTACTTTATTATTGCATCGATTGCCGTGGATTCAGATCACCTGTTGCAGGTGTGAAGACTGACTCCTAATAATAAATGAGTGAAAAGCGGCTTGAGGCGTTCCCCTCCCAGCCAATCAGGGTGTGACCACGCCCTTTTGTGAAGTCTTAAGAGAGGTGGGGAGTGACACGCTCAGGTCAGACTCATTCTGATTCCGTTGTTGACACCATCCGAATGCAGACTTCATCCGAACAGACTGTCAGCCAGAAACTCTGCTCTGTCCAGGTCCTAGTTGAGATTTCTTTGCTGTCCTTGTTCTTTCTAGTTGAGGGAAATTATGAGCATTATACAACCTGGATGAGTGGCCATCAAAAGTCCCCTTTCAACTAGGTCACCTGCATCAGGTCGGGCATGTTCGTGCAAGAGTTTTGCTTTCAGTTGCCTGATGCCTGCAGGTTTCTTTTATTTATCTTGACTGAAGCCCTAGATACCCAGGGAAGTGATTCACAGCTGAAGGTGCTGAGGGGTCAGTCTATATAATGACGTCATAGTCACTGGTGCGTGACATTCATGTTTCTGTTTATAAAATACCTGAAATAAAACCCCACATCAGCCAGCTGCTGGTCAGCTTAGCTTAGCACAAAGGCTGGAAACATGGAGGAACAGTTAGCCTGGCTCTGTAAAGGTAAAAATGTGCCTGCCGGCACACCTAAAGCTCACTATTTAACACACTACACCTCCTATCGCTTTGAAATCATCCGTTTCAGTTGTAAAATGCTCTTTATTTTGTCCTCTGCAGGCCGTTGTGATCCTGATGCCGCAGTCCATTGATACTGGAGTCAAAATGTGAAAGATGCTCGGAGCAAAGCTTGTAGTTTGTGTTTGTGGTTATCTGTTAAAGGACACATCAAGGATCTTTTCGGGGGGCTCAGAGTAACCAGAGAGCAGCTTTTTATCCTGCCCGACAGACATTTCAGTAAAGAAGCAGCTGTGGCCTCCGATTGGCTGACTTCATCTGTTCTTTGCTTCAGCCGTCGCGGGGACACGTCACATGTCATGACCGCTCAGTGTGTGTGTGTGTGTGTGTGTCAACAGACTCTCAGTGTTTAACCCACAGTGGTAGTGGCAGCTTGTCTGTCTATGTGTGTGTGCCCTCTGGATCTGTGAGCTTTCGTAACAGCAGCACACCAACAACATATGATAACAACACTGATGCTGCGTTCAGGTCACGTGGGACAAAAGCAAGTGTTGGGAAAAGCTGTCACACATCAGAAAATTGCAGTCTGTTATACTACTGCTGAGTTTAATTTACATAATGGATTAATAGTTATTATTGAGCTACGGTTGACAGTTTGTCATGCACATGTAAGAGTCAAAAGGGTTTTTGAAATTTGGATTAAAATTATACATAATATATATCACACATTTCCAAAGCTCCTCCGATTCTTTTTTTTAGATTTTCACTAATGCTTTAGTTTCCTTCATCATTTAAACAAAACTTTGGCCTAATCTTTACCCATATTTAATGCCGCTACGCATCCAAAAGATTGTGTGTCTCTTGCTGCGAGGAGATATAAATCACTGCAGTTTCACTGTAGTAAGAACAGCTTGGAAATTGCCCCTGGAAGCAGAAAATGGGCAGAAAACAAACCAGATCTGCAGATTACAAACCACATTTCCTTTTAAGTTATTAAAAGATATATACAGTAAATCATTAAACTGCAGCGTATATTTTACTGTAAAACAATAAATATGAGCCATCTAGACACTGAACAATAACACACATTATTTAGGGAGATTCTCAGGTGTAACTACCACTCGGACATGAATTGTATTTACAAGTCAGAAACTGGTAATTAAGGTAACTCCTATATGATGTGAACGCAGCGTGATGCTGAGCTCACATGCTGCTAGATGCTGGTCGAGTTACATCTGCTCATAAAACCGGGTGTGTGTAAATAAGAGCCACAGCGATAAATCCATTAGCTTTCAATGCCAAATCAATCGCCAACTATTTTGACAATAGATAGTTTTCAGCTTTTTAGATGTGAATATCTTTTGGCATTTCAAGGCTTTTGAGGACGTCATCTTGGTTTTTGGGAAACACCGATCGATATTTTTCACCAACCAGGTCATTTAAGTGAAGGTCAGGAAATGAAGCAGCCGTCTTTGTGGCGACAAGAAGTGAAACTGTTGGTACCATATGAGAAGCTGTTCTGCTTCTGCATTTTTAAAACAAAAGATCATCATCTCTCCCTTCACTCTGATACAATAAAAAAGATTCATTTTGATCCATTACTGCAGTAAAAAAAAGGCCATCACCAACAAGATTGGCAGCTCTTCAGTGCATTTAGCACGTTATGGCTCCGGGTCAGATTTAGAGGAAAATCTGCTGGATTGCCTCGTGTCACAAAGCAGGAGGTGGGCGCAGTTTCTCTCCAGCAAACCAAGCTATGGAGAGAAAATCATTTCTAATGTGTTTATCCTCTTCAGTGAAGCCACAAGCTCCCAGGAGGGGGAGGTGACGGATGAAGCGACAGAGGGTTTAAAGGAGATTTTGTGGAAACACAATGTGTCTGTATTTAAAGGCGATTGTGTTTTTTAAAATGACTCGTCAGTTCCACATGTCGTCCTGTCCGTGTTGACAGACTTTTGTCCTGTCGCCTTCGATTCTCTTCAACCTTTCGCTGCAACTGAACACACTCAGCAGCAACCTGCAGCAGCGACAGGCCAAAAATAAATCAGTCGCTCATTTGTTCCCTCAAACAACAAAGCATAAAAGAAAAATGTCGAAGCCGTTTTGAGTGGCTGGTTTCCGGAGTTGGCTGTTTATATTTAATGAATATTTGAGCTGTTTACTTGCCAACTAGCCCTCACTACAGGTGTCAAAGCTAATCCCCTCTAAACAGGATTCCTATGAAGTTTCTTCACAATTAATGTCAAATCATCAGCATATACTGACATCTTAAACCTGTAACTTGTGTTTGTTTTTGCTGTTGCTGTTTAATGACGTTCAAACTCTGTCTTGTTCACATATTAAATAACCTTTTTGAATAAAGGTAAAGCAGTTTGAATGTCCTGGTTAAGATCGGCAACAATAACAATGGACTAAAGACAAATAACGTCAAAGAAATAGCACAACATGAGCTCCAAGTCAGAGTTAAATACATTTTATTGTCATAAAATCATTTTAAAATTAGGTCAAATGATTTATGAAACCTGTCTAGAACTATGACAATAAATCTAAACCAATAATTGAATGAGCGTAAAACATCAGTATGCCCCAAACACTAGTAGCAAGAAGAGATAGCATTTGCGCATTTTTTACTACGATTTACTGAATTATAGAGTATAATCAGCAGAATAATCATGTACAAGATTAGTTTGACATTTAACTAGTGTGTCCAGCCTGTCAGTGTGAGATTGCTGATGATGTCATCAAATACCAATCAATGGTTCTAAAGCTTTATTTCCCTCATGATTGTTTGACAGATCCATATCCTAGTTGTTGTTTGTGGTTTTGTTTTCTGACATTTATTGGATTATTGGGCTGAATGTGGGGTTTATGGTGTATTAAGAGAGAAGCATTCATACAAATCTGAATAATATGATGCCAACCATGGCTTGATTAGTCCTTCAGCAGGATTTATCTGCTCCTTAGATTGAGGGAGAATATAAATATCAAATTTATTTCTGCATTGGACTCAATTCTGTTCATTGCACACACTCCAAACCCTCTGAATTACTTCTTGATGCATCTAAAAAGTGTTTCTTTCTTCTTCTAAATCATTCATCAGTTATCTTATCATTAGTAGATGTCTCTCAGGGAATCCTGGACTGGTCTTTCAATAAAACAACAAAACAATGTTGTCCAAAGATAATTTCAAAGCCGCTTTCCTCTTCCCCCCGCCTTCCTCCACGTCTTTTATTCCCTCTTGGATCTCCTTTGCCTCGTATCAATCTCCCTCAGACATCACTTTGGTGAGAGCAGGTCAAACATTCAGCTCCTGTTCCTCCTCCCTCAGTCCCCCCCTGCAGCTCATATTCCATTTCCAGTGTTTCATGTTTAATGCAGCAGGTCGCTTCATCAAAGTGAAAATGTCTGTCCGAGCAGAGGGCAGGCCAGAGGCTCAGAGTCAGAGGAGGAGGGGCTGTCTGATCGCGCACTCCCCAAAATAAGCCTCTTTGTTGCTGAATATTTGGAAAACCTCCTGATAGTCAATATTTTGCAGCATATTCAGTAACTGGATTCTCTCATATGGTTTCATATGTATTTTTTGTTTTGTTATGGTGGAAAAACTAACTGACTGAATGTAAATTGCATTGGAGATTACGCTCTGGCAGCATTTTTGCAGCGGATGCTTTTGTATCTTTTGTCAGACAGCAGCAGGGTGAACATACAGCAGCTGGGGTCAGCTGGGAGATGTGTGCAAGTGAGTTTGTTACGTTTCACAAGGTCTCTTTTAGCACAATAAATGAACAAAATGCTATTTCCACCCGCCGCAGATGCCCGACTCTCTGTAAATCACCTCCTTACTGTATCCCCTGTTGTCAAAACTGACCTCCATCGATCTTAGAGGTTGTGTTCAGTCCAGGTTTGGTAAATCTAGTTGAGCTGGGCCCCGTTGCCCCAGGTGACTCCCCCTGTGATCTGAGGTCCTAGTCCAGGCAAAATCTAATGCTGTTGGCTCCACGGCTAAATGAGCCATGAGTTAATTTGCTAGCTACAGCCAAGAATAGCTTGCAAAGAGAAGCAGTTGTCCGTTACTCTGGTGATATGCTGCCCCCTATATTTTTTGGGGCTACCTTTGAATTCTGGACAAATAACACTTTTGAAGGTAAATGCGAGATGTAAGTTCAGGTCACCAAAAATCCTCCTGGAATCGTGACTATTAACATCAAATGTTGTGTAAATATAGCCAGAGATGTCCAGATACAGTATCTTCCTCAAAGCGGACAGTCCGGTAGCCGACATCCCTGCAAGCGGAGTTAAACCACAGTCTGTGACTTTGTTCTTTGTTATTCATGCGGGTCAAACCCTAATTTACAAACCTGGCCTGACCACAGAGACTCTCACTGTCTCGCCCTCTCCCACACACGGCTAACAGCTTTTTTATGTAAACGTCTGCCCCGAGCCGTTTTCAACAGCCAGCTCTGTTATGTCAGAATATGATTTCACCATACTGCTGGACCACAGCCAAATTATGACTCACACACACACACACACACACACAGAGCAGAGTGTAATTATCATAATTGTGTCCAGCGTTCTAGGAAAGTCCGTTTCAGGCCCAGACTGCCCACACTAACCTCTATGAACAAGGACTCATTTCCCTCAGGCGTTGTGCTGCGGCGACTCCAAAATAGACCGGACCATTTCCTACTGACTATGAGATTAGAGCCCATTTACGAAACTAATCTAATGAAAAGGGACAGTAAAGCCACAGAGGTAATTTTTCATTTGCTGGAAGACTGAAAAAAGCCCTCCTGATTGAGACTGCCTCTTTGTTATTTGTGATACAAATCAAAAAACCTGAGAGAGTTCATGAATCATAGTCTAAAGCGTCTGTATCCTTGGGGAAGAAAATCATGTACAGTCGCCCACAATGAATTTGCATCTATTTTAAAGACTGTGACCTGGCCACGTCTCCTAATGTTGTCTGTTAATGATAATATATAAGATTTCTGCATTACAGTATTTAAAAAAGACTTGAGCTTTGTGTACTTATATTATCCCAAATGTACCAACAATGTTCAAACCCAGAGAAATCCACAAGTTTAATCAAGGTAGGTTGCTATAACTTTCCAAAAGAGATACAAATCAGATAGATTTTCATCAGCAATGGTTGTATTTTAACAGTGTATTCATCACCTACTTGTGTTTATTCTCTGCAAACAGTCAAAAATACTTTAAGAGAGTGAGAATACGTTAGCTGTTAGCTTACGAGCAATGGCATACACCAAGGATGTATCATCTGTGTGTTTGAATCCAGGTCAACTCTCACTGAACTCACTACAGACTCTGCTTCTCTTTTTTTCTTTCTCCCCGCTCCTCTCTGTAACGTCACGTTCATGAAGTAAAGTACATTTCGCCTCCAGCTCCAGTCGGCAGTCAACATTACAGAACATAAACATCCGAAAATGGAGCTAAATGGATCGCTGCTGCAGGCAGGTTGATAAACAGGAGGAAAGATAAATCCACTTTTAAATCCCAAAAGTTAAAAATTCATCTCTGAGCTCTCGTCAGTTAACAGCCTGGATGTGACTCTGGGTGTTTAATACTCAAGAAAGTTTGGCTCTGAACCTGATTCCCTCCTCCAGAGCAGCTGAAATTACATCTTGTGTGTCAAAATACTAAGGATGCACAATATATCAGTTGTTGATAGGCAATTCTCAAAGGAAATACTGTACGTAACATCAAAGTAATGATACTCTTTCATTGAGCCTTTCAAACACTCAACAAAAAGACAAAACTGGAACTGGATGGGATTATCCTGGTTTGCCTGTTTTTAACTGTTTTGTTTCTTTTTCCAACAGGACAGTTTTCCTGCCAGATTTGGAGGAATCCACTTTGTGAACCAGCCCTGGTACATCCACGCTCTCTACACCGTGATACGACCCTTCCTCAAAGACAAGACCAGGAAGAGGGTGAGCAGCATTAATCAATAATTCTAGATCAACAATGGACTATATGATTATTTACATATGAAATGGGTCAGTAATAGTGATAAACCAATCCAAATCATCAACCGACTCTCAGCTCATTGGTATTTACAACATCTTCCAGCTTTAAAGCCTGAAACTGAACAACTACAGGGCCTGATATTTCCCTCAAAAGATGGTGGAGACCAAAACAGAGCTAAATGGAGAGTGAATATTGGAGTCACCCTCATCAGTTGGACACCAAATGAGTGATAATGTTGCTTTGTAACTGCTGGATGTGAAAATGGGCAAATGTTATCAAACTGTTTGCCATGTAAAATGTTGACAGGCTTTCCACCAGTAAAGCTTTGTTTTGAAAGAATTGGAGGATTTTTATCAAAAACAAGTGAAGAAATGTTCAACAAATACATTATTATTCTATATGGTGATGAATTGCTGTTGAATCAGATTTAACCTCATTGGAAATGTGCACATATTATTATTAGTTTTCTATGAAATGCAAAAGTAATAACATGTCAATACCCATTTTGCTACTGACATAGAAGTCCATAATAAAGTTAACAGTGCCTAAAACTAAGGCTAATGTGTTACGTGAGTATCATGCCAAGTTTTGCTACAAAGCCTTATTAGGGTACAAAGATATTCAAGATTAAAGTAAGAGCCTTTTGGCAGTGAGAACACCAGATTAAAGCTTCTTAAATTCACGATATGATCTAGATAAATTAAGCCTCTCAGTCTTTATGTTCTTTATTACTCAAAAGATTGAAAAATAATCTGAATCTGACGCTGAAAGAGTTCCTCCTCCAACATGTGGCCAATCTAAACTGTCTTTCTCCTTCTGCAGATCTTCATGCACGGTAACAACCTGAACAGCCTCCACCAGCTGATCCATCCTGAGATCTTGCCGTCGGAGCTCGGCGGGATGATGCCGCCGTACGATATGGGCACGTGGGCGCGAACGCTGCTGGACCACGCCTACGACGAGGAGACCGACTATTGTCCAGAGTCGTACACCCTGTCGGTACAAGACCTGGAGAGAGACCTGGAGAAAAACCTGTCCCCGAAAACCATGAAGAGGTCGGCTCAGCACTATTTCACTTTCATTATTTTTTATTTTTCATTCTTAAAACAAATATCATGTTGGTTAAATGAAACCCTGTGGACACAGTATGTAGGTATATTCACATCACAGTCTTGCTCAGTGTTGGCACAGAGTATCTTTGTTACCATAAAGCTGTGAGTATGTTTGACATTTCACAGTATCATTCCCCCCTATAGGCCACTATGCAGTATGATTCACTGTGACAGTAAATCATCTGACCACCGTGTAACTCCAACTGACTCATTCACTCAAAGACATTTAGACAGCGGAAGAGAACCAACGATATGAGCTCAGACAGCGGCCTGTCAGCCCTGACATATATCAATACATTACAAGTCAGTCATGAATTATCTGACAATTACATCACGTGTTTAAAAATCAAAGTCACTTGGTGGTTCAGTTGCATGCAGTTGCAAACTTTAAGAAGTTACAGTATGAGCATAATGTAAGTATGATCATGCAAAAATACCGTTTGCCATGCAAGATGGGATAAATCTAATGAAGCTCATTCCTGCCAAGATTTATTTTTCTTTAACAAAGTTAAACATTTGACTGCAAGAATAATGCAAAAATAAGCCTGCAGATGACTTATAACTTCCCCTGTTAGTTGGAAAACACAATGGGTCCACATCATATATTCATACAAAGTTCAAGTTCAAATTCAATATCACTGAAAATAAACACTTGTTTTTCTAAGAAAATATTCGGGCGCCTGGCAAAAAAATTGCATTTTCTGACCCCCAAATACTCCTGTGTGCGAGTAACTGGAGCATTCAACTCATTATAGTTTTCATTTCCTTATAAACTCTAATTTTATGCATATTAAATAGTCAAAAACAAGTGGTGAGGTGCAAAAACAGCCTACGTAAAGAGCAAAACGCATACAACTACATAAACCATGAGCATAATTTTGCAACTTAGGGCTTTAAAAAACTATATATTACTGGAAATATTACTGAAATCTCATTGGCTGCATGATGCATCAATAATCCAGAGGCTGGTATGTAAGTGGTTCAGGAGAGAGAGGAAAAAGAAGAGAGAGTGGGTCACATGTCTATATGATCACTCATTGGCTGTTGTAGGCTCTAGGACTGGCATAGAAGCTCCTATCTGCTGGTAATGTAGACCTGTAGCACATACTTACACTGATCATCATGTCCTTTGCTTCCTGCAGGTCTCAGTCGGTGGTGGAACCGGGTGTCCTGAAACGGCCGGACAAAGTGAAGAGCGAAGAGGACAACATGCAGCCGCTGCTCTCGCTGGACTAAACCACACATTCAGCAACAGCTCAGAAGCATACCCGACTCAATATTTATACACATGTAAAACACACTGACTTACCTGTGCACCTGCTGGAAGCGACGCGCGCCCCGAAAAACACCTTCCTCTGGAAAACGCTGCTGCTGCTGTTGGATTCTTGTTTCTCTTGAACTCAAACGAGGCGGACAAACGGCCCCGAGACGCAAAAAGGACGTTTTGTCACATGGAAGGGCATCCTAAGAGCTACTGATGTTGTTCAATATATTTATTTATTTAGTTATTTGTCAAGTGCCAATTCCAACGACTGTAAATTAACATCTTTAAACAATCCAGCCCTTCAGTACGGAGCAGGGGAAAGGAGAACGAACACATCTGTGTGTTTCCTACAGTTGTATAGTATACTGGTGATGAGGGCTGTGGGCCACGCTCCCCGAGCAGCAGTTTGTTTTTTTCTTTGTACAGTAATTTGAAGAAACCGGCTCAGGATTAGCAGAAGTGATAATAATGAGCTTGTTCAACCTCCTGGACACAAAACTGGCAGACAGGCAGGCAGGCACTGGGTTTACTGGGAGTTTACCAGGGGGTTAATGGGCGTCTTCTGTCTCGCTCCAGTTATCTCTCGGTAAAAGCAAACGCCCCCTTTACTATGAGAGTCGGCTCTATGAATTATTATTTTTCCTTTTGGCTATTTTCTCTCTTTTTCTGACCCTTGTGTCATAGAATAGATTATTTCTTCTGCCATTAGGGAAATACAAAAAACGTCTCACATCGTCAAGTATTTGTTTGGCTGAAGATAAATATTAAGAATATGCCTAAATGTAATTTTCTAATAGCAGAGAAAGGGTAAACATATCACCCTCTCCTGTGACACATTTGTTATAGCTTTGGCAATAATGATCTTACTTCTGAAACATTACCACACTAACAACATCTGCTCTTAAACACGTCAGTATTAGAAGATTTAATCGCACATTAAAAGGCCACACTGGCAATTTTTTTTGCATGATTTTGACAATTTATTAAAAGTCACAATGTTTAATCTGCATTATTTAAGTACACTGGTGTTTCACAATTTAATGTATTACTTTATAATCTTAACTCAAGGTCCACACATCTCACATTCAACTACTTATTTCATTTGTGAGCTGTCGTTCAATAAGAAATTACTTTAGGCAAACTCATTTTCAGAGTCTTTTCAGAGCTTTTTAGCAGCAAATTCTTTTAAAGTAAGCACCAATATGTAGAAATTTGTATTTTGTGTGATTTGGTGGCCCCCACCGTCTCTAAGTGCAACACAACTGTCATACATACAAATCACAAACAAACAAAACGGCATGTCCGAACCAGCTATGTATTTAAGTAAATATGTATGGTTAGGCATTTTTGTCATGCGGCAGTCAAAGTTTGCTCAAATTCAAATAACTCTGAACAGTAGCAGCATGCCAAGCTAACGTAAGCTGAACCAGAGACAATAACACCTGGCTGTGACAGGCTAACAGCTAAACCTCTGTAGAAGTGGACCGACTTGGTTCATGACCAAAAGCTAACACAGCCAAACATCAAGCAAGTGCAACAACACAAGGCTATACAAATAACTTGACTTAAAAGCTATCGCCAGCGACCAAAAGTCAGTCTGAAATGCACTCTTATCTCGTGCTTCTCACTTAGTCACTGCCTCTTTTTCTCTTCTTAGCTTCCTCCATCAACGCCGTCTCCAGTCTCTCCATCTCTGTTATCGACCTCTGGACCTGAAAACCTCCTCCTCCCGCTGGTTCAAAGCTGCTGTGACAGCAGT
The DNA here is from genome assembly GCF_965226575.1 of Pagrus pagrus. Classification (NCBI taxonomy): domain Eukaryota; kingdom Metazoa; phylum Chordata; class Actinopteri; order Spariformes; family Sparidae; genus Pagrus; species Pagrus pagrus. The sequence continues at coordinate 21,004,819 of NC_140200.1, read as the reverse complement.
CAGCTAACAGAGCTAATAGAGCTAATAGAGCTAACTTGTCGTGTGCTTTCAGGAAACTCTGCAAATCACAGAGTTGAGGCAGATCAACTGGGGCACATCAGAGGGAAAACTATCAAATATTTTCTCCATAAAATATGGTCCGAGTTCATGAAACTCACTAATAGGTAGTGCTGTAAAGTGTTACGCACTGTGATACTACCGTCTAACTGAAGTGACATAGTGCAGAAACATGCAATAGGGGGCACAGTTGCTAATGCTCAAATGCTCCGAGGTAGTGAAGAAGAAGACTGCTGGCTAGCAAACATCAACGCAAATGAGTTAAAATATTAAAAATGTGGCTTTGCAAATGTTTTTACAAGGAAAGAAAATCCCTCAACACGTGTTATTTGTTGAGGTCTTGTGAGAAACACTGAATGTAAAAATAACTTTTGTTAGTTTACGAGAAAACTTTGCAGGGCACGTTTAAGTCTCAGATGTCGGAGCTTCCTGAGAGCACATGAACGCACCAAGTGATAATGAACTGCAAAGTGATAATGATCAAATACATTCTCAGGCAGTGTTAAGTTAGCAGTAATGTAAACATGACCGGCAGTAAATAGGTTGTTTCAGCATTTATCGTTATCTTCTGTACAGAGCTGTCTCGTCTTTGTTTCATCCTAGAAATGTATTATTTCATATATTTAAATTACAGTATATTAATAGAATTACAGTCAGATTCTTATTTAAATTTTACAGTCAGACACGCAACTGCTGCAGTGTAGATACAGTACGATATTTATTTATTTATTTCTGATTGCTCCACTTGCAGTTTTTTAGGCTGTACTGACATACTTCTGCGTATGAAACAGGCACTAGCCGAAAGTGTCGGCTAAATCACCAACTCACTTCAGGTTTATGAAGCGAAGTGCAAATAGGTATGACAACCCCAAACTTTAAGTAGGCTGAGACTGCCATAATGACGGGCAGAGCAGCAGCAGAGGAAAAGCCAGTCAGGCTGGCAAACATGCAGCCGAGCGGATCACAGAAAGGCCCGGCAGGCAGGAAGCGTGAGGTGGCCGGCTGCAACGAGAGCAGACAGCTGGAATGTTAAACTATCACACCAGCGTACATGACATGTCAACCCCACTCACAACAGCTCAGAGGCTAACAGACCCTGTGCAGAGCAGAGTTAGACTGTGGCCTTGGTGGTTCCTTCTTTAGGCTCAGTGTGATCTGTCTGGTCCCACTGGTTGTTCCATGACACTCGGCCACATTGGACAGTGATATTATTCTCTACTTAAGTATTTCATCAGAGTCCAATCAGAAAATCTGTTATGATTGTTTAATTGCTCACTTATGTAAGTCATAACAGGAAAGTCCAATGTACTTACTTTTTAATTCACATAATAATTGACCTTTTGCTAAATCCTGCTCACATTAGTTGCTGTTGCTACACCCGTCAAGCGACAACAGTAGCAGGCAAACGTCTCTTACTCACCAATGACCCTCGATTTTGTACACTCTAATGACAACTAGCTGATGCTGACACTGTCAACTTTTAAATGGTTTCAGCTGACTAACTACTATATTTATTTTGCTAAAGAAAAGCCCCACGATATTTCTTTCTGTTAAAGGCGGCAACTTTTCACATCTGTTTGGCCAGAGCTCTTATTAAAGTCAGGTGCGTAGGCTTTAGGAGGATCTATTGGCAAAAATTTAATTTAATATTCCTAATCATGCTTTCATTTGTGAAAAATCACCTGAAACCAAGAACCGCTGTGTTTTTGTTAGCTTGGTATGAGCTTTTCACATCTACGGAGGAAACTGGTCCACCATGTTTTTACTGTAAGACAACCCAAACGCTGACTCTGGAGAGGGACTTTCACGTTTTCTGTGCTCATTGCAGCCACTGTAGGGGAGGGTTAGATAATGTTCAGTTCAGTTGGCTACAATCTAAAACTTCACTGCTCGATGTGACTAAATGCTGAACACATGTCCTTTATTTCTACCATGAAAATAATTGAAACTGCAATATGAAACCAAAGTTGACCTTCTGACAAAAAGGAGCCCTGAAGAATCGGTTGGGGAGTCATGTGATGAACACAGTAACACATCTGACAATTCAAGTCACTAGCCCTTGATGTAGCAAGATATAAAACTAAGACATGGCTATGATCTTTTCCTATCTTCAACCAAGTGTTGAGCTGCCTTCAACACAGCTGGCTGCTGCTAACTGTTTGCTAAAAGTTGGCCCTGCAGCTAGTAGTCCAATCGCTAGGGACGTTTTAAACTAAAATTCATACATATTGGACCTTTACAAAGTCATTTAAAAAGGTTCATTTTAAATGTGTCAAAAACAGAAATGGGGTTGCAGAAATGTTGTTTTATTAGCGTGACAAGACGGTCATTAACAGGAAAACACATTAGCAATATTGAATCCAAATGTCTATCAGCATCGCAACTGACAACTTTTTAACTGTATTGCTTCCCTAAAATTTCATTAAGATTAATATTATTTTTGACAAATCTTATTTGTGTTTTTAGCCATTTTCAGGCATCTCCTCCTGCTTCATGAGAAAGGCTGTTGGACCAGTTGAAATCAATCACTGATACTTATTATAGGGGAAATATAGAACTGCCAGTTTTGTGCACGTCAGAGAGACTTTAATAAACTGTGGGTCAGACCGTGTGCATCAAGTGTTTGGTTCGGAAAAATACTAAGATGTTTTTTTTGCAGTAAAAACACAGATACAGTCGAGCAATGACTTAAAGCTTTTACTGTATCAGCGTCAGTCCGAGTTATTCAGGAGGAAATGTGAAGGAAAACACAGATTTGTACCATAAGCAGGGACACACACACACAGACACACACACACACCCACACACACACACAGCCACTGTAGATGCTTCCAGTTGTTAGGATACAAAGTTTACATTAAATAAACATCTGTATACTGCTTGAATATAGCAAAAATGAATCTCACACGTCCTGCAGGTTATTTTTAAGGTTATTAGAAGTTGGTAATCAGAGGCGACTTTGTTCGGTTGTAAAACTTATTGTATGTAGAGGAACTTAAACACAGTAACACACAAGTAAAGACTTTAATTTTATTACAAATATACTTTATCGGGTGATGCTTTGTGCTTTGCCACACATTTAAGATTTTTAAATGTTTTCCTTTTGTCAGTATTTTATTAAAATTGCTATCTACCTTGTTTATTACACAGGTGACAGATTGTTGTATGAATTGTAAACAGAATTATGAAGTTAGAGTCTGTTTTTTATTTTAAGAAATTCAGCATTTCGAATGTTCTCTCTGTGTTGTTGTTATGTCTTTCCTGCTGTCCTTGGAACAAAGTATTGATGAACACATGTCAGAAACCTGTTTTCAATCCAGTATTGATTAAGTCGTCCTTTTTCTGAATTTTTGATTCAACCATCTCCAACAAAAGTGAAAACAAATTATTCATTTCTCTGCTGGTTTTGACTGGAAACTTGGGTTTGTCTTTACATCATGTCCCAGCCAACATGGTGTTTATTAGGCATTAAGCAATGCTGTCTTGTTGTAAACACACCGGCTCACAGGAAAAGGAAGTGTAGAGCCTACGTACTGTTATTCTCCCATGCAAAGTAAGATCTCACAGTGGTGTGCAGCCTGTAGGGAAACATGAATGAAGCATGAAGCCAGTTACATTCCAGCTGAGATTTGCAGCATGAGGTCATTTCCTCTTCCATTACCTCTGACTTCATTCATTTATTAAGACAACTTTCATGCTGGTGAGCCCTGAAGGACGAATTTATCTGCATTTCTCACGTTTCAAACGTTAAATATGATGCTGTCACAATTTGCAGTCCACCATTAGCAGAGCTCACGAGCAGCCTTTGTGCCAAAAAACCTATAATACATATCTATATTTCTTGTGGTGACTAAGCAGTGTGACAGCCTACCAATCAAACACTCTCCCCATGAACATACAGTAGCCTGCTTAAAAGCCTTAATACATTCATTCATAGGAAAAATATTTTCTATATTCACAGAGACAATGTGAGGGTTTTTCCACTAATTTCAATACAGTCATAAAGTTATTGGAGCCATCTAGTGACCATTAGAGGAACTGCATCTTAACGGACCAATGTGTTGATTTCAACATTCAGCCATAAGGTTGACCAACCAACATAACACATGAACACATAAATAGTACTTATATCCACAAGGGGTTTCACAGAAGAGCTGAATAGTCAATTGGTCAACATGACTTACTGCAGTCAAACAGTGTCTCCATCTCAGATACTGATGTAAACAGCCTCTCTGAGCCAACCGAGGACTTGGCCTGGTTGTATTTGAGACCTTTTTGATGAGAATTGATCGTTGTTATTGTTATTGAGTGAAAAAACTTTATGGAATTAGTCAGGGACTTCTAAAATGCAGAAGCGGCGAATGCCCGAATATCCACACCACAATAAAAGTAACGTACGAGACCGGTAACTACTTTATCAAAACACTAACTCTTCCACCTCAGCCAAGCATAAAACTTAACATTTTTAGTTAACTTCATAGGGTTTCCACTGTTTTTAATGCCAAAATTGAAAATGTTCATAAAACAGGTGGATGGAAAACACACTGAACTAGACTGGACTAGACATCACATCCTGTTGGTGAGACGAGATCACTTTGTATGGGAGAAAAACAGCAACCAGATTTTACATTTTGATCTGAACCTGTGATTTGTTTTGTTGGATGTGCATGCTCTTTAACACATGATAAAAAAAACAGTATTTGAAGAGGTTTATTTATTTATTTATTTTAAGCATGATCACCCTTCATTTTGAATTTATTTTGGTACGTTGAGACGGTAATGCTCCTCCATAATGGTGCCAGCTGTGGTGAGCAGACATGTTGAGATGATGAGATGGAGCGCGCTATAACTAGCTCATAACTATCAGCTCCAGACCTCATGTATCCAGATCAGGCCCCAGTTGTCGAGGCACCAGTCTGAGCCCTGATGCTCGTAGTCTCTTCCTCTGCTGTTTGCATTCATCCGGCTCGTATGTTTGACAGTAAATGGCTATAAAAAAAGGGGGAAATATGACCAAAGTGTCTAGTTTCGATGATGTACATGTTCTCTGCTTTCCCTTGCGTCCCTCTGAAACTACTCCGATTAACATAACTCTGCGTTTCAAATTGACAGATATGTAAAACAGGCACCAATGACAGTACATGCGCTGTAAAGATCAGAGAGTTTTGTTCCAAAGTGAGCTGATAAAAGTCGCCAGCTCTGCCAGTAATTTATGACATGAAAAATTCAATCAATCATGTCATTTTTACCTGATTTATTAATTGATTTTCCACCGCTTTTCTTCACATAACGCATCATTATGGCATCAAATCCTCCATCACAAGCTCTGTCGATGTACTACAGTCTTTATAACGATTTATTTTCTTGTATATTAGATTAATACGTTTAATTTCTCGCTGACTTTGACTAATGTTTGATTTATCTCAGCCAAAGCCTCCTCCTCCATTAAAACTCTGATGTATTTCTTCTTGTTATTATTAAGTATATGTTCTTTGGGGATTTTGGACACTGAATGACATTTTTTTTAAATGATTGATAATTTTCTGAAAATGAATGCATACCCTTCAGTTGGTGTTATATTTATTAATTTGTTTTTATATCACTGTTCTTTGATTGTATAGTTACAGTAGGAGCTGTAGGGAGACCAAACTCAAAACTGAATTGTGCAGTTATTAAGGAAAGCCGGTATATTATAGGAGCAACAACTGTTCAGTTAGCAGGTGTTAAATGTATACATGTCCTCAAAGACAATTTGCTGAAATGCATTATGTTAAACAAGCAAAATAAATATGGACACACGTAGATTTTCTCACATTTCTCTCATTTTTCCTGATAGTTGGTGCTTGAGATTTAAATACACAGTATGTAATTTCTGGGCCAGGGGTCAGCATCCTTTACTATATAAAGAGCCATTCTTGCCCCTCTGCCTCGCCAAAAAATCTGTCTGGAGCCACAAGACACAACTTCAAATGTCTAAATTGGCCCATCAAGGTTATTAATAGGCCCTAATGAGCATTCATTAGTATTTTCACATGTGACTACTCTGTAGTGGGCTATTTATGCTAATTATGTACTTACTTAAATGTATGTTCTTTATATTGGAGGATGCTATAACCGACAAAACACGAACCGGAACACTTGAATCCTCCCTGTGTCTGTGCAAATGAATCAAATTAAAAGTAGCATATGTCAGAAATTTTTATATTAAATTAAACATAAGCATCCTAGCTTTAAAACAGTAAAAGTAAAAAAAATTTTTTAAAAATTTTAAAAAAGAAAAAAGAAAAAGGCCAGTTTCTATTTAATTCTGACTAAATTTCATCTCATTGTGAGATAATCCTCTTGTCTTTTTGCCTCAGCCACACAGCGTTCATCCCTCAGGCCTGAACATAAAGCACAACAATATCAGTTCAGGGTCATTCAATTCACTGACAGAAATTACAACTTGCTAGAACAGATAGTATTCTCTGTCTCACTCTGGGCCTGCAGCATTGTGCGTATAAAAATAACCATCATTCATTTTCATGTCATTTTTTGTCAAAGTCACAGAGAGCTACTGCAGAGGAGCAAAAGAGACACATGTGGCTCCAGAGCCGCAGGTTTCTGACCCCTGTTCTTGCATTTAAGGGGATTCAATATCGAAACAAAAGAGGTAAACAGTGCGGGATCATGGGAGTTGTTGTCTTCATTGTTAAAGGTGCAATACGTTGTCAAGAATTGTCAAACAAATAAGGGGTCAGCATATCACCAGAGTAATCACTAACTTCTGCTAGCTAAAGCTGCTGTTAGCTAGTTAGCTTAGCTACTGGTGCAATTAGCACTCATATTAGCTGACTCTGTCTGACTGGGAGTTTAGAGCACTGGGGGATTGTTAGCATGCTAGCTTCAGTAGATATCTGCAACACAATACTTAGATGTTTTGTATTCAATCTCAATCAATCAATCTTTATTTGTACAGCGCCAATTCACAAGAAAAGTCATCTCACTCTCCAGATTGAGCAGGTCTAGACCATAGCCTACTCACTGATTAATTGATTTACAGAGACCCAACATTTCCATCATGAGCACGCACTTGGTGACTGTGTTGAGAAAAAACTTTCTTTTAACAGGCAGAAACCTCGGAGCAGAACCGGCACGAACTGACATACTCTTGACTCTTTGACATATGATCAAAACTGTTAGTTCTTCACACTCTGTTAATAATTGTTGTTTTTGAGTGTTTCAAATTCTTACATGGTGCACCTTTAAACAACCACGACTGCCATTGTAAATCTATCTGACTTGACTCAGGCAAATGCTGTTAATAATGAGGTCATCTTTTAGAGTTTCATTCATGTTATGATTTATCGACACTTGCCAACTTCCTTCCTCACGAAATGAAACTCACTGCTACCTTGTACAAAATTACAGATTTCCTTGGGTTTGAACATTGTCACATTTATAACAATGTAAGTGAAAAAAAGAACACTTACATAACAAAGGGTCTAGACATTTTAGTGATTTAAATGCAGAAATGTTACATATTATATCTGTAACAATACCAACTGCAGCTGCAGGAAATCAACACCATCACCTGAGTCTTGGAAGTGAGGCAGGTGTCAAAGACAGCATGAAAGGGAACTAGAAAGACAACATTTTATAAATAAATGTTGATTGTTCCCGGTGCTGCAGTACCACAGTAAATGAAAAGAGTGAGACATATCTCTTGACATGAGAGTGGGGCATGTTGTAGTCAAAAGGGACTTTTATTAATTAAATTTTAACTTGTATTTTTGCTTTTTGGGTCATTCTTTTGTTTCATTATCATAATTATATACTTCAGAGCTTTTGTTCAAAAACAGTTAAACACAGAAACAGAAACAGCAAAGAGAACAAATTACCTCAAGAGCTCAATATATACACAGGGGTGAGTCTCTATTGGTCAACACATTTCAGAGTTTTATTTGATAATTGAGAGATTTTGTTCCATGATATGAAAATAATTCTAATCCCATATTGTCATAACCCCAAATCTCTTAACAAAATTTAATACAACCTGTTTTGTTACTCCATTTTGTAATACATGTGAAGAAAGACACAATGACCTCACAACTTTCTGCAAATATTTATTGAAATTATGACTCACAAAATGCATTTTGGTGATTGTGTTCTACATTTTACCACAGCAGACATTCTCACTAGAGTCCTTCAGTGCCACTTCAGCAGCCTGAGCTGTCACTTATGACATTTGTCTCCTAAAATGCTTAAAACTGATTGGCTTAGGCTGCTAGCCTTATCATGTGATAACAACTTACACCTCTGCTTTATAATACATGCAACAGGTAGTTTATATTGTATAACGTATTTAAAATATTTGCCCACATTACAATTTAATGAGACTGAACAACACAAAACACATCCTCTGTGAGCAAACCAGTGTATGTGCAACCAGTTTGTCTCTTTCACTGCGAGACCTGATGAGGTGATCAGTCTCCAGAGTTTAACACATAAAATAAACATAGTAATCTACAGTCTTTATACACAATCTGACAGACTGTTGTTTGATGTGTATTTTACACTGGAGAGGGATTCTTTTGTGGACCTGAATGAAAACTCAAAAACGTGGTGCAATCTTCCTTTAAATTACACCATCATGCAAATTACATAAGAAATCATGTACAATAAATAATTGATCTCCCTAAAATACCAAACACCCTCAAACCATATTTGTTCAGCAGATAAAATGTTCCAAGAACAAAATTAATGTAGCTATTTATTGTTGCTGTTATTGTTGAAATTACAACTCAATCATCATATTTCCAACTGACTTTAAATCTTGAACCTTCAGACTAAAACTGTAGGTTTTAGTCCAAAAAAAAAGTCCAGTAATATCATACTGTTTGGTAAGTAAACATTGGTGTATTTGAAGTAACATCCCAAATGCTTTACATTTTGTAAGAGGTATTTTCACAACATTTACTTTGAAAATACTGCAGCAGGTATGAAACTTAGTTTCCTTCAGACATAAACCTGGTTCTAAATCACCTGAAATCTGCACAGGCAAGTTAGGATCCATGTAATCTGATACCATCCAACATTTGCTGCTGGTTCACCTCTTTTAACATAGCTTTCTAGTGTACTTCATTATCGTGCAGCTCGTCCTCATCAGAGAAACAACAATGTAAGTTGACTGTGTGAGCAAATTATTACGACCCATATTTATGTTTCGTGTTCGGTGGTGACCTCTAGTGGCTGTATTAATTATTACAGCAGCAAAGGAGGAAGTGAGGAGGAGCAGTAAAAAGAGTGGCAAAGTCCACATAGAGAGGAGGTTGGCTTGGACGGTCGGGTAAAACAAGCACAAGACATTCATCAACAAAAATTCAATGGTGAGTTATTTCAACAAAATAACATAGTTAAGTTACAACACATACATAACGTAACTGAAACTACCTATGTAACCCATGTAATTTAGGATATATAAGGAACATAGTGAATTTAACCCAAACCACAATGTTTTCCTAAGCGTAACCAGACTTTAAGTGAATGACAAAGGTCGAGTACACCTGTCGCTGGTACGCTTTAACAGTCGTGTTGCTTTGGGAACAGTGATATATGTCGTTTTGGGAGTCACTGGCAAATTGACCCATTGAGTCGTTTAAGTATGAGGATGTGTTGTTATATTTTGTCAATAAATTTGACTTAAATTCATATTCCTTTATCTCTCTATAAAGCACATTGCTCAACGGCAAGCCTTCATGCTCATAGTGTTGAACATTTTTCTAAATGCTCAAAAGAACAATAACAAAGATGTCCCATCTCAGATTCAGATGCAGATGGATAAGAAAGTTCAAAAACAGACTAGTCTTGTTTGTATGTTAAAGATACTTTGTACAGCAATTCTAGATTTGTAACCTCTTTACCAGCACCAACTGTTGATAACCGTAATTATGTGAAGGTACGGGATATATCAGAGTTTTCTAGTGACTAAATGTTTCCGAGGTTAGATTGTCCAAAAATGTTGGCTTTGATGCTCAGTGTCTAGTAATTGAAGTTTATTTGTACGTCCTCCTCGGGGACCAGCTCCCTGGATCTTTGCTCTACAGCACCACTAGTGGTAAAAAACTCCACAAGAAACCTTTAATGGCAGCATGTCTTTTAGAGTATTAGTCTATGTGGTACTTGTGGATAACAGACGTCAAATTATCAAAATACAAAAAAATACTAAGTCACTGACCAACAAATACAGGAAACCCAGTCCAAAATGTTTCTGATGAGAAGGCACAAATCAACAAATATAACAAGGTCTCTGTAACTGTGGTTCAGTGAATCTTAAAACTACTGAAAAACTGAAGAGAAACATACTGAGAAGTACATTTTTGCTTCAACTGCATACAGTGTACCATTTAAAACTGCTGCAGTATAGTGACATCATGCAGGAAATAAAATGACTTGCTCTCAACAGCATTTCACAAGCTAGTGTTCAATATTTAGAAGGCGTAATCACAGATGCAGTGAAGAGTTCACCCAATATTCCACTTTTTTTAGGATCTCACACAGGCTATGAAACGTCTTGTGTACAATCTAGTGAGCTCTGATTAGATAAAGTAAGAGCATAATTACAGTGCACAGCTCCAGCTGTATGGTGTAATTAACGTCTGTTGATGTCAGCCATTGAAGGCCTCCAGAGCAGAAACCTACTGCTGCCTCTCCCCACTGGAATATGATTGATTTTAAACATTTTTCATCTACAAACAAAAGGTTCAACACCTGAAGTAAACACCAACACCAGATGTCTTTATAAATGCCACTCCAGCAACCACACACTCAGTGGGTTGCTACTGTGAATGGTTGTCAGGACTCATTTGATCTCATTCATGAAACATGAGGACTCTTCACACTTACATTTCTTAGGCCTGTTGAACTAAACCCTGCAGGCCGACAGAAAGCCCAGGTCTAGTTAACCTCATTTCACACTCAGACTTATCAACCCAGAGTTCACATCAAGCCTCGGGTTAAATATTCACACTCAAATCAAAAAGCCAAGCCTGTAGTTAGAAGTATCAGTATGCTAACTGCAATGAACTGACTCGGATTTAATTGGACTGCAGTTGGTTCTCACCCAGATTCACACCAGCGACTTTAAAGGTGCATTCAGAGTGAACATGCAACTAAAAAATGTTCACCGAGGTCAACCATGCAAACAGCTTATTATGACCCATATTTATGATTCTTGTCTAGATGGCGACCTCTAGTGGCCAGAGTAATTATTACGGCAGCAAAGGAGGAAGTCAGGTGAAGTAAATGTGAAACTAAAAGTTCATGGTGAGTTATATAAGGTACTTAACTTATGTCATGTATATAATGTAACCTGAGTTATGGATGTAACTGAAGATACTTAAGTAAACAATTTATTTTAAGCCAAACCACAATCTCTTCTTGGTGGCCCAGACACATCATACCAACATCATAGAACCTGCAGCGAAGAAAGCCAATTGCTCCCGCGTATGTCTCAGCCAAAAAGCTGCCCTTAAACACACCGCGAAGACCACAGTCTACAGCCAATAAGCTCATAGGTTCTGTGCCTGCATGATAAGTTACGACTCTCCATAACCCAAGGTGGTGGAAGAATGTAATAATTGTTCAAGGAGGGGAACCAGAAGATTTTTACACCACTCTCACTAATATAGCACCTTAATAGAGATGTTTCAGATCAAGAGTTACAGAAGGCATCCCTTTCTTTTTCTGTTACTGTACTCGTGCATTGATTCACTTAGCTGAACAGCTCTGCCACCAATTCAACCATCAGTCAGCCGAAAAGCCACCGACAAGGGCCGACTCGTATCAATGGTGCAGGGCGCACTGCAACAACTAGGGCCAAAGACACACACTCACTGGTGTGTCAGGACACTATCCAAACTGCAACAGTACGACAAAGGTCCAGTACGCATGTCGCTGGTACTGTCCAGCTGTCATGTATGTTGTTTTGGAGGTCACTGGCAATCGACCTGTTCAATCGTATAGGTATAAGGACATGTTGGCAGGATACTTTGCCTTTGGTGGAAGCATTTTAAGATGCATCCTGACCTTAGTTTGCAATACCTATGAAATGATGCAGGTCATATCAACTGACATCTTTCCATTGACTTTGCATGTCCATCACTTTTGAAAGTTCAGTTCAAAGGTTCAGTCTGAACACACCTTTAAGACTTCCTGGGGAGAGACCTGCAGTGCAACAAGGATTACTAAAGGTGTGGTAGCCCCACATTATTGCCACACCTCAAACATCAGTCTACAGTTAGTTAACAGCTCTAAGTCAGTTTACAAGGTATTGGTATAACTTTAGGAAACTGTTCAAGTGCTTTACTCTGTTACCATGTCACTTTCAGGTGAAAGTGAACTATAAAAACATGGAGGAATTAACAGCAGGACACCTCTGGGATTATCTACTGCTTAGGGACTGTAAGTGAATAAACACTACAGCTGGCCCTGGACTAATGTGGGTCTTATCCAAGGATTAGGCCCAGAGTGAAAACCCCTTTTGGTTCTTTTCGTCTGAAGTTTTCATTCAGTAAGACAACAGCAAATTGCCATTTTGCAACAACAACAAGTCATCAGGCCTTGTTGGTCAGGTACAAAACCAGAGTGAGTGAGGTAACTGAAAATATGACAAAGTATCAGGCTTAGTAAATAAGCTGATGATAAAAAATGACATTTATCCACTGTAGAAGACATCACAGCGTCTCATTAGTTGGTCACATCAAAGTCGTTCTGTACAGACTCCCCGTCTCCGAACTAGTTAAAATAAGACAGTTTGATATCCAATGTGATCAAACATGCAGAAATATGACGTTTAATCCACTGATGCCATGAACTTCAAGAACTTCAAGAAACTGGCTTGTCATCAAGGACTTTTCAGGTTTAAGAGTTTACATGTAAAAATGAACAAAGTCACAAGATCTTGTAAATCCATCTTGCCAGGCTTCACGCTATGCACTTGCTACCAATCAATATCTTATGAGGAACTACTGGCAGCTACAGGTTAAGATGTGACGACCTGCAAGAGAAGCGACTGTTCGTTTGAAAACAACAATGGCCGCTCCTCAGGAGGTTAGCATAGCTGCTGCTAGTGTCAGTTATATCAGAACTGGGGAGTTTATTTCATTGAAAGACGAGCAAAGAGCGGCACTGAAGGTTCTCTCGATGGAATAAGACAAGAGTTTCTCATAGTACCTTTGCCTTTCCAGATTGTTCTGTGTAACAAACCATCTGGCACGTCAGGTTAGAAATAAAGGTCCAATTCTATAAACATAACAGAATTCAAGTATCAGATGTCAAGATCATATACTGTAAACTTTAACTTCAAGCCCTTATTTTGCCCCGTTTGAAGTTAAGGACACTTTTAAATTAGCGACTTCTTCTACAGACATTAAAACAAAACGTCTCAGTGTCTGGGAATGAAAAAAGTCCAACAATTACACTTAACATGTCAAAGTTATGTCTTTAAAAATAAGAAAACACAGTGCCTTTATTTTAAATGAGGCATGTTAAGGTGATTTTACATACAGTCGCATGTCCTGCAGTTTCATGCTGACACCGCTGAAATGAGCCTGATATGAGATCATCTAACACATCTCATCATTATTCATCACTCAACATTCAACATGTTGATGAGACTGATGGATGTTTATGATCAGAGACAGGGAGGCTGCTTGGATTAACGGTGGGAGCTCCTGGGATTTGACCCCCAAATATTAACATTCTAATCTGTTGCAGATGCAGCGAAGCAGCAAAACACAACTGACTTGTTATGATACACAAATTTAAATCTATGGGTAGAAATAAACCTTTTCAAGTTACAACTCAGGGCATGAATGTTATTATCTGCATTGCTATAACCCTAACCCTAATAGCTAAAAAAAGATGTTTATTTATAGTTAATTAATCTTTAGTTAAAAGTTATCTTTATAAACCATTTATTAAACAATTGTAAAGGTTTATAAACATCGGTTGTAACATTATAATGGCCATTCAAACAATGTTTATAGAACTACACAGTATTTACTACTATTTAGTACTATAAACACCAGTCATAATAACTGTTAACTAATGTTTAATTAACAATTAATTCCCCATTTATTAATGGTGGTTATTAATAAGTGTAACCGAAGCTGAAATTTGCAACATGTCCATTCAAGTAATACTTACTGTAATCGCATTAAAAACCATTTGTTATTCTCATTTCTCAATATTTTTTATTACCATTTGATACCCTGTTTATGAGACTATTTTCTTTTTCCAAATATGATGTGCAACCTTAAAAAAGTATCTTTTAAAACCCCCACAAATAATTTGTTAATTGTGCACAGTTGTTTTGTCAGTGCTAGTGCCTTAAAGTATACATTTTAAATCAAATAGAGAGTTTATAATAAATTTGACTTCGACTGTGTGAAGTGAAAAACAACATGCCAAAGGTGTGTATGTTTATTTCAGCCTAAATTACAAATATATGCATTATGTACATAATGAGTTAAGAATATTCACATATTGGATGTTGGTGATTATATTATATCTCAGACACAAGCGAGGTGAAGCAGTGACGACTAGTGAAGCAACAGCTGAAAGGAAATCGTGAAATATGAACAGGAACCCCAGGAGCTCGACCACACAGAGAGAAAAAAAACATACAAATAAATTAAAGACAAAATAGTTCTGTCCACTCTTATTCTCTTATCTGTGGTATTCCTCAGAATTGAGGGAGTTCACAGATTTAAAACATCGCTCCCTGCTGGACTGGGGGATGCAGTGCTATGTAGACATGAGGTGAGAGTTCAGGTTGTCCTATTGGCCCGACGTCCTCCCTGCTCTCTGCTGCTCCAGCATGGACTTGAGTGCAGGGGGCATCATGGCAGGGGACATGGCTGGGCTGAAAGGTCGTAAGGGGTACTGTGCATTTTTACCTGGGATGTAAATGCACTGGAAGTATCTCTGCCCTGTGAAGACAGCAGGAGATGGATACATGACTGTTAACAGGATGGTTGCAAATAAAAGGGGATGATGGCTGACTATACTGATAGTAAAGAGGAGAATGGAGTCTAAACTGAACCCTAACCCAAACTAACACTGGTATTAAGCAAGACAATAACAGTTAAACAAGATATTAGCAATTAACTAAACTTCTGGTTGCTCTGGAAAAGAAAGTCAGCCCAGTCTCCAGGATATAATGTTAGCAGTTAACGTTTCTGCAAACCACAGATACGTCAAAGGTTGTCATGAGTACCAAGTGTGGTATATCATGTTCACATTATATGATTATAAGCCACCTGTCGCAGCAGGAGGAGGAGGGGATGGCTGTGGCTATATTATAAGGCAGCAAGGCCTCCACAAACACATCGAAACAGTCAGCTATCCAATAACAGCAAATAATAATAATGATAATCGATGAAAAAAAGTCGATTTTTGATAAGGGTTTGAAAATGTTTTATACAAAACCACTACTTATTTGTGTTACTGTCATTACAGTGTCATTAGTAGTCATCAGGGCCTATTCGGATGCTTCTTGCCCTCAGTAACGACCCATCACTTACAATTAAAACTTTTTGAAACAATGTCTGAAGAAATTTCAGCAACTCTTACCAGGTTTCTTCTTTTCTGTAGTATTGTCTTCAGACTGGGGCTCTTCTGCAAAAGATAGGTTAAAATATATTTATATATTGTCGGTATGTCAGTGTGTGTCTGTGTGAGAGAGAAAGAAGAAAAAATGATGAGTGTCCACATGCATGTAAGTAGGAAAGACAGCCTGGAAAGAGGAGAAAAAGAGTGTCATTCAAACAACACGCAGAGATGTTCTGTCTATGTTTCCATTCACCTGTTAAAGACAATGTGAAGTTACATTTTTTCTACAAGTCAACATATATCTCCTTCATGTATGTCATTAACAAACAGAAAACATTTAAATACATTTTTCTGCGATGAAGGCCAGAAAAATCAAACTATTTCTGATCACACCCTTAAAAAACAGAAGCTACAGCGTCAGACGTTAATATTTGGAAAGTGTGGAGTCACTCGGGGCAGTGGGGGAGGTGTTTATACTCCACTGGATGACTCAATAAGAACAGAACACTAATACCCCCAATTTAATGGGTTCTGGTTCATGGATTTAATCAATCCAGCTAAGTATTATTGTTGCTCTATTCATCAAAGGCCATAATCTCTTCCGATGACTCAAGGCGGCTCGAAAGGCCAGTAATCTCTTCTCAATCACTTCATCTCATTAAATCCTAATCACTTATGGTGCTAATGTCATTAAAAGTGAATGTCTGTTCGTATTGAGTTAACCCGTGGAAAGATGGTGGAAATTAAGTGAATACCTCAGGCTTTACGCGACGCTCTGTTTCCATTCTCTATGAACGAGAAGCATCATTTATCAAACATGACTGCAAACAAACACGGCTTTATGACAGAATAGAAGTTCATTTTATTGTTTTAATCATTTAAACATGTTTCTCCATTCATCCAATTATCACTTCTTTTGACTGGTGGGACATTCATATGCAGCTACGAGGCATCATCATGAAGCCCCTACACCTTAAGTCCACCCATAAAGGTGTTTTTATTTATGTCGCCTTGGTAATGTCTCATCAGGGCTGTGTGGGCGTGTTCAAACAGGGTTTGATTTACATCTCCCAAACAGTCCTATTTTTCCTATTACATTGTAGTCGATGTCAGAGGTCGGAATTCAAAATTTCAACTTCCGACCTTCAAGGATTTCAGGTTTAAAACCAATTGTGAACCAAAAAAAAACAACCACAACAAAAAACAAACTGTGACAAACTGACAAGACTCTCAGGCCCTGTCCACACGTACACAGGTATTCCTTAAAACGTTGCTCTTTCTATGGTCTGTCATTCAGACCTAAACAGCGTTTTAGGACAATGTAAACTGACCTTTTGGAAAATTCTTCCTGTTCTCAGTGTAGACGTCTGAATGGGCAGAAACTTGGATTTCTGGAAATGATCGCAGACACCTACGTTCACTTCCTGATTGGGTCTTACTGTATCAGTGTGTGTAGCATCACTGGCAAATGGTAATTCGGACTCAACCCTATCGCCAGAAGTTAAAAACTGAACGTGTCTTTATGTTGCAATCTAGTAGGTTTGGGTTGAATTTTCACAGCGCTGTGCTTATGCTCTGGTTAGGTTTAGGCACTAAAAACCACTTGGTAAGGAAAACATCATGGCTTGGTTTAAAAAACACGGTTTTGCTCGCCACGCTCACGGCTGGAGATGGTCCTACTTCCTATGAAAAATAGCTGGTATTGGTTGCCACAGATGGTCCAAAATGTCCCCACAGATCATATCATGTGAACATGATATGCTACTTCTGGTAAAAACGTCATCCTCAAATGTATCTGTGGTTTACAGAAACATTAACTGCTAACGTTATATCCTGATGACTGGGCTGCTCGGACCGTGTGTTGTGATATCATATTGTATTTGGATGGACAATGAAAATACAATGATGGAAAAAAGACAAAAATGTCTGTTGACAATAGGAGGGTTCTGTGAAAAGCGTCCATGTTTCCCTGCCCAATCATTTTTGTCCTGGTTTCAGGAAAAATTACCTGTTGCCTTGGTACTGATACCTGAGATCCTATTTAAAAATAAAAAAAATACCCATGTTGGACTTAGCCTAGAATTGAAGATGTTTCCTTAGTTTGCTGGAGTCTTTTTGCAGTGCACTGAGATCCCATCAATGACCATAGATGATGCTGCTTTTAATAAAACATCCTCCACATGAAAAAATAGTTTGACTTGTTGATAAAAAACACCATTCACATGATGTTAGTGTTAAAGTCGTTATGGTGACTGGATGTTATTTGCAGTGGAGATGAATAACTGAGATGCTCTCATACTCACTGGCTGGTGCCGGTTGTTTCTCTTTATCTAAAATGCCAGAGGAGGAAAGAAGAGAGAGGAACGGATCAATATGAAATGTAAAGAGCACACATTAAAGTCCACTTCTCATTCTAAGCCATACATTCAGCCTGTTTGACAGATTTCTTTTCATCCTTCTCAGCTTTGCCTGTGAGGAGAGACAGCCCTATTACAGCCTGCCAAATAACTCTCTATAATTGTGGTGTACATTTAGTATTCTTGCCATATTATTCCCCTCTGAGTGTAACACAGCTTGACATGTCTCTAATTAGAATTTTATCATGCATAAAACAGCCCATTTTATCTCATAATCTCCAACAAGTGTGACATGTCCTGATAGATGTCTGTCAAGACTCAACATTACCAAATATAAAACTGTTGGTTTTAGAGACAAATGTCTTTTTCCTGCATGTCCACGGTTTGACTTGTGTTTTATGGCAGTAGTTCATCTGTTTCTATCCTCCGGAGCCAAATAAAGCTTTATAGAAGTTGTTTCACAAGCTGTCGAGCAGTCAACATGAGCAGAAAATTGATTCTAAAGGCTCGAGGTGGAGCTCGACAGAAACCTTTATGAATATCAATGAAATAAAAATGTCTTTCACGTCCATGGAACAGTTAAAAGTGTTTTGGGAGCCACTCAGGCTTGCAGACATTTGTACTCATCACAATTTAAATACATGTATAATTATCCTTCAGATTTTTCTCATGAGTTTGTATTTTCAATGCAGGAAGTTAAATTGAAAAGTATTTTGAAACACGTCTTTGTCTGTTTCCCTCCTGTTTGTCTGATTGGTTTCACCTGTCGCCTTGTTATCCTCCCCTCTCTAGTGTATGTAGTGTGTGTTTCCCTCTCTACATGACAGTTTGTCTTAGCAGTACCTAATGTGTCTAGCATTCCACCCTTTCCCGAGCATTTATTTTGGACGTTGTCTGTTTTTGTTGCACTTTTGATTCTTGCCTGCTCCCTGTCAGGTTTGTTTGCCTGCTTAGCCTGCCATTCCTGGTTTTGACCCCTTGCCCTTGTCAGCCT
The DNA here is from genome assembly GCF_965226575.1 of Pagrus pagrus. NCBI lineage: Eukaryota > Metazoa > Chordata > Actinopteri > Spariformes > Sparidae > Pagrus > Pagrus pagrus. The sequence continues at coordinate 20,985,817 of NC_140200.1, read as the reverse complement.
CACCATCATCAATGTACAAAAGTACATTGTATTTCAATAAAATTCTGATATATATTGCATCGGTTGCATTTCAATTACAGTGGATGTAACAATGCCTTTATGTATTGTCCCTGTCAAATAAACTGATAAATAAATTATTGAGACATGACTGATGATAAAAAGGCAGGTGAGGTGGTCTTGTTGAGTTTTACAATAGTTGGAACGAAGAAGGCTTAAAAATAAATAGCTAATTTAAAAAATGTATACAGAAACTTCTGAGGTATCATGGTGGTCCAGCAGCAAAGATGCAAAGTCCCTGACTTTAATCCAGATGAACCTTTGTTGCATGTTATCCCATATTTCCTGCCAGATGTTTTTTTATCTGCAGAATGGATTCAATCCACAAACAAATAACGTAATAAATAAATGTGAACTTACTTTTCTTCTCCGCCAACAATTTGGATCTTGTCTTGGCTGAAAAAAAAAGAAATCAAGAGTCCTGCTGTGATCCACAGGCCAGAGAATACTCAAGGTACTGCAGGTTGTTTACAAGCGACACTTTGACACGTTACCTGGCTCAGGTGAAGATCTGGCGGGTTTGTCCTCCTTAGCCTGAGAGGTCACATTCGCCCTGCTCCCAGACTCTAGTCTCGTTCTCAGTCTGATCGGTTGAGGCCGTGGTTCTGGATCTGTTTACGACAAATTAAACTCAGGGTTGGATGACTGAGACAAAACATACAATATGTCATTTTAGCGAACTCATACATGTTTCACGTGAGTTTTACCTTTCTTGGCTGTAGATGCTTTGGCTTTGCCCTTGGCAGGTGATGCTTCTGAGAGGAGCAAAAACAATTAGTTTCCAATCATCTTTCATGACGCTGACATGTTTGATGATTGGCTTTATGCAAATAATCGAGCGTTGGCGTGTGTAGTCACCTGTCTTTTCAGAGGCTGATTTCTGTCGTACAGCTGCAGGCTCTGACATAATGAGGAAAGAGTCATGATTAGTGGGCTGAATAATTTGTTTTCTTGGTGAAATATTAGCAGCGTGCTGGTGTCAGTTTTTTTAGGTAATTTTCGAACTTTTAATACCCTCTGGCCTAATGATGTTTTACCTTTCTTAGCAGCTGCTGCGGTTTTGCTTTTCTCTTTTACAGCTGGCTCTGGAATATAAATCGATGAATCTTAAAAGCATTTTCACATCATGTTGAATACTTCTCAGTCTTCTCATACAGCAATATTACAACTTTCCAAGGAGCTTGTTTTCATTTTATTTTGTTCATGTGTACCTTTCTTAGCAGCTGTGGCAGTTTTAGTTTTCTCCTTTGCAGCTGGCTCTGGTAAAAAATAAAACAAACGAATCAAAGTTATACAAAATAAATCAATAAATCATAAAGCCATTTTCACATTATGTTGATTACTTCTCAGTCTTCTCATCCCCTCATATCCCTCTGAGTAACTGATTTTGTTCATGTGAAGAAGAAAAGCTTTACCTTTCTTAGCCAATGCAGGACTTTTGCTTTTCTCTTTATCTGCTGTTGGTTCTGTGACAAAACACACTCAATTAGTGTAAAATACATGTTAAATTAAAATTAATCTTCCTTAAAATAACCATAGTTAGTTACAGTGTTTTATCACCTTTCTTTGCTTTGGTTTTGTCCTTTGAAACAGCGGCTCCTAAAACAGGCAAAACGTGTTAAATGATGTTACTCATCTTACTGAAGTGTGTAATTCTATCAGCGTATTTACAGAAACACACAGCTCTATGTCTGTTGTCTATGTCTATTTCTTACAACACTCAAGCGCACGCCGTGGAAAACACCAAATTACTGAGCTGTAAACATAAATTACCTTTCTTTGTTTTCTCTTTGCCTGCTGCTGCCTCTGAGGGGATAATTGGAGTGAAATGGCCGTGCGGAGTTAATTTTCCATAATGAACGCATTCATACAGCAGATTGTGTCATTGTACATCACTGTTAAATACTGCAGCTGCGGTTTATTACGGGCAATGCTGCCTTTTGCTGACAAATAAAGCATTTGGTGGATCTGGAGAAGCATACAGTACCTTTATCTGAATCAGTAGGCTTCTCTTTCTTCTTTGCAGCTGGAAAATATCAGAAATGAATAACGGTTCACTGCAGTAATTAAGAGAAAATAATCATGTAAGTGAGCTTAAATAATGGTTTGTACCTGTCTTGGCGGAGGCAGCCTTCACTTCTTCCTCAACAGTCCCTGGTTCTTTAAGAGAGAGGAGTTGAGTAAGTAAGTTAAAAGCAAAAATGTTGTTAAATGTCAGTCTCAGTAACAATAAGATCACCCATTCATATTCTGAAGCTAAGGTATGTGTTTACATTGTAAATCAAAGTTTCTGAAGGTTATTCCCCTTCAGCCTGGGCAGTCTTGTGCTGACCCCGAGGAGGAACAGATTATCCATTGCTCCAGTAAACAATAGATGAAAAGTTGGACTAGTCTACTATAAAGTCATCGTTTTGTTTGGCCCATTATGTAGAGTTCATATCCCATTAAAAGATGTTTTTTCCCCTGACGTCTCTGTGTTAGGAAGGCCAGTCGCTTTAATGACTCTATATACTTTCTGTGAAGTGCTTTTTAGGTAACTTTGCTGTTGTTAAAGTCTATTTACGTGACACCGGCAGAAATATTCACGGAAGAGATAATGTATTAAAGTTTTATTCAGGTTACTTTTAGTCATGTTATGGGACTTCCTCCCTCATTCTCCGACTCTGTTCCACATTTTATAGCGACAGCCGAACATATCAAACGCACTGTTAGCTTTCCATAAATGTATGATTTCTCTGGGTTTTAACATTTATGGAAACATTTAGGATGCCATCTTGTTGTTTTTAAACATGTTAATGCTGAAATCTTACATATGTTATCTTTAAACTTGTGAAATAAAAATATTTGCATATTCATATTTTTGAAATAGGAGCCATTTGAAGGATTTTAATGAGGAAATTATATTTGTTCTTCAAAAACCATGTCAGACACACAGATCTTGAAGTTTAACCTCTGTGGTGCACAGCATGTAACATTTACCATTATGTTTAACACTTGGAATTGTTTTTTTATCTCTAAAGTATGTCATCATTTGCATCTTCTGTGCAGCTCTGCAGCCTTACATGGTCGTTCGGAGGTATTTTCTGAACCTTTTCTAATGTGAAAACATTTTCCAAATATAAAATTATAAAGGTTTATAAAAGTCTGGCTTACACAGGATTTTGTAAGAAAGTCCGATCTAAACATTTGAATCAGCACTTCCTGTATGTTTGCTGTTATGGATAACCACTCAGTCTCCTCACCGTGGACCGGAGCCACAGCAGGCTGAGGTTCAGCAGCTGGAGTCTCAGGCTCATCAGCAGCCTCTGGTTCTTTGGCTTCTGGCTGGACTGGTTCAACTGGTGGGACTGGTTCTGGTTGAGGCTGCATCACTGGCGGTGGATATGGTTGATACTGTGCATAGTACGGATGTGGCTGTTGCTGATAAAGATGCTGCATCGGTGGAGCTCCAGGATGGACGGGATGAGCAGTCAGAACAGGAGCAGAGGGAGCTGAACAAATGGACCATGGAAAGTCTATGAAACCACTGCTCATAACACGCTAAAGAAAGTCTTCTCTGACATTATATCACTTAGAGTTGATATGACACCAGTGTAAATACCTGGCATGGTGGGAGGAGGGTACGGGTTGTCGGTGACGACGTGATGAACTAGAAAATACAGAGTAAATTTGAGTTTTTAATCAGTTTGACATTCAAAATCAGATATTTATTTCCCCTGTATGATAACGTTTCACAATGTGTCAGAGTTCTTTCTACTTACCGTACCAGCCAGGTGGAGACGGGCAGTAGACAGGTGCAGGTCTGCAAGGGCCAACTGAAACAGACATATATGAATATGTAGAATATAAATATTTGTTGGTTGCCATGTCTAATGGCTGTTTTATCTATTAGCTTGTGTCTATTTTTTTAGTCTACATTCAGTTTACTCCTGCTGTGTTCATTTGACACTTAAAGAGACTTTGCATATTATTTATCAACTAATACATTTGTAATCTCATAGGTTAAGCTACCCAGCAGCACATAAAGTAACTAAAATAAGCTCCATCTTTACCAGCTGCAACATTAAAATGATGTACACATGTATCATAAAGCAATAATTATAATGCAATAAAATGATATATATGAATCTGCAGACTGAGTAACAGTTCTTTTGAGTTTGGATGCAGGTCTGTTACTTGTAACAGAGTATTTCTACACAGTATTATCTGAAAACTTCTTATATCTACATTTGTAAATTGGTACTTTAAAAATCTTTTACTTTGCTTTATTTGTTTATTTGATTGAGACAGAATTAATGAACAGCAGTAGAAACATATATGTCGTAGCATGAAATCTGAAATCATACAGTCAGAATGGAAATGAGTATCACACCTTCTTCAGATACTGGAACCTCTTCTTGTTTCTTGGTCTCCGTCTCTGTCAAAGAAAAATGTTTGTTTTTGTCCCACAACAACAAGAATATCCAAGCTGTGTTCCCAATCCTACTTCAGTTTCTTTATCTGAACCAAGGTATGCTGAACACATTGTAAAGCCCCCTGAGGCATATCTGTGAATTAAGATACTGCTGTATAAAGTCAATCACTTACCTGACTTGGAAGTCTTGGTCTTCTCTGCTTTCTTGGCTTTGGATTAGAAGTAGAGGAGAAAACACTCCGTTAATTAAAGACGGAACAATGTTGTGAAAGAAATTGTGAAATTGTTTAAGCGCTAAGGACTGACATACATTTCAAGTCATATTCAATTCATGTGATGTTTTGAAAACTCTTACAGTTTAAATTAGATTTTGAGGAATAGTTCAACATTTTGGGGAACGTTTGTTTCCTGGTGCATAGTTAGATGATATGATGGGTATCACTCTCATGACTGTACAATTAATATGAAACCACATCTGGCAGCTCTTTAGCTTAGCTTAGCAATAAAACAAAGTTGCTTGTGATTTGTTTGCCTGATCTTTTCGGATTTCCAGCGTACCGACCTGTTTCGGCAACTAAACCTTGATTTTTAAGAAAAAAACATGAACTGCCTCTGAGTCGTGCTGTTGGGTTCAGTCTGTGTGTGAGAGTTTTGTCACTATAGTTAAGAAAAGGGGTGTAGCTTAATACTTAATAGATTACAGGTGTATTTCCTACAATGTTTTCCTTTACACTCAGTTCCAACATCCTGATTAATACGAAGACCTTCATATATAATAGGACAGTTCAACTCTGAGTACCTCTGAGAATTGTAGGAATCTTCCTGATTCTCCTAACTGGTGCGCCCAGACCTGCAACTCTTGGCAGAGCTGGAAAAACACATGCACGTGATTGACTTTATTACACCACAATAACAACAAGGATTAACTATAACTATACAAGGTGACATAAACACTGTACATATAGTGTTTATTGTTACCGTTCCTTCTTGGCTCTGTCTTCACAGCTTCAGGCTCTTGAAATGGAAATGGAAAATTAAAGAACTTTGCTTGGTTATGTGTCACAATGCTGCATTAGAAACATGTCTGATTTCTGCCTCTAGCCTGCTCCATCTATCAATGTTTAGTTTTAGCTTGGAGATGGTGGCTGCCAAAAAACCTTAAACATGAATTTTATTATCGCAGATTAGCTTGATTTGTATTTGGAGAATATTTTAGGTTTTCTTGTGGTGGCTTTAATGAGAATCCTTCTGTTTAAAACCGCAAATTGTTGTCTTTACCTTTTTTCCTCCTCACTGCTGAAACTCTCCTCGGAGTTTCTGGAAACACAAACAAGAGATCACAGACTCAAAGCTACAAACTTAAAGACTTAAACACTAAGATATCTCAGTATCTAAAGGTATCATGATGTAAAAAGACCTTACACTGACAATGTGTTAAAATAAGGATGTGATACTGTATACTTTCAAACCTTTTTTCTCTGCAGTCTTGGTCACAGACTCTTTGGCCTTCCCAGAGTGCATACAGGGACACACTGAAATCACAAAGTATTAAATGTAAGTCACAGTGAGGGTAAATGTGATAAAATGGCTGTAGCGAGCCTTTATCTGACCTGTGGGATCAGTCTTTGGTGCTTCTTCCTCAGGCTCAGGGACAGGTTTGATCACATCCACTGCAGCCTTCTCCTCATCGGCATCTTCATCTTCCTCCTCTTTTCTGTCTTCAGGTTCATCTACGGTTTTCTTTAGTTCAGCTGTCGGCTCTTCATCTTCTCCCTCATCCTCCTCCTGGTCAAAAGCAGCAGGATGGCTGGTAACTGAGGGTGAAAGTTATTATAGTCATGAGACACAGTGACAGATGTAAGAACGGAGAGCAGCTGGAGTTTTTCTGCTTTAACTGGAGCAGGAAAGGAATTAAAGGAAGAGTTTTGAATTTTACGTCTATATAATGTATACTCTAGGTTTTATGTTCACAGCCTGTCATCCCTCTTTTCATACCAAGGTTGTTATAGTTAATTAAAATTAAATTATAAACTTAAACATTTATCTGAGAAACAGTTTAATGATGTGTTAAATGAGCTCCGATAAGCTCATGTTGTTTAACAGTGTGTAAAACAGAGGATGTGTGACACTCACCGATCTTTTCTGCTTCAGCCTCCTCAGATTTGTCTTCATCAGCAGCCTGTTTGACGTCGTCCTCGTCATCATCCTCATCCTCATCAGTGTCTCCCTCGGTCTTTACTGCCTCCTCCTGGACAGTGAATGCTCCTGCCATGGCAGCTGAAAAACACACAGTGGAGTTTAACTACAAAGCCACTGCACACAAGTTACAGTGTGAGTACTTTTAATGTATTGTGTTATGCTTGGCAACATTTTAGGAAAGTAATGAATGATGATAAAAGAAAAATGATAACACATAAATAAAAAGGCTGCAAAAATGTATTTCCTTGTATAGAATGCAGAGTTATCAAGTAATTATTATCATGCTTGTTTGGGTTAATTGGTTTTGTTGCAAAATTAAACCATTTTCGACCACTTGAGAACTGATAAAAGGTCAAGTCCCATCCCAGAGATAAACAAAACAGCCATTTGGACCCCACAAACACGCAAAATTATTCATTCAGAAACATAATAGCGTTTTTAAGGAAAAGAGAGACTATTATTTTTAACATTGATATAATAATTGAATAAATACATGAAGTTTATGTATGAATCTGCATTAATTTAATTTAAATCAGACCAAGTTAACCACATTAACTCAACATGACATGTGACACTTTACATTGAACGTATGTAATAACAGTAGGTGGAAAATGTACATGTAATTAAAATATATAAAGGTCATTAAGCAACAAAAACGTTAGCCAGTGTTAAACACAACTATAAATGAAAGTTATCAATAATTCTGGACGGTACCTGCTAACAAGATGTCTTCAACATCGTCATCATCTTCCTTATCGTCATCATCACCATCATCATCGTCCTCATCTTCTTCTTCCTCACTAGCTAAGGACTCCGATGTGAATTCTTCATCATCTTTTTCAGAGTCAACAAATGTTTCTGTGACCTCTTTGTCGTCTTCTAAGTCGTAGCTGAATTCAAATGAGCTGGTATCAATTTCTTCATCATCCTTATCATCTTCATCGGTCGTGTCATAGGAGATGTCATCACTGAACACAGTCTCTCCGATAGATTCTTCATCTGTTTTAAGAAGGATGTCATCGTCGTCATCATCTTCATCACCTAAGACTCCACTGTCCGTACTCTCAAAGGGAGGGATGTCGACTTCCTCCTCCTCTTCCTCCTCTTTATCATCATCATCATCATCATCATCATCATGGATGTCCTCTTCGATGACATCATCAAGTTTGTCATGATCATCCTCGTCAAGGTCAACATGGACATCGAGGTCAAGGTCCTCGTCTTTGAGGTCACTGTCTTCCTCATCATCTTCATCATCTGCAAAGTGCTCTGAGGAGGCAACGGAGATGTCCTCGTCTGATTCGTCAAAATCATCATCATCATCATCTTCATCAGTGTCTTCAGCAACCTTAACTTCCTCTTCCAGGTGTTCATCGTCGTCATCATCATCTTCGACAGCAGGCACAGGAGGAAGATCTTCCTCTTCATCGAGTTTATGATCCTCAACTTCGTCATCCTCATCTTCCTCACTAGCAGCAGGAAGAGGAGGAAGGTCAAGCTCCAGCTCATCAGCGGTGTCTTCTGCAAGGACGTCATCACTGTCAGTTGTTACGACACCCTCAGCTAATCTGTCGTCTTCATCATCGTCGTCATCATCTTCCTCCTCCTCTTCATCACTGGAGAGAATTGCAGATTCACTGACGTCTGAGGTGTCAGTGAATGCATCGTCACTAGTGTCGTCGAGTTCATCTTTTTCATCGTCTTCATCAGGCAGAGTTAGGTCTTCATCACTGTCCGTGACACCAACAGGAGCGTCAGAGTCAGAATCAGGAGACACAGCTAGCTCTTCATCCTCAGAAGTGGAGATAGGTTCAGGAGAAACTTCATCATCTTCTTCATCAGCCTCTGCTGCTTCCTCTTTCACTTCATCTTCATCTTCATCTTCATCAGTCTCAGCTGCAGCTGCCTCAGGTTCCTTCTCATCCTCCTCGTCTTCATCCTCATCTTTCTCAACCTCTGCAGCTACCTCCACAGCCTCTTCCTCCTCTTGCTCTTCCTCCTCTGCCTTCACATCCTCCTCCTCATGAGCAGCTGCTGCTTCATCTCCCTCTTCTTCTTCTTCTTCCTCCTCCTCTTCCGCTCCTTCTGCCTTTTCCTCATCTGCCTCCTCTTCTTCCTCCACCTCTTCAGTCCCCTCCTCTTCTTCTTCCTCCTCCTCCTCCTCTACAGCTGCTGCTCCCTCCTCCTCTTCTTCCTCCTCCTCCCCCTCCTCCTCTTCTTCCTCCACCTTTTCTGCCCCCTCCTCTTCTTCCTCCTCCTCACCCTCCTCCTCCTCCTCTACAGCTGCTGCTCCCTCCTCCTCCTCCTCCTCACCCTCCTCCTCTTCCTCTACAGCTGCTGCTCCCTCCTCCTCCTCCTCTGCAGATTCTGCTCCCTCCTCCTCCTCCTCCTCCTCCTCTTCCTCCTCCACCTCAACTCCTTCTTCCTCCTCCTCATACTCTTCTTCTTCCTCATCATAATACTCCTCTTCCTCGTCATAATACTCCTCTTCCTCGTCGTAATACTCCTCTTCCTCGTCATAATACTCCTCTTCCTCCTCCTCCTCCTCCAGTCCTTCTTCCTCTTCCTCCTCCCCAGCAGCCTCCACCTCGTCTCCCTCTTCTCCCTCCTCCTCCCCCACCTCTGCTTCCTCCTCCACGACTTCAATCGCTGGTCGTATCGGCTTTGCTTGCATTTCTATAACTGTAAAAAAAACAAATTAATGTTATTCTAATTAACTCCGTAATTATGATCTTAATGAAACATCAATCAAACAGATCAAATGAGGAATAAAGTGCTTCAAGTGGGAGGCGAAGATGTAATGGGTAAGTTCACGTTAGAGAAGTGTAAGAAGATGCTAACACTTAGCTTGTGAAGTAGCTATGAGAAGGAAATTAGGTTCCTATATACCTCTCCCCGTCAAGAACTGAGAAGTTTCTCATTTCCTCTCATCTGTAAACAATCAAGCTCAATTATTAATGAGCCAAACGTGTGGTACAAACCTTTACTTCGGGATGGTAGGAATTCTCCTAGAACACAGAAAGAATAATGGAAATCAGCAACACAACAAACAGATTGACTGGATCAAACATGTGACAACTCACATACAGTATTTTGTCAGTTTTAGTAGAAGTTTAATAGCTTAGTTGAAGCCGTTATTGTAGAGAGTTAATGAGAAACAGACAAGCTTCTGATAAGAGAGTTATTAGGGCAACAAAAGAAACAACACATACCTTTTAACTTTTGCTAGTATAGTCATTTTAATGGTGTTGTCTCGATCACTACAGTTACAAGGGTAAGGGTTTGATAATGTCCATCTAGAGTTAATCTAAATGTTCAAAGACAAACAGTCGTCATAAAATACCTTTTGCTTTCTTAATCTTCACCTCCATTTCCTCCTCCTCCTCCTCCTCCAACCATCTTGAATCTTTGAGATCGTTCATATATCAAGTCAGCTTGAAACTATCACAATTGTTGTCACCTACATCCATGTTTGTCTTCCTATTGTCCCTCAGCCACACATTTTATGTATTTCTGGGAGCTTTTAACAAAACAACACAGTCACTTATCTATGTCTGACGGTAGCAGTGGCATCATCATCCATCTTAAAGACTAACATGCCATTTCCAGTGGGTTTTAATGAAATCACAAATGTACTGCACTGATACACTTTTAGTAAAACTGTAGCACATACATTTCTGGTTACCATTACTTCTTGAGGGAGAACATTTCGGTTGTGCAATCAAACTCCCCAGAAAAAAAGAATGATATAAAGAACAGCACATGAAATGCAGAGCAGCATGAACAAGACTTTCATAGCAGCGAGCAAGGCTGTATCTCTTTATCTGCAGCAGAATGATGATCGCAACAGGAAATACATTTTTAAAAAAAGCATCAATACAAACCTTTTTTTCTCACTGCGTATAGATTTCCTAATGAAGAGGAGAAAGAAAAGGGTAAATGCACTGTAATGTCATAATTTGATATAATAAACTGTAATCTAGTGGTGGAGAAAGTATTCAGATTTTAGTGAAAGTACTAATATAAAATGTTACAAGTAAAAAGCTGCACTGAAAATGTTCCTGAAGTGAAAGTATGTAAGCATAATCCAAAAACTGTACTACGTATTAATTAATACATGTACTAAAGTATTAAAAGTAAAAATACTTAATATCAATATCAACAATATCATATATTATATTATTATATGACCAGAAAAAAGGATTCTTTTCATTCTGGATAAATCTGCTGATTGAGTGTTTAGTCTGTGAATATTCTAAAAATAGGGACGAAATTATGTCAATGTAACACCTTCTCAATAACTGTACAAACCACTTTAACAAGTTCATTCTTGGCAGAGTCCACTAGTTGATTTATCTAATAGTTTCAGCTGTATAAACTTTTGGGTAGTTTCATTTATAACAAAATGTAATATTTATAAGCTTTTTATATGTTTTCTGTGCAAAAATCTGAATTTGTAAAGTAACGAGCAGCTAAAGCTGTCAGATAAAAGTAGAGAAGTAAACGTCACTGTGTTTTCCTTTGAGATGTAGTGGTGTAGAAGCAGGAGGTGGCATTAAAACAAGACTTGTGTAAAGTACCTCAAATTTGTTTTTACCTTCAGCCATAGGTAAATGTAATAGTTACATTTCACCACTGCTGTAATCACAGTTTTGTTCTATTTACTTCATCTAAAGGTCCAGTTTGTGTGATTTAGAAAGATCTATTGGAACATAATGTTCCTAATAATTTTGTCATTAGTGTATACACCGATCAGGCATAACATTATGACCACCTGCCTAATATTGTGAAGGTTCCCCTTGGTGTCTGGCACCAGGGCGTTTTAAAGTGGATCCTCTGGGTCCTGTATGTTGGGGGTTGGGGCCTCCATGGATCAGACCTGCTCCAGCACGTCTTACAGATGCTCGATCAGATTGGGATCTGGGAAATTTGGAGACCCGGTCAACACCTTGGGCCTTTAATGTGTTCCTCGAGCTGTTCCTGAGCAGTATTTATAGTGTGTCAGGGCACATTGTCCTGCTGGGGGGCCACTGCCATCGGGTACTGTTGTTGTGATGAGGGGGTGTACTTGGTCCACAACAGTGTTTGGATGGGTGGTGCGTGTCAAGTGGCATTCACATGAATGCCAGCACCCAAGGTTTCCCAGCAGAACACGCATTGTGATGAGATGATCAATGTTATTCACATCCCCTGTCAGTGGTTTTAATGTTGTGGCTGATCGGTGTATTAGTGTATATAACTCAAATAACAATTGCGTTTTTGTAAACTTTATATTTATATTTTTTATCTCTAGAAAGGGATCAGGTCCTCTTCCAGAGTCTGCCATGTTTAGCCCATGTAGCCCAAACTTAAACCAAACAATGGCTCTAGAGAGTGACTTTCATATTTCTCATATTTTAGCGGCTACCGTAAGGGAGACAAGTGGTTTTCAATTGGTTGAATCTGGAGCATTACTACTAGATGCCACTGAATCCTACACACTGAACCTTTAACAAATCCAACATGTTTACGATGATGAGATTCACCGTTTGTTTTCCTGCGTGCTTTGTGACATGTACCTTCATCTTCTTCAGGAGCAACCAGGTTGGCAGCAAACTTCAACATCACACTGAACAGGTTTGTTGATTCCTCCACGGCATCAGTGACCAGCTTCATGGGGTCTGAGCCGACCTTGCTGAGGCCTCCTGGTGATGCAGGGACATGAACACACCAACTGATCAGTCACACAGTCCGTCTGAATGAAGTTGTTTTTCGTGGCCAAACATATCCAGTTTCAGTAAGAGTTTCTGAACTCTTACTCATACATTTTCTCAGTGCAGACAAAACTCTCATTCAATGCACACAAGGAAATGTCTGAAAACATGAACTCTTTAGCGAAGGGTTAAACTGGGATGGGGCTACAGGTGGTGAAAACTAAAATCTGGATTCCAGGAACTGATTATTCTATTAAAGAACAGTGATGACCCACCTTCCAGTTTAGCCACTGCAAAAGGCCTTCGACATGACATATTGTTGTGCAAAAAGCATTTGAAAAATCACACTGACCCTCGTTCATCAAGTGAATATTGTTGTTTTTTCTCCATCACATTTATTATGTCAGAGTCAACACAACTGAAAATGTGAACTTTGCTTTGAATTAAAACAGACAGAAGAGACCAAATGCTTGAATATGAACTTGAACAAAGTTTGATGAAGGAGGCCCAGTGTTCCCAGTGCAAACACTTCTGAAACATGGTTCATTTGTAATCAGGGCAGTTAAACTGATCTGAATCCCGAAGAGAGGTTTGGATACTATCATCGAAACCAGAAAAAAAAAAGGTAAGGTAAAAAAAGTAATATTTGTTGCTTTATTTTGATGCACATTATCTCTGTTTTCAATGCATTTTTCATTAAAGGAACAGTTTACCAAAAATGAAAAGTAAGTTATCATCTACTCACCCCCACGCAGATGGAAAGTCTGAAGTTTCTTAGTCTACATACCATTTCAGGAGATTGACAACAAAACAGCATATTTTTTAAAACAACCGAGGTAAACGGGGACTTGTTTGAGTGTGAGTGTTTTCTATTATAAATTTGTTTTCCCACCATGATGATGTACGCTGACCTTATACTGATCCCCACATTACATACAACAGCCTAAAATCACATATGTTGAAGATCATTTATAAAAATGTCTCTTCATCTGAGAACTGATTTTCCCACAACTTTTCAACGCAAACTGATACCCCTTCGCAAAGAAGGGGAAGTCATGGCTGTAGCCAGTAAGCGAGGGACTGCTTTGGTAAATCTCACCTGATATAAAAATATTTAGATGTTTTATTTTTCTTCCTGGTTGCAATAAAACACTTAAATATTTGAACCATTTTTTTCTGCACACAATAAAGATTATTGTAAAAAAAAAGGGGGAATAAACAAGAAATGATACACATCAGAAAATATCCCTTCTACAGAAACTAAACTACCAGTAACATACTGTATATTTGAATAGAACAGCATCATCATCAAGCATCAGAAATGAAGCAGCTTTCACTCTACAGAGTTGTTTTGAAGGCCTCTCTAACATTGATAGCTAAAAGAAGCAGTCAATGTTAGGTAATTAGTAGTTTTTATCAGCGACTTTAGAAAAAGCTTCTGGTCTGAGGAGTTAGTAGCAGATAAGGTGCCTTGCCTCTACGGCCTGAATCCTTAAAAACCTTCCTGACGGGCTGACGACCTGGTTGGATGAGAAACACAGTGGCAGTAAGCAAAGACATTCAGCACATTGGTGAAGCAGAAAGAGAGGGGAAGGGAAGGAAGAAGCGCTGTTCAATAAAGTTTGTGTTCACACTGTGATGGCATGATGATGGTAAAGATGTAACAAGCAGACTACTGCCCGTGGTATGTTAGGAAAACATGAATTCTAATTAATATTCAGAAAGGGGAAAAAAGATAAATGATATTTCTATTAATATCAATGCAGGTGTTGATTTGTTCTCATGTGCTTTTGTCCTTCATTTCAGGATATAAGGAAGCATATTGCTGTCGAACCAGGAAAAGAAAAATGGATCCTAATAAAGTGAAAAGTTTATTGTTATAAAAATATGTTTTCACATTATTACGGACACAAACTTATCACGTTATAACCAGAAACTTTCCTTGCTTTAACAACATACTTTTTATCTTGATATAAGATGTAATGTTTCATGTTAGAACGTGTTAAATTATACTGTTATGACAAGAAACTTGTCTTGTTACCATAAACTATTTATCTTCTTATAAACTGAAATGTTTCATATTATAACATGATATATTTTTGTTGTTACATTCACACTATAACAAGATGTTTCCATGTTATATCATCACATTTAACTGCAATGTGTCATGATTTGACAACATGCTGTAAAACATTTTTTTTACATAACATAAAACATTGCACATTAACAAAAGATAAATAGTTAATTGCTATAACATGAAACATTTTGATGCTATAAACATAAATTCTTATGTTCTAACATAAAAACAATTCACATTATAACATGAAACTGATCTTTTCTCTCTCTGGCATGGCAGCAACACACTGATGTAAAGAAGAAATCATGAATATTTAAGATATTTAATTAACAATATCATAGACTAGTGAAAATATATGCACTGCTATGTTTTAGTTTTGTTTTGATGTCCAGGTTTCTTGCATGACCTATTAATCTACAGAAAATCAAGCTTAATAAATTAGAAAATGAACAAGCAATACAGACAGATGTTCATGTTAGGGTTAGAAAGTTGAGTACAGTTGAACACAACAGAATTAATGAAGTTTTGGGAGCACGTTTGTTTTAATATTGTGAGGGGGAAAGGAATCAATGCTGGCAACTAAGTTACGTCACTGTTAGTGAGAAACATATGACCAAGTAATAAATCATACTAAAAACAAAAGAAAGAAAAAAAATTGTGTGAAGACAAACATATAAATATCACAATATTAAAATGAAAAGTAGAGAAGAGGAAGAAGGGGAGACATTTAGCCAGCAGTGGAGGAGAGCCTTGTTTTTATCCTTTACACCTTCAGTATCTGTTTAAGTGAACCAAGGTCGATGGTGCAGTATTACACTGTTTCCTGTGAGCTAAGAAGTAAGACCTGTCCAGTCTCATGATGAACAACTGACTGCTGGTCACTTAATGCCAGCTTGTGTTACATTTAGATGTAGGCAAAATAGTCGTGAACTGCTGGAATACACGCTGTGCTAGAAAATTAAAGAAAGTATTAATAATGTGTTACATCGCTCATCTGCCTCACTTCTATAGTTTCAAGTTGATATACTAAAACTTCTCTGAACCGTTTCTTCTTGCCGTCTGCAGAAATCTAGATTAGAGATGCTCTGAGTAGATAGAAATGCTATTGCATATCAGTGCAGAAAGTGCTGTGGGCAAGTGCCTTACAGACTATTTTTGCCCAGGGTTTCACCTCTCAGGCCACATACGAGCTCCCCTACCATATTGGTGAAGTTTGTCAGAGCTATATGCAGTGTGAAAGGAATACCTGCAAAAAAACAGTTTGAGTGCCGCTTACTGGAGCTGAATTGTTTTTACAAATTCATCCAAGTTCTAACCCTCAAAGCCAAGCTCATCTGGCATATACGAGCCAGAGCCAGCCCACATTTGGCCATCTGGTGCCAGAATACAGCCTATAGTGTACCAACACTTAACCAGAATCTGCGTGACTGAGCTGAGTAGAAGCTGGCTGTCGTATGGGAATGTAGTTTATAGAGCTGACAATGGTTGGAAATGAACAGCGAACACCTGCCCTTACCTGAAATGGTCTTGTAGTCCATGAGATCAAACATGATGACAAAAACACAAGACCACGTAATGATGAGAGCCAGAACTAAGATCCAAGCCAGTGGGGAGCTGAAGGTAGAGTAGAGGTCATCTGTAAAAGTTTTCTTGGACCCTCGCGCAGACGCTGACCCGGCGTCTCCATTCTTGCTGTCAATGACCATCGTGGTGGTGGTCGATGTCCGCGCTGAGGAGCAAAGAAACTGGGATCAGATGAAGCACGTTAAATATGGTCCTCTATGGAACAGTTTTTTATTTCACCATCCCTAATATCCAGGAATCTACACACTCAAAATGATATTTTCAAAATCAACAATGTCACACAGGTTTAATTCATTTGTTTTGGATGTACTGTCAGGTACGTACATATCTTTATTTCTTGCAGGGCTGTTAGTCTTTGTTAACACAGTTCACAGTTTCATGTAGTATTTTGAGGTACTTTCTTAACTAGTCAGAATCAGAAGGACTTGTCCATCTCAAAGCAAGGATTTCTGTCTTTACATGGTAAAAACTCACCATTTATTCAGTATTTTACAGTTATATGGAGTGTAAATCTGATAACTGGTAAGAACACTTAGAGGAACTGGGGGGAGTATGCAGCAAAACATCACCGACGCTGGAGAAAATCACTGATGATTATTCTAAGTGCTGCATTGTAGGCAACTGGACGTGTTTGAGTTTCTTGGAGACGTCCCACCTCTCATCCAAGAGGCTTCGTCGGTTCTAACTAACTGGAGGGGAGTTGCAGGCTTAACAGATGTTTTTATTGAATTTTTCATATACATTACATAAATAGAAACAAACAATCATAGAACATTTAAGGTGCAGGGTAGCGGCAAGGCATCTTCCTATAAAGGTTTTTGACAGAGCATTATAACGTGTTGGTTTTAGTGGTCTAAAGTTTATATCAGCATGTTACAAAAAGGAAATATAAATAAATGTCAAATGAAATGTTACATTTAAGGCAAGAACGTTTCTTTGGCTTTGTCCCCCTACTAAAAATGATATAAGCCTTCTACCAAATTCTATCAAAGGTAGACAATTTACATACTTGTAGTTTGTGTACTTCATACCATGCCTGTATTGTATTTTTAACAAAGGGATTCTGCGTATGTTTTTTAAGTTCTTTTAGTTTAGCTGAGTACTGATATGAGTTGACAGGCAGAGGAGATGTATTATATCTCTCAGTGCTTACCCAGGATAATGGTGTTCCTAGTTGGAACCAGCAGGAGGCAGTAGAAAGTTGGGCCCAGTAATACCACTGAAGGTTCAGAAGTCCCAGACCTCCTCTTTCATAGGGGAGATAAAGCAAAGATAAGCGAAGCCTAACCCGTCTATTGTTCCAGATAAACTCGCAAAACGTGCTTTTCGTTCTTGCCAAAAAATGAGTAGGAGGACTGAGAGGAACTGACTGGAATAGGTAAAGAAATTTTTGGAGAGCAATCATCTTGAGAATATTTATACTGCCTATCATGGAAATTGGTAACACTGACCATCTATTAATTAATTCTGTCACTGATTCGATCACAGGATCATAATTTGCAGCTACTAGATTATCAATTTTAAGTGTAATTTTGATGCTCAGGTAAGTGAAGTTACCTGAAAACACTTGAATGGTGTGTGAAGGTGGATTAAATCTGGAATACTGAACGTATTAATAGTGTCAAGCAGAGTGAGTAATGACTGTTCCAAATGGGATAAAACACAATAATTTTATCTGCAAACAGTCCAATTTTATTCTCCAGATTATTTATATTTATACCAATAATATTTTGGTTGCTTCTAATAGCAATTGCCAATGGCTCTATTGCAAGCACAAACGAGAGTGGGGAAAGGGGGCAACCTTGGCCCTGTGATATTATATTATTAGTTGCCACCAAAGCTACAGAGTTGTTATATAATATTTTAATCCAAGCGGAGAAGTAATTGCCAAACCAAAATGAGAAAGCACTTCATGGAGATGTTCAACCTGATCAAAGGCTTTTTCTGCATCCAGAGACAGTAGTAATCTATATGACTGTAGGTATTGTGACTAGAGCCCGACCGATAAAGGATTTTTAAGGCCGATACCGATACAAATATTTGGTGATTTAAAAATCCGATATTCCGATATATAGGCCGATATATATATATATATATATATATAGAAAAAAATAAATCCAGAAACGCGTAACAAAACATAAACACATTTCCGTAACATGTTTTTTGTATAATTTGTAGTTATTTATGAGTCCTCACTGAAATAAAATGATAATGCAGTTTAAAAATAAACTTGTTTGTTTTATTGTCACAACAGAACAGAAGAACATCAAAATTACTAGCTAAGTCAGTTTCACTCTCGGCTTAAGGTGCGTTCACACCGGACCTTTTATTTTTGTCGCTGTCGCTCATGTCACTCCAAAAAAATCGCTCGGTTGCTCAGCTGCAGTCGCTCGTCGGCACAATTCAACAGATCGCTCTGATAACGTCATTCAAGCGATTCCAGTGAATTTCACGTCGCTCGGAGGCGCTCATTTCTTCCCGTTTTCAACGGTATACGCGGCTGACAACGGCCCAGTTTGACGAGCTGTTGGCGAGAATCGGAGGCAGGATTGCCGGGTTGGACACCAACTACAGGCGCTCCATCCCAGCTGAGGAGCGCCTGGCCATTTGTCTCCGGTGTGTGTGTGGGTGTGTTTGTGTGTGTCAACGTAAAGCCGGCTTTGCTCTTCCGGACCGGTGGAGTTGTATTACGTTTACATGGTTTCAGTAGTTGTCATAATTAGGCCTACATATAGATTACGGCAGCCAGTCAGCGCTGAGCGACAAGCGACTGACGGCCAGAGAGTTGGGGTTTCTCAACTCGAGCGACAGAGCGTTTTTTCGCTCCGTCGCTCGGACGCTGTCGCTCAGAGCCCCAGCGACATTTCGCCTGAGCGATTAATCGCTCAGTCGCTCGTTTGCATTAACTTAATATGTAAACTTGTCGCCAGCGACAAAAATAAAAGGTCCGGTGTGAACGCACCTTTACACATAACAGCAGCAAAACTGGACATGGTAGTCACAAATATTGTCATGCTTATTTGAGTTAAGAGAACTGATGGGGATGTTCTTTTAATTGTTATTCAAGCATGGAACGCCAACACTCATAACATAGTTGAAGGGTGTTTCGTCCGTTTTTATTTTATTTTTTAAATATTCATTTATCGGCCATTATAAATGCTGATACCGATAGTTTGGAAAATGCCTAATATCGGCCGATAATATCGGCCAGCCGATATATCGGTCGGGCTCTAATTGTGACTAGTAGAATGACATGAATATTCTCTCTCTGTGGTGGTTTCTAGATCTCAAAATATCTTTAAAATTTAATTCAAGCATAAACTGATGTGTAATCTTCCTGCTTCTTGGGTGAGAAATATCTGAACTAGGGCGCAGTTGAAATCGCCACCTATTATTATGTCACCGTGCAGTGGAGAGATAGAAACAGCTAATTGTAAAAGTTTGGTTCGTCATTATTTGGTCTATATAGATTAACCAGAATTAAATCTTGGTTCAGTAATGGATTTATGCACGAGCAAGGTGACGCCCCTGGCACACGAGTTATTAGTAGAGTTGTCCCTCCCTCCCAGAAAAATAACTACACTTTAGTTATAGTCACTGATCCTTTAGGAGCAGCAGAGAAAACATCCTACTGTTACTACTCCGACTACGAACAACATAGTGGTCACGTAATAGCTTAACTAAATGAATTATGCAACAATATGCTCAGTGCAGGCTATAGACCATAGGGATGTCTACGGTGTTGGCTGTCCTGGTGGAAAATCCTCATCCTACCCGGAAACATTAGTCCAAGTTTAATTCCCGGAGCTGTTGCTTCACCTCGTTATATTATCTCCGTTGTTTCTGTACCTCCGTGGACAGTTCCGGGAAAAACATCACCTTTACTTTTTCGCGAGCCGCCTTCATCACCTTCACCTTGTCTTGACAGTTGAGAAACTTCATGATGATGGCGCGTGGGGGACTGTGAGGAACCTGCCCACCTGGTAATCATCTGGAGACATCGTCTTCAGGTTTGCTGATGCGGTCTCGGCCGTGGTCATCCTCTCAAAGAAAGCAGTAATTGCTTCTTTTATTTCTTGGTTGGATGATATGACTTCTCGTATGTGAGTAGAAATGTCCGCTCTCAATAAACTTATGACTGCTAAAATGTTAGCCTCGTCCTCGACCTGGCAGCTACCATTAGCATTCACCCCCTCCCTGTTCAGCGACGTCGCGTCTGTGTTAGCATCTGCGGTGTCGCCAACTTCTCCCGTTTTCCTCGGTTTAGTTTTATGTTTGTTTGTTAAGGCAATATTTGGACAGACGCTGGCAGTTTGGTGACTCTTAGTCGAAATGGGAGTACAACTATGGGCCCAGTAGGTCAGAGCTCCAAGTCCTGCTGCTGCTCAGGTAGACGCCACAACCGGAAGTCCTCAAAATGTCCCTGTTGATCGGTAAGTCCAATTTAATTTATTACTAATGATTGATGAGTTTTGATAAGTTAGTTACAGTTTTTCTCTGACCATGCTAGTGGGTAACCAAGCTAGCTGCCAACTATCAAAGGCTAATGTTTAGCTAACTTTGAGTAATTTATAACTTCTGTGCTAAGTAGCTGTTACGTATTCTGCTCTCTACACTTATGTCTCATTGTCAATGCGATAAAAGCCTCACCTTAAAGCCTTCAATTTGATGTGTGTTTAACAAAGATAGCTGCATAACTGTACATACAGTTATATGCAGTGGGGGGATTAAGACAACCTTCTGGGTTTTTACAGACATAACCGGGAAAATGGCACAAATGTCTTAGCAAGCAGCTGTCTCATGGAGTTTGGCTAATGTAAACTTGTTTGCACATCCAACAGACACAGAGCATTGATTTGGAGTCATGTTGCAGCCCCCCTGAGAAATGTAAGTCCAAAAGTCACTGTCATTTTAAGTAGCTCATTTTTGGTCACCTGGCGTGTCAGCTTAGCTGCTACATGCTCCACAGGCTAGTCACTCAAGTTGTCTCTTGTTTGGTACACGGCAGGTTGTGTACTGTGGGTTTATCAGACTTTTTTTTTTTTTTTAAATGGCTGCCTGTGTGGAGTAATGACACTGAACTATCAATAAATGTGTAAAGGTGAAAGAGTCTGAACCAACAGTCAGTTTCAGTTGACAGATGTTTCTGTTTCGAAAAGCATCTTTTATTTTCCACCATTTGTGTCGCCTAAACTGTGACCAAGCAATTAACATCATGTATCTACTGTTGAAATGCCCTTGTTGCAGAATTACCTGTAAGTATTATTTTACTTATTACAGCTGTTTCATGATTAATGAGTTGTGATTAGGGCTGGGCGATATGGCCGAAACTGTTATCACAATATGTTTTTCAATATTGACCGATGTCGATATACAGTATATTTAACAATAATAATGTTGAATTGGAGTATTTTCCTTAGGACAGAACCCAAAACAAACCAGAAGGTTAATTATGGTTTAAAAAATACAATTATTTATTGTCAGAATGAATAGGTGACAAACATTCAACACAACCAACCAACCAAATGGCTTAATGTTAAACACTAAATAAATAAAATGATGAATATGTACAAGAAATTGCTTGTTTCAAACGTGTCTCAAACATTTTAGAGGTAGTATACTGAACTGAACATTGATTAAAGAAAATAAAATAAAAAGGAAAATATTGAGGATGATTTATGCTCCTGTATTGTTTGAATATTGCACATTATTGAGCTTGCAGGTAGTTGTTCAGCTTTAATGCCTCCTGTTCTGTAAGACCTGATGTGGCTCAGACGTGCGACCAGACCACATATTAGCGGTGACATATCGGAGCTGCTCCTCCAACTTTACCTACACTCTGCGTTGAGCTGATTTTTCAACCGTGCTTATAGGCATCATATCTTTAGCGATACAGTACGTAACTGCACTGGTTCTGTCATTGTCGCTTTGGTTTCTTCCTATATGGGGTAATGGCTGAAAAAGCAGCAGCAACTGTTGGTTGAACTGAAGTTTGACTTGTAGAAACGGTGGGGCTGGGATGTTGGCTACTTGAGGGGGGCTGACACTAGCATGATAGCGCCAACTCATACTTTCAGAGTACTGTTTGGGACGGTACCTTTTGAGATGATAGAAGAGGTTGGTGCTGTTTCCAGTTCTGCTGAGGACTGGTCGCCGACACATTTTGCACCTAATGCTGGTCTGTCCTTTGTCAGACTTCAGGTAACCGAACTATTTCCAAATAACCGAAGTGGTATGACCTTTCTTCGGTACAATTTCTTCATCTTTGTCAGTTTCCTCGCACTCTCACTAGTCAGACCTCTCATTGTCTTGTGTCGGCTAAACACACAGGTGGTCACCGTCATTCTGAGTAGTTGTGAGTGGGAGGGGCCGGAAACATGTATCAACCACGTGCATCTGTTTCTCTGCTGTGTGATTGACTGTTGGTGTAGTGTTTTCTAGGTAAAGGAAAACGGACTCAAAAATAACTTTATTGAAAATAAATTTCATAAATGTATCATCGTTATTGTGGAAAATTTTACCATGAGATCATTTTATCGCCCAGCCCTAGTTGTGATTTAGTTAGTTAATTCAATGTATCTGTCACCAGTTTAGTGCTAACCAAGCTAGCTTCCAACAAAGCTAGCAGTTACTTACTGCTAGCTAGCTGTTATGTATTGTACTTTTTGTAGACCAACAGTCTCTTTTACTATACTAATGTATTTGCTAAATTACTTACTGTATTTTACTATCTTTTTGGACTTCATTTTGAGCTTTCACTGATATTGTTTTGACTGCTAGCTAGTCTAACGTTATACATTTGTGAACCCATTTTCCTTGTTTCTGTATTGAATTTCACTTTGCACTTATCTCCAGTAAAAGCCTCAGATGCATTACATTAAATGGAAGTTTAGCTAGCTGCTTAACTGTGCATCTACCACCTAGTTGTGGGGGCAAAGCTGGTATTGTACTGATAAGTATTAATAACTTCAGTTAAGTTTCATTCATATTTGTTTCATAGACTACATTTTCTCTTTTAACCAACCTTGTCTTTCTTATCAAGCAAACAGATAGGCTAACATAATTTTCTCAGTACATAAACACGTTTTCAGTATATGTACATTTCAAGTGCTATTATCCGTATTGAAAGTTTTAATTCATGCCACCAGGTATAACTTTTTAAACAGGGAAAGTGTTGAACCTGAACCTGTGGGAAGTGGGTCGAGTACCATGTACTGGCAGAAGGTAAAACATTTCTGACAATGTTCCCTAGACACTCTCTATGCTGACCCAGTTTTGCATAGTGTTGTTATTATTACCAGTTAGCTATCCAGAAACCAGTGCAATCTATTTTGTATTTTCATTTGCCTTAAAATTGGAGTTATAAGGTTTGCAATAACTTAGTATTACACTGTACCCTCAAACTCTCCTTTTCAATAATGCAGCATTTTATTTTTCATTCAACATAATTGATTATTTCTGTCATGTATACTCAGTAACAGTGTAGTTGCTAATGTTGCTGTGGGTGCACTGGGGAAGCTCAGGCCACCTGTTGACTCTCCTCAGCTCACTGTTGGCAGCTAATGTAAGTTGCTCCTTTACTGCTGACTCAAACAGCTTAGCAGCACTCCAAACACACAGACACACACACCTCTGTCTAACCTCGTCACAGGTCAGTCCAACATACCATGAGTGGCCGCAGACGAAACCTCACAGTGGCTACTGTTGGATGATCGACGTGGCCATTGGATGGTCACTAGAGGTTTGTGTGAGTGTGACTTAATGTCTGAAATGTTGTCAAATATGCTCTTTTCAGGAAAAAGTTATGAATAATCCCAAGCACCCTACTCAAACACGAACATAAAGAAACATTTTAACTATCGTGGGTGGATGACCTCTCTACCATATGAATTTCTTTTTTTTTTTAACTACTTGCAGTCAGTCTTTCCTTTCCATAACTCTGTCACTGAACTTGAAACTAGGATAAACAAACAAAAAAACGTTCTATGTTTCACATTATCATATCATATCAACCTCTCATCAGGAGGAGGAAGGGATGCTGGTAGAGCGAGACCTGATTGGGACTCCTGCCAGGCGAGTGAACTGTTCGAGACGACCTCATCCGTATATCCAGCCTGTGATTGTGACTACAAAACCAGGTAGTTCAAAATAGGTTTTTTCCTCACCCTAAACGTGTGTTTAGTGCCTAACCTAACCAGACCATAAGCACAGCATTGTTAAGACACAAAATTGAGTAAATAGATGGTAATAATTCACACAGGACATTATAGTAGTGGCTGTTGTATAAAGAGGGTTTGGCTTCCTGTTGGAGGCTTCTAGGGAAAGATTTGAACGTGTCCTTTTCTATCCTTTCTAACCTGCAGAGTTATTGCTGCTGTTTCTTTTGATGAAACCTGATTAATTCAGGTTTCTGCTCTCAAGTTCATGAAGTTTAATGTTATGGCCATCAGCCATGAGATCAGAAGAATGCCTACTGGCCGACTGGTCCATTGGTTGTTCTATCCAAGACTATAGTCCACAGCAACATATCTTGACAACATCTGGTCAAATCTTGATAATATTTGAAATCGATAGGATTATATCTCAGGGGTTGACTTTTTCTGATGACTTTTGACTGTCAGGTCAAAATATTGCTCTGTGGCCTTATTGTAAGATAGTACATTGTGCTTATGATTACCTTGAAACCATTGTTTTGTTTTTTTTGTTGCTCTTTCCTCAGGTACCACTATTGGGCCAACATTTCCTAAATCTATGTGTCTAGAGTGTCATGAAATGTGCTCATTTTCATACTCTGAGAGCATCTCCAGCAAAACACTCAAAATTACACACAACTTATCTAGTGAGCAACCCTAACTGGGCCTTAAAACATGAATAGCTGGTAGATCTTTCCTTCTCCCTTCACCTTGATGTCTCTTTCCACCACCACTATTTAAACCCAACTCTAAATGGTTTGACCAGCCATCCATGCACGATTCCTCCTTTTATGGCTGACCTATCTGCACACTGTGGATAACATTTCTGTTGTTACTTGCACCGGGTATCCATGACAGCTCAACTCAGAGCAGTCATTAGGAGCGAGTGGTTGCCTATTCAGTCAGAAAACAGGGAAGTGTTGTCATAACATTTCCTTAATGAGTGCACAGAGCTGAATGAAGTGCAGCAGAGACCTTTACGATCCGGCTGGCTGCGCATGGTGGTATTAATCAGGTTAGGAGCTTGATTCAAGCAGCTGTTTCCATGTTTCCATGTGGCATTAGTGTTGTGCATCCACTGTAATGTTAGTGTCAACACTGCAGAGAGTCCATTTAGACAGTTTAGGACTCAATAATGACTAAAAGGAAATGGATTACATCAATACACTTCCCCAATTATAGACTGTTTCCATAGTTAAAGCTTTGTAAACACCCCTGTTCTACTTCACTTGCTTATTCACTGAGCTGCCATAACTCTGCATAACACCCTTTGACATAAATATTTGCTTTGGAAAAGTATCAGCACATCTTAGATTTCCTAAGCCAGATCAAGCTAAAAGTTATTCTCGTTCTCCAAAACATTTAATTTTTTGATCAGTTCACTGGTAAAACTCGTTAATATCTTTTATCTTTAATTATTATATCAAAATATCAGATGTTGTTATCTGGACTAAACTGACACAAAATGGTTCCTAATTTTACTTGTTTTGAAGCACATATTCTGAAACAAAAAACTGATTGTTATCTCTAACAGGATAATGGATGGTCAGTCTGTCACAGTCTGTCCAAGTCAGTTCTCCTAGCCATGTGAGAGGGAGGAGATCTCCAAGAGAAAAACATTAAAATTCAAAGTAAGTAGGTCTCTTACCACTGTTTGTTTTCTTGTTAGTGGATCATGAGACAGCAATTGTATTTCCTGAGATAATGAGATAATCACATGTTATTTGTTTCAGCTTTTTTAGAGAATAAACATGGAAACCATAACAGCATCATTTTTGAGCATGGACGGTGCTTCAAGCTTGACAAAAAATAATAGTTTAGACTCTCATTAGCCTTTTCCAGAACTTTTAACCAAATGTCACTGTCCTCATCATCGGTTGGAGTTTGTTCAGTTTTCATGTTGCTCTCAGTTCTCCAGCTCCATCCACTGATGAGGACTTTGAAACATGTTTGAACTTTGAAATCTCCGGAAACGATAAAATGGACCTGGTGTTAAAATTATTTCGTAAAACCTAACTTTTAATATTGAAAATACGATTATTACATGTACGTATCATGAGAAAAATGTCTTAGCTCAAGGAAAATCATCTTGTTATCTTCATCATTAAGGTGTTTTCTGTTATATTGGTTGAGTGGCTCTCTTGTCAGGTCAAAAGAAGGCAGAGCTATGCGTAGGTCAGAAAACTGTATTTACTTTTAAGAACATGATGCTTTTCCAACAATGACATGTCAAAAAAAAGGCCAATCATGCTGATGTAAATGGCTCATTTTAATAGGGGAATTGAAACAAAGTGGAGAGTCATGTGGCTGTCAGTCTAATATGCATACGCCCACAGTGAGAAGACATTTATTTGACTAAAGTAACTGAAAACACCAGCATGTGTGTGCTATTAGGTTTTAAATCTTAATGAGACTTCAACCTAACAGATTTTAACAGTAACGACAGCTGCTTTTTGCTTTCAGACCCGCTTGTCTCGTTTCATTATCCATGCACAATGAAAAGATAAAATCTGATAATAACGACCGTTTGATGTGGCTACATGCAACAAGAGGCACAGTGTTGATGCTGACTGATCCTATAGGGCACTGTAGATGTCACAGCGGTCTTAAAGCTGCATTACAAATAGCCGATACACGATAGCGCTGTATTTTTAGATACTTCCAATCATGAAATTTCCCTACACACCAGACAGCACAACATCAGAGGGACTGTGTGCAAAACAAAACATACAGAGCCCTGCAGGAGCTTCACATGTACATTATGAAATAGCGTTGAAATTGAATAATAATATTTAATGTGAGGATACTTTACCTTCAACTGCTTCGGTCATAGTTTCAAAATAAAAGTTCTATTCCCACAGTAAATCCCTTGTGCAGATTATGTTGCCATGAAAAGGAATATTAATCGTAGATCCTCAACTCCTCTGCGCGACTTAATCCCAGTGTTTAATTCCAATCTAGCTACGTCGTGCGAATGGCTGGCACTGAGGATATGTTGAAAACCCGAACCCTCTGTCCACCACTGGTAACGCTACACCTCTTTTTCCACTCTCATAACTCAAATCTGCATTTTCCTTTCTTGTTCCAGAAGTCCAAAACTGTTCATGGGTCCAGATGAATGCAAGGCGGTCCAGAAAGCAGACTTCCGTCCCAGTGGATGAGGCTGGGGAGACGACAGAGACCAAGTTAAGGTGGTCGCTGTCTTCGCCCTTTGACTGGTGGGGCTGGGGTTGTAGATAGAGCAGCCTGCCCCCCCTCTACCCACCCTGACAGAATTAGATCGACCACAGGGACTGACGGACGATGGAAGTGAGGGGAAGAGAGAGTTTCAAGGTAACTTTATCCCACCAGCTAATGTTGCTTCTGGAGTCATGTGATCACAGTGTGGACAGTGATTTAATTTTACTGAAAATTCATTAGATCTAAATCAAATCTATCATTCAATCTTATTTGTTAAAAATGACTTCAGATTGCTGTGAATAAAACTCTGAATCTAATTAGGTACTGTTACATTCATGCCATGTTTCTGAGCCTCAGGCCCTGAGTTATTCTTAGAGCAGCTCGCTGCTGCTGGTATTCTGCTTCGCCTTTTTAGGCCAGAGGCGTGACCTTAACACCCCGTCCCCCCAACCCCCCCTTATGTTAACTAATCCCCCTCCTCCAGACCTCCACTGCTCAGTGCAGAGCTGTCATCAAGTGAAGAGAGAGAGGGGGAGTATCTGAATGGCTCAAGTCTAGGCAATGTACATGCACTTCAAGTTAAATAGAGTTTGCAGCGTTGTCATGGCACTACAAGTAAACAAAAGTCCAGGTGTATTCATTTTAAGGATGCAAATGGCAGATGGGGAAGCTTTAAAAAGGAAACTCAAAGTTTAAGTCTCAGTATGCTTCAAACTAACTAGGTCGAATGACATGTCATCCAACCACATCCAAAGATAAATGTTTTTGTACCTGTTCTGATATACGGAGCAAAAGACCTGCCATCATCCTCTCCAACTTCATCACACCGTCTCCCCCATCTCTTTCCAAGACATCAGTGTCGTTTGCTGGTGTCTGACATGATGGATTGTACAAATGGGGATAACTTTGCACACCTGCCAACAGTCTCTAATCAAAGACTGTCATTGTGCCACTACTGTTCTTCACAGTAGGTGTGGTAATGGCTAGAGATTGGCTGGTCGCTAAAGTTAACATTTTGTACATTCACATCAAAAGGTTTGTGAATCAAAAAAGGAACTGAAAATTTACAGACGAGCAACACAAATATGATATAATCACTGAGTTGATTCATTTTTATTTCGTGTTCATGAAGGAAAAACATCATCGTGATCTCTGAATGAGCACAAAGCAGCTGCAATCACAATTTTACACAGACACACACTTAAATATTGACATTCTACAAACTGTTACGTCAAAGGCACAGTCACTGGGGTCATGAAGCAACTTAGGACAAAACCCTGCCATGACATTCAAGTACTTCAATCACTTACTTCCTTGTTTCACTTTCAGCTACTTGTCATTCTCCCACATATTATGTTTCAGAAAAACAGGGTATTAATGATCATACACTCCCTAAAAGTTATGTATTTGCAGATTATCACACATGTTTAACAAAGCACTTTTTGGACTTCATTAATGGTAATAATACTTTAAACTATGATTAGGTTCCTTTGGGATTAGTCACGCATGCTAGTGCAGGCCTCACAGATCTTCTTATTTTGATGTCACAGAAACAATGATTATCACGAGCACTAACAGCCCTATAAATACAGCTACAGCAACAGCCACCCTAGGATCCATCCCTAGAATAAAGAAAAAAACCCAGAAAAAATACTTATTTACAATTTAAACAACCCTAAAATGGTTAATAATACCATTTAAAGTATTCCCTAAAATGCAAAGAAAATTAAAGACAGTTCAAAGTTTCTTACATTCAGGGCGTTATTTTCATAGTATTGGCCATTGCTTCTGTCACATTTTTTTTTTTTTTACCTGGTTTAGACAGCAGAATCACTGAATACAGACATGATAACCTTGAAAAAATTACCACCCTATGCTGAAAGTTTTCAGCTCACGTACATATGTGTGGGGCCAAAATTTTACGCAGATGTTGGCATTCTGAACCCATTACAATGAGCAATAGACCCTTTCTTCATAATGATCCATTAATGCAAAAAAGTTGTCCATTGATAATTTAGGGGTGGATGTTTTGCACTGATTAAGGACTGTGGAGCCCTTTTAGGTCGCTATCACTTCACAGTCAATATTGAAATATCAACAACTCTAAGAATGTGCGAAAAATGAGATCTATAATCTGGAGTAAATGATTACAGTCACACTTACTTTTGCAGTGAAGGGCACGACCCATAGAGGCCTGTCATAAAGAAAGAGAAAGAGGAAGAGTAA
Organism: Pagrus pagrus; assembly: GCF_965226575.1. Classification (NCBI taxonomy): domain Eukaryota; kingdom Metazoa; phylum Chordata; class Actinopteri; order Spariformes; family Sparidae; genus Pagrus; species Pagrus pagrus. Next base: position 20,956,195 of record NC_140200.1, on the reverse strand, counting down.
CAGAAAGAGAAAGGGAAGCAGAGTGTAACAGAAAGAGAAAGAAAAAGAATAATTAGTAATCATGATACGCATCATGTACACCATTTCAAAGGTGGACCCCTGCAATGATCCCATATCACTAAATATTATAATATCAGCACTCCACATTGATTGTGTGGTTGTGTCAGATCAGTAAATCTATTCATTACCTGGACGGCGGAAACTCCAAGTGCTCTCTGGATACGATACCATGCATCATCATTGCGGTTACACCTCAGAAATTTGCCCTCATGGAACAGACAGTCCACAGTGAGGCGGACGTCCGGGTTGTTCACCTGTCTTCTGCTTTCAGCTACAACTTGATTAGGATTGAAGGTGTGATGCATCACCACCAGAATTGTCGGTTTACCATCTGTAAGCATAGAGATAATACAACCATCGAAGCAAAGTCTCTTTTCATGGTATTTTTAAACATGGTTTTAACAGGGTTGTAAAAAGGCAAGTGTATGGAGAGAATTTTGTTCCTTTATTATTCAATCAAATAGAATGGATTTGAAACCAAAAAAGAGATTTGAGAGCAAAAGAGAGTAAGTGGCAATCAAATTTATTTTTTTGAGATCGAAACAGAACAGGTTGCAATTGAAAAAAAAATATGAGAGAGCATATTTCTTCAACTTCAATCAAAACTCAAAACCATTTTGCTTATAAATCAGTCCTCTTTGCTTTCAAGTTAAAAGCCTTTGCTTGCAGATCAGTCCTCTTTGGTTGCAAATTCTAAAGTTTTGCTTGCGAATTCAACTGCACTTGATGGGCGGGGCCTACGCTGGTGGATGAGTGAAGAGTTTCTATTGGCTGGTTTGACCTTGCTCCAGCGCCAGCTACGCCTTCCGCATTACACCCACTTCCCCCTTGTGCTGTGCTGCTTGGAGGTAAGTTGATAGCCTGTTGCTCTTGAAACGTTTCCCATAAGTAATGAATTGCGCTATATATCGTTGGCTACAGCCTGCCGTACATTCACAACAACAACAACAACGACAAGTAATGAATTATAATGCCCTGCTGCTGTAAGCACACTGATTAGCAGCATCATGGTTGTCTCTGCTAGTCACGGCCTGAGCAGAGTAGCCAATTGAGTGAGTGAATTACTAAACTACCGCTGAACGCGGTGCCACTTTCCACTGTGTAGCGGGCTGCTGCTACTCCTCCCGGCTCCGTTCTCACTACAGCTGTTCTAATGTCAACAAACACCGACTTCAATGACACTGAATGATGCTTTTGACCTCCGAGATGTAGAATGTGTAGGCTATAGAAGAGAAACGCAGATTTCAGCACCACTGATCTGTTTGTTGACATTAGAACAGCTGTAGTGAGAACGGAGCCGGGAGGAGTTTAGTTGAGGTAGTTTAGTATTCCACGTTAGTACTGTTGTGTAGGAACCGTGACGTTTTGGCACCGCGAGTACCATGCAACACTAAATGTTTAAATCACAGCCCTACGTTCAGGGTTCAAAATTAGCGGTCGCCAGTCGCCAGTGGCGACTAACTTTGAACCTTTGGCGAGTAAAGGAAGCCGGCTAACCGGCCACTCTGCCGAGTGAAAAAAAAAAAGGGTCAATCTATGGTCCAACTACTTTGATGTTCCTCCCGCCCCCGCTGTGACGCTCGGGTTGTGCGCCGATGTCGCGCAGATCTTCAAGCTCACAACATGCTGTAAAGCAAGGATTTGCTTGTTGCCTCTGATTATACTGATAAAAGCCTTCCTATTAGCTTCCAATGTAGACGCGCGACATGCGTGGCCCAACCCAAAGCGGCGCGTAGCCGCGTGCATTCGGTGCGACGGCGACGCCGTTTTTTCCCCCCGTGCATGTCCGTGGAGCTGTGCGCCGCGGACGTGCACGGTTCCCTACGTTGCTGTGTCAGGCAGGTGTTTCCCACGGAGCTCTGCCCCGTTTCAAAGGTGAAGGAAGCCCTCAGTGGAGAGACGTTGCCTCAGCGATGTAGAATGTGTTTTATAGAAGAGAAACACACATTTCAGGAGCTGACTTGTATCATCAGAACAGACAAATGTAAACACAGAAAGCTGAAAATCACTGGACATGTCTGTTGGGATTATACAAATCAACAGTGTAAAGTAGAGCTGTCAAGATGTATGCTGTAGTTAATTATTGCATATCCTACTGCACCTATCACTCCTATTGTTTCTGATGTACAGGTGCATTAGAATGTCATGGGAGAGTTTATTAAGGCCTATGTCACTAATTCACCGAATGAAACATCCCATGTCTTTATTTATTCAGTTTATTTTAATAGTAATAATTATGGCTAACATTCAATGAAGACCTAAAATTCAGTATCCCCAAAAATTTTAATATTTGGTAAAAGTATGTTTTATAAATAAACCTTTAAGGGGAAAAAAAGGCAAATTTGACTCATTCCCTTATTCCACACAATAATATGCTAATATTGCTATAATATGTGTTAAAAATGCTTATGAGTGTATTATAACAGTTAAACACATTGAAAAATATACAAAACAGCTATACATAATTTTTGGCCAGTAAAAAATCTTTCTGGCCAGTAGATTTTTAAAGCTCACTAGCAAGTTGGCCAGTGAGCAAAAAAGTTAAGTTTGAACCCTGCCTACGTTGTATACGCCTCCCTGTAATTCACTCACTCATTAGGCTACTCTGCTCAGGCCGTGACTAGCAGAGACAACCATGATGCTGCTAATGCTTGCAGCAGCAGGGCATTATAATTCATTACCTGTTGTTGTTGTTGTTGTGAATGTACGGCAGGCTGTAGCCAACGATATATAGCGCAATTAATTACTTATGGGAAACGTTTCAAGAGCATCAGGTTATCAACTTACCTCCCAGTAGAGCTTAGATCAGGCCCAAAAAATCAAGCCCGACCCTACCCGAGCCCCTTGTGTCCGAGCCAGGCCCGGCCCGACACATTAACTGTAATTATGAGCCCGAGCCCGATTTAAACCCGACAATTTTTTTAATACGTGGCGTAACAGTCAGAGTTATTCAATGTAGCCTCCTTTTGTTTAGTGGGTAATGTAACCTGTACGATGAGGAAGAGCAGGTGTACTTCTGCTCCCCGTGAGAAAGGATGCTGCCGACAGAGAGAAGACTCCCCATTTTATTTTGTCTTTATTTAGTAAAGTGTTGGTGCAAGAACCTCGGCCTGGATCGTTTGCATGTATGCCTGTAACATCTAGTGCCGTAGAGACCTGGCGTGGTGTGGTCAGTATTATGAATAAAAGTGCCGTGTGGAAACCCCCACATGCTGCCTGCCGTCTCTTGAGTAACCGGAGGCACCCGCACTAAAGTGGACAATCACCTTCCCCTTCACCAGCCCACGTTACAGTGAGCTGTTATAACTGACGATCTCAACTCCCAGGTGTTTGAACTACAGAAGTCTGTTTACAATCATCTTAATGAATAATGCAACAAGGACGAAGCATGTACACTGCGTTGTTTGTTTATTCATAACGGAATGGATCGCAAATGAAAAAAGTAATGATCATATAAAAAATAAAAAAAACACAAATGCTGGCCCGAGGATAGTGGTGGGAAATAAGTCCGGGCTCGGGCTCGGGCAGAGAATCTAAACTCTACCTCCAAGCAGCACAGCACAAGGGGGAAGTGGGTGTAATGCGGAAGGCGTAGCAGGTCAAACCAGCCAATAGAAACTCTTCTCTCATCCACCAGCGTAGGCCCCGCCCATCAAGTGCAGTTGAATTCGCAAGCAAAACTTTAGAATTTGCAACCAAAGAGGACTGATCTGCAAGCAGAGGTTTTTAACTTGAAAGCAAAGAGGACTGATTTATAAGCAAAATGGTTTTGAGTTTTGATTGAAGTTGAAGAAATATGCTCTCTCATATTTTTTTTTCAATTGCAACCTGTTCTGTTTCGATCTCAAAAAAAATAAATTTGATTGCCACTTACTCTCTTTTGCTCTCAAATCTCTTTTTTGGTTTCAAATCCATTCTATTTGATTGAATAATAAAGGAACAAAATTCTCTCCATACAAGTGAGTAAGCAGTATTAGTTTTTTGGGTTTTTTTGTCCACTGGGAGGCAGCAGAACAAGCTTTAAACCCAAATCTTTTTTTTAAATTACAGTGCATAATCCACAGTATGGAAGCCCTGACAGACAAGTGGAGAAAAAAAGGTTGTGATCTGTTTTTTAAGTTGTACCATCAACAAGTGTTTGTTTTTGTAGTGCTTATTTCAGCCAGAAGAGGCTGAAGTGCAGCACTACTTTATGCTCTAAATAGGGATAAAAGCACCTTTGCTCCATGCACTATAACCACATAACAGTAGTGTTAAATAGCTTGCTAACCATATTTTATTGTTCATGTGATTTTTTTTTTTTAATATAAAGGAGTTATGGCCGGCGATTAAAACAGTTACGCTAGGATAATTTGTCAATATTGTTTTATCTGTCAAAGTGAAAGTTATCAGTGATTTTCTTTTTTCCAGCTGCAACAGCTTTGGCTTTTTCACAGATGAAGAAAAACTTAGGAAAATGACCCTGCCAAAATGTTCTTCTCACCTGATTTCTCTTGGCTTCCATACCACAGACCTGTTAACGCTCTTAGTGTTACTCTGCCACACCAGCATTCATACCATCTTAATTATAGGACTGATATTACTTAATTTCAAAGAACTGGAAATGTGGGGCCATGCTGGTGAACTGCTAAAAGTATATTTGTATAATTGTATTTTTTACATTTTTAAAAATTACAAGTCATTTCATACCAGGAATGTCCGCCAGGGCCTCTCCGACGTCCGTTCCCACTCGTGACGCGATAGGACAGAAAACCACAATGTAGTCACTTTCTTCAGCGGAGGATACCTCAATTTGGCCAATGCCGTTGAGTCTCGCAACGTACTCTGGATGAGCCCCATTCGTTTTTCCTGCCACGTGGACAAAGAATCTTTCCCCAGTCACTAAAGACAGAAAAAAATGTTTGAGTTATTATTGAGCTGTATCATTGTTCTTTTACAGCCACACCATCAAACACAGATTCAGGAAAACATTGTCAAAAAGAAAGATCTTGAACTAGATTCAGCTAAATTTAGAAAAGACACATCACACATTGCCAGACTTTACTGCTTTAGTAAATCAGTTCCACTCAAAAGTACTGCGTTGGATTTTCATATCGTCTTAAAACTTATTCTGATAGCATCCATTTTTGTTTGATTGTGTCAGTGGAGGTGTTCAATATGTTAATGAACAACGCTCCAAAACTTTGATATACAAAGTGTTAATTCCTGGTTAAAAGATACTGCATGAACAGGAATGACACAGAAAAAAAGCGCTCCCTATATTGCAGACAGTTTAATGTTTAACCTTGAGGTGCTTTTACTCTAATCTGTTCACTTGGTTCAAAGACCTCTGCTGTGTCTGCCTGTTTGGATCTTTTGTTCAGGCTGTTGTGAAAGCTGTTGAAATGTTCTCAATGACTAAATGTTATGTGTTATAATGACTGAATGTAGTTTAGTTTATATTGCAGTCTTTACAGAGCAACATATGTTGGCAATTTATGAAACAAGTAAATGTTTTCTTACCGGTTGCCACGTCCATGTCTCTGAGAGAGCGATAAAGAAACAGAGAGGGACCTGAGTCAACATTATTTAACACAATGAAATAAGGCTGAACAAGTAGCAGGTTAATATGCATCACAAACTGCTTTGTCGCAGCTGCTCTTGTGCCCAGCCCACAAGACACAGTAAAAAAATACCTTAAAGGTCAATAACCTATATCACGGCAGCAGTTCACAGCCTAGCAGTGATAATTTGAAAGGATTTTGTTATGCCTACTTACGGGATAGCTTGATAATCTGTTTGTAGAGTCTCTGGCATATTCAGTCCACAGTCAACAAGAAAAACCTCACAGATCCTCCCTGTGAGTGAAGCACTTTCACTTTTGCTTTGACAAGTAACATGTTCTCAAACTGACCACTAAAGACAAGGGGCAGAGCTGAGCCAATGCTGCTGGTGCAATACAAGAAGGGATTCACCATCCCTTCGATCCTGACTAGATTCACATTTCCATTGTCAAAACGCACCCTCATCGTGCCAACACTGTTCCTCAGAGTAGGGGTACAGTAGTATTGGCCGGAGGTGTGCTGCACCCTCAAGTTAAACTTTTAAATGTAAAAACGCTGGTGAGCCACAATGGAAATTGAAAGAATTACAATTTTTTTCAAGGATCAAATTTGTTTTTCATGATGAAAAAAAACAGAATCTTGATATCTGAATGAGCGCAAATCAGCAGCAGTCAATATTTTACAGAGATGTTTTGTCTTGATTTCAAACATTTAAAACACGTTTAAATATGCACGTGGCTTTACACTGTCATTAAATGATTTTGTTCCAAACTCACAATAAAATGTCGTTCTTTCTTTCTTTCTTTCCTTCTTTCTTTCTTTCTTTCTTTCTTTCTTCCCTCCCTCCCTCCCTCCCTCTTATGTTAACTAATCCCCCTCCTCAGGACCTCCACTGCTCAGTGCAGAGTTGTCATCAAGTGAAGAGAGAGCGGGGGAGTATCTGAATGGCCCAAGTCTAGGTCTACAAGTAAACAAAAGTCCAGGTGTATTCATTTAAAGATGCAAATGGCAGATCGGGAAGCTTTTAAAAGGAAACTCAAAGTTTAAGGCACAACTCATCACACTGTCTGACCCATCTCTTTCCAAGACATCAGTGTCGTTTGCTGGTGTCTGACATGATGGATTGTACAAATGGGGATAACTTTGATTAGAGACTGTTGGCAGGTGTGCAAAGACCGTCATTGTGCCACTACTGTTCTTCACAGTAGGTGAAAAACATCAAAAACATCATCTTAATGGTAATAATATTTTAAACTATGATAGGTTCCTTTGGGATTAGTCATGCATACTAGTGCAGGCCTCACAGAAAACATCTTAAAGGTCAATAACCTATGTCACTCTGGTGCATGGTAGAGAGTCAGCACTTCACAGCCTAGCAGGGATAATTTGAAAGGATTTTGTTTGTCTCTGGCATCAGTCCACAGTCAACAAGAAAAACCTTACAGCTCCTCCCTGTGAGTGAAGCACTTTAACTTTTCCTTTGACAAGTATCATGTTCTCAAACTGACCACTAAAGACGAGGGGCAGAGCTGAGCCACATTAACTGTGTCAGTGTTGGTGAGAGATGAAATGAACACAGCAGGAGGAAGGAGTAACTGACATGCAACATGCTGTGATGTTTGTACAATGCTGCTGGTGCAATACATGAACATATAATGTGTTGTTTATAGATTAAAGAAATAGTTGTCCACTCACGTCAGGGGCAGAGGCAGTCACTCTATGAGCACTTTTGGCTGCGTGCGCCTCGTTGTCTTGCTCAAAGCTGAATCTTCACTCACACACATGGCTTTACGCTGTCATTAAATGATTTTGTTCCCCACTCATTATTATAAATAATAATGATCATATGCTCAGTAAACAACATTAATATCAGCCTTCACAACTCTACAATAATAACAATAATCCTTCCATGGTTATGTTTTTGCAGATTATTACACGTTTCACACAGCACATTTATTTTTATCTCTTCTTTTATTGTGAAAATATTTTAAACTTATATTAGATTCCTTTGGGATTTGTCACATGTACTAGTGACAGCCCTCACAGATCTAATTTTTTTGGCACTTCATAGACAATGACTCACAGCCATTACCGCTGCTGCAATCCAAAATGCACCAACAACCACCGCCAAGGGATGGTCAACTATTATCGCGGCGATTACCACTGCTGCACTCAAAAGTGCAATAAAGAAAAACTTGTGCACATGTGTGTGCAGCAGAAAGTTCAATTTCTTTGTTGGTTCTTTAATACTAAATAAATACTTTTTACATATTTATGTAAAATGCTATGCTGTTCCTTCACTTTGCTCTGTGTGTGTGTGTGTGTGTGTGTGTGTGTGTGTGTGTGTGTGTGTGTGTGTTTGTAGGTCAGCAGAAAAGAGGCTGCAGTGTGATTATTCCATTGAATATTAAAAAGTACAGATAAACGAGCCAGTAAAGTTAATGCTTAGCAATACCACAATCTTTAATCATTAAGATCAGAGGAACAGGTTACCAACGGGTTTCCGACCCACCCTACATTAACTTAACTTTCTGCCAACTTCCCAGTTGTGAGAAGGGAGAACAACAAAGAGGAAATGAAGATCAAGAGTTTTGTCAGTGTACTGACCCTCTTGAAATGACATTACACATTTTAGTTATCATCCCTGCTGATGAATATATTTATTTGTAAGTGGGTGAAGGAAAGGGTAATCCAGCACTACGATTGGAAGAACTCCTCTTCTTCTTCTTGTGGTTGTCAGCAGGCTACATGTTCATTGTCACATTGCTGCTGCCTCTTTCTCTTAGACTCGAGTCCTGCTGCACAACTGTACATATTCACAAGGCTTCACCAGCTCGTTGCGTACTTAAGGGTGACAAATTGTACAAGATCTTTCATGTCAAAAACTAAACCTGCTGAGCAAAATGCGTACAGATTGGCAACATTTTACAATAATTTCCACTGTTTAATGCAACGCATGCAATGTAAGCAGTTTAACCCAGTGATCAAAGCAACTTATTTGGAGGTGAAAACAAATGTGACCATACTCAAAATGTACTCATTTGAACCAGTAGATAGCCTTTCTGTCTTTCTTTCTTTCTTTTTTTCTTTCTTTCTTTCTTTCTTTCTTTCTTTCTTTCTTTCTCTTTCTTTCTTTCAGCCTATTGTTGAAAGCCTGTATCTGTTATTCTTTCTTCTTTTTTCCCTCTTGTTATGTTAAAGAAAAATAAAATAACAATGATCATATGCTCAGTAAACAACATTAATATCAGCCTTCACAACTATACTCTAACAATAATAATATTTCCATGGTTATGTTTTTGCAGATTATTACACGATTCACACAGCAAATTTTATTTTTATCTTTTCTTTTATTGTGATAATACTTTAAACTTATATTACATTCCTTTGGGATTTGTCACATGTGCGGATGACGGCCGTCACATATCTTCTTTTTTTATCATTTCAAGAACAATGATTATCGCAGCCATTACAACCACCGCCAACGGATGGTCCATGAACCCTTGAATAAAGAAAAACAGAAATGAGTCATCTAGTATTATTTCCAACTTAAACAACTGTTAAATCATTAATAATACCAATTATAAAAAGTTCTTTACAATCTGGGTTTATTTCCATAGTTTTGGCCATCACCTCTGTCACATTCATTTTTTAACCTGGTTTAAACATCAATATCACTCGTTACAGACCTGCCAACCTTTAAAAAAGTACACTATGCCACATACGTGTGTGCAGAAAAAAGTTAAATATCTTTATTGGTTCCTTATTACTAAATAAATGCTTTTTACGTATTATTTACAAAAGGTGCAAATACAGTAACAAACATTAGTTGCCGTCAACTCAAAAATGTTATCTTCACTTCACCTGGTTCACTATCTGCACTGTGGCCCCTCTGCTCTGCTGTTCCCTCACTTTGCTCTGTGTGTGTGTGTGTGTGTGTGTGTGTGTGTGTGTGTTTTTTTGTTTTGTAGGTCAGCAGAAAAGAGGCTCCAGCATGATGAATACATAGAATATTAAAAAGTACAGATAAGGAGCCAGTAACGTTGGAGCTTATCAATACTACAATCTTTTATCACTTAGATCTGGGGGCAGGTTACTGCCAGGTTTCCAAACCCATCCTACATTAACTTAACTTTCTGCCAACTTCCCATCTGTGAGAAGGGAGAACGAGAGGGGTGAAATGAAGGTCAAGAGTTTTGCTGCCAGTGTGCTGACCCTAGCTAGTCTCTTGAAATGACATTTTAGCAATCATCTCTGGTTGTGAATATATTTTTTGTAAGCAGGTGAAGGCAAGGAGAATCCAGCACTACGATTGGAAGAACTCTTCTTTTGGTTGTCGGCAGGCTTCATGGTCGTTGACACATTGCTTCTGCCTCTTTCTGTTAGACTCGAGTCGTGCTGCATATTTGGTCATATTCACAAGGCGTCACCAGCTCGTTGTGTACTTTAGAGTAAAAAATTGTACAAGATCTTTCATGTCAAAAACTAAACCTGCTGTGCAAAATGTGATGTGATGCTTGTCCTGCATCTCTGGATCTTTTAAAGTCAAATGTTAACTTTTCTGATAAAAATGATGGCCACAACTATGAAGTAAGACCATATTTCATTTTATTATAAAAGGCAGAATTATTCAGACTACACTCTGACATGCTTACATGAGCACTTATATATTTTCAGGCACAATTGACTTGTTGATGAGCTGCTGTCTGCAGTTCAGCTTCAAGTTGGCATGCTCTTTGTTACTATTCCTCCACTGCAGCTCATCATGAAAATACAAACTGTGATTTTTGTTCTAAAAGGACTGTAACTTTGGAAAATGTCCTGATTTGGCTAAATCAGACACTTGAGCTAAATTCAAAGTGGAGACGGGCAACTTTGAGCCTTCATTATCTCAGGAGATTTTGTACCCAGGTGCAGACAGAATTGCAAAGAAGACGCTAATGGTGTCATTCTGAACCCATTACATCATGCAATCAACACAAATGTACTTATCTGTTACATTTGAGTCCCACTTGGAGTTATCCCTTCACAGCCAATAAGGAACAATAACTCCTTTAATGTGCATATGGCCATGTGATTTAAGTTTTAAGATAGACTTCCAAAATTCTGATCTGAAATCTGAAGTTACAGTCACACTCACATTTTATGAAGGAATTCCTCTTAGAGACCTAAGGGAGATAAACAAAGACAGAGTAATAATAATTAGTTTATAATTAAGCTGCATCATCTACATCATTTCAAATGTGGACAACTGAAATTATCCCTTTTCACGAAATATTATAATATCAGCACTCCACATTGATTGTGTGGTGGTATTAGATCAGTAAATCTATTTTTTACCTGGAAAGCGGGAACTCCAAGAGCTTTCTGGATTTCAAACGTTGCAATATCATTGCGCTTTGACTTCAGAAGTTTGCCCTCATAGAACAGACAGTCCACAGTGAGGCAGACGTTCGGGTTGTTCACCTGTCTTCTGCTCTCAGCGACGACATGGTCAGGATTGAAGGTGTGATGCATCACCACCAGAATTGTCGGTTTACCATCTGTAAGCATAGAGATAACACAACCAAATGAGTCAGAAACAAGATGTTTGAAACTTAAGAGATGAGTTCAGTTTAGTGTCTACTCAATCTGCAGTCCATATTATGGGGGTTGACAGGCTGTGGCACTTTGTATCGAAGCAAAGTTTCTTTTCATGGTATTTTTAAACATGGTTTTAACAGGGTTGTAAATAGGCGAGTGAGTATTTGAAAGCAGTATTAGTTTGTTTGTTTGTTTGTTTTTGTTTTTTTGTCCACTGGGAGGGTGCAGAACAAGCTTTAAACCCAAATCATTTGTTTAAAACACAGTTCATAATCCACTGTATGGAGGCCCTGACAGGCAAGTGAAAAAAAATTGTGGTGATCTGTTTTTTGATTTAAGTTGTGCCATCAAGTGTTTGTTTTTGTAGTACTTATTTCAGCCAGAAGAGGCTGAAGTGCAGCACTACTTTATGCTCTAAATAGGGATAAAAGCACCTTTGCTCCATGCACTATAACCACATAACAGTAGTGTTACATAGCTTGCTAACCATATTTTATTGTCCATGTGAAGTTATGGCAAGTGATTAAAACAGTTGTGCTAGGATAATTTGTCTATATTGTTTTATCTGTGAAAGTGAAAGTTATCAGTGATTTCCTTTTTTCCAGCTGCGACAGCTTTGGCTTTTTCACGGATGAAGAAAAACTTAGGAAAATGAGCCTGGCAAAATGTTTTTCTCACCTGATTTCACAAAAGAAAAACACTTTTTGAAAATGAAAAATGAATAAATTTCTCCTCTCTAGGCTTCCATACCACAGAAACTGGAAATGTGGGGCCATGCTGGTGAACTGCTAAAAGTATATTTTTAGTGTATTTTTTCATAATAAAATAAGGAACTTTTCATATGATTGGTCACATTCCCCTGTGGACCATTGAGTAATTAGTGTGAAATTTGCCAAAGACATTTCATACCAGGAATGTCCGCCAGGGCCTCGCCGACGTCCGTTGTCACTCGTGACGCAATAGGAAAGAAAACCATAACATAGTCACTTTGTTCAGGAGATAACACCTCAGTTTGGCCAATGCCTCTGAGCCTCTCAACGTACTCTAGATGAGCCCCGTTAGTTTTTCCTGCCACGTGGACAAAGAATCTTTTCCCAGTCACTGAAGACAGAAGAAAATGTTTGAGTCATTGTTGAGCTGTAACATTGTTTTTGTACAGCCACACCATCAAACACAGATTCAGGAAAACATTGCCAAAAGAAAGATCTTGAGCTAGATTCAGCTAACTTTAGAAAAGACACTTCACACATTGCCATAATTTACTCAGGGTTTCCTCTAAATGTAATTGAATGTGGCGCACCGCCACGGCAAAATAAAAGCTGCCACACCTTCAGAATAATGTTTTTTGTTTTTTTTACCTTGTTTTTATGTTGTTTTATGTTTATGTTAATGTAAATTATTGTATGAAATGTGGAGGCTGCATCAACCCAAGTTATCATTTGTTGCAGCAAGAAAGGCAGAGGATGATCAGGCAAAGAGGAGGAAAGGTGAGAATTGTAATAAGCTAAGAGAATGAGAAAAATAGTGAACGAGCCTACAGATGCAACAGAGATAGATAGAGATGCTAAACTGTAACCTACTGTAAATGTAGCCTAGGCTGAAAAATGAAAGGACATGCAATGAATCAGAAAATTTTAAGGCCATGTTCAGTCACAGTATGAATTATCCATCAATAATATTATTTGGATGTTTGGATGGATAAGTAATAATGTGACTAAACATGGCATTAAAATATTAGGTCAAATTATAGTAATCATGACTCAGTAGTATACTTAGACTTTTCATTTTAAAAATTCAACAGAGGATGAGACAGGAGAGAGAGACGAAGAGGTTGAAGGGACAGAGACAGGAGGAGAGGAGAGAGAAAGAGCAGGAGAAGGAACCAGTGAGATGCATGTGGAGTCTGCCGAATGTTGACCTCGGTATTTCAAAAATCATGGCTACGGCCCTGTACCTAAGCTAGGTTATATTTGATAGAGTTTTGTTCAAACACGTGAAAACGACCTTAATGTTATAGATGGATTAGGCTACAGAAAAAATCCCGAGTCGGGATAAATGTGTTATTGATTGGTAAATACAGGATACGCATTATTTCTATCATTATTTCAGAGAGATTCTTATTTTTATTTTAGTTTTGTACCATTGACACTTAAAGAGAGATTACTTTAGGCCTAATGTCGAGTCTTTGGTCATACAGTAAAGAGAGATATTTTGTTGTAGATTAATTTTCAACTGTAAAACTTAATTTTCTATTGATAAAGGAAACCCGTTACGTTTCAGATACACGTTTTGAACAGTACGACATAACGTTAGCTTAGGTAATGCCCAGGTAATTTTCTGCAAGATCCTATTTTAAATTATTATTTTCAATTCATGTACCGGAAACCCTATAGTAAATAATGTATTTAGAAAAATCAGTTCCACTCAAAAGTACTGCGTTGGATTTTCATAGCATCTTCAAACTCATTCTGATCTCATCCATTTTTGTTTGATTGTGTCAGTGTAGGTGTTCAATATGTGAATGAACAACGCTCCAAAACTTTGATATACAATGTGTTACATTTATTGTTGGGACAATGTGTCCTGGTTAAAAGATAATGCATGAACAGGAATGCCACAGAAAAAAAAGACAGTTTAGTGTTTAACCTTGAGGTGCTTTTACTCTAATCTGTTCACTTGGTTCAAAGACCTCTGCTGTGTCTGCCTGTTTGGATCTTTTGTTCAGGCTGTTGTGAAAGCTGTTGAAATGTTCTCAATGATTAAATGTTATCTGTTATAATGACTGAATGTAGTTTAGTTTATATTGCAGTCTTTACAGAGCAACATATATGTTGGCAATTTATCAAACAAGTAAATGTTTTCTTACCGGTTGCCACGTCCATGTCTCTGAGAGAGAGATAAAGAAACAGAGAGGGACCTGAGTCAACATTATTTAACACAATGAAATAAGGCTGAACAAGTAGCAGGTTAATATGCATCACAGACTGCTTTGTTGCAGCTGCTCTTGTACCCAGCCCACAAGACACAGTAAAAAAATACCTTAAAGGTCAATAACCTATATCACGGCAGCAGTTCACAGCCTAGCAGTGATAATTTGAAAGGATTTTGGTATGTCTACTTACCGAATAGCTTGGTAATCTCTTTGTAGAGTCTCTGGCATATTCAGTCCACAGTCAACAAGAAAAACCTCACAGATCCTCCCTGTGAGTGAAGCACTTTCACTTTTGCTTTGACAAGTAACATGTTCTCAAACTGACCACTAGAGACGAGGGGCAGAGCTGAGCCAATGCTGCTGGTGCAATACATGAAGGGATTCACCATCCCTTCAATCCTGACTAGATTCACATTTCCATTGTCAAAATGCACCATCATCGTGCCAACACTGTTCCTCAGAGTAGGGGTACAGTAGTATTGGCCGGAGGTGTGCTGCACCCTCAAGTTAAACTTTTAAATGTAAAAACGCTGGTGAGTCACAATGGAAATTGAAAGAATTAGCATTTTTTTCAAGGATCAAATTTGTTTTTCAGCTGTGCAAAAACATTACAAAGACAAGCTCCACAAATATGATACAATCTTTTCAATCCATCCATTTTTTATTTATTCTTTATGATGAAAAAAAACAGAATCTTGATATCTGAATGAGCGCAAATCAGCAGCAGTCAATATTTTACAGAGATGTTTTGTCTTGATTTTAAACATTTAAAACACGTTTAAACATGCACATGGCTTTACACTGTCATTAAATGATTTTGTTCCAAACTCATTTAAATCTTTCTTTCTTTCTTTCTTTCTTTCTTTCTTTCTTCCTTACTTCCTTACTTCCTTACTTACTTACTTCCCTCCCTCCCCCTTATGTTAACTAATCCCCCTCCTCCAGACCTCCACTGCTCAGTGCAGAGTTGTCATCAAGTGAAGAGAGAGCGGGGGAGTATCTGAATGGCCCAAGTCTAGGTCTACAAGTAAACAAAAGTCCAGGTGTGTTCATTTAAAGATGCAATGGCAGATCGGGAAGCTTTTAAAAGGAAACTCAAAGTTTAAGTCACAACTCATCACACTGTTTGACCCATCTCTTTCCAAGACATCAGTGTCGTTTGCTGGTGTCTGACATGATGGATTGTACAAATGGGGATAACTTTGATTAGAGACTGTTGGTAGGTGTGCAAAGACCGTCATTGTGCCACTACTGTTCTTCACAGTAGGTGTGATAATGGCTAGAGATTGGCTGGTCGCTAAAGTTAACATTTTGTACATTCACATCAAAATAGGAACTGAAATGTGCTTTTTTATTTTTTATCCATCACATTTTATATCAGTGATGCAACAAATATGATAAAATCACTGGATTGATTCATTTTTATTTTGTGTTCATGAAGGAAAAACATCATCTTAATGGTAATAATATTTTAAACTACGATAGGTTCCTTTGGGATTAGTCATGCATGCTAGTGCAGGCCTCACAGAAAATATCTTAAAGGTCAATAACCTATGTCACTCTGATGCATGGTAGAGAGTCAGCACTTCACAGCCTAGCAGGGATAATTTGAAAGGATTTTGTTTGTCTCTGGCATATTCAGTCCACAGTCAACAAGAAAAACCTTACAGCTCCTCCCTGTGAGTGAAGCACTTTCACTTTTCCTTTGACAAGTATCATGTTCTCAAACTGACCACTAAAGACGAGGTGATGATTTTGTTCCCCACTCATTATTATAAAATAATAATGATCATATGCTCAGTAAACAACATTAATATCAGCCTTCACAACTATACTATAATAACAATAATCCTTCCATGGTTATGTTTTTGCAGATTATTACACGTTTCACACAGCACATTTATTTTTATCTCTTCTTTTATTGTGATAATACTTTAAACTTCCATTTGATACCTCAGGGATTTGTCGCATGTACAAGTGACAGCCCTCACAGATTTTTTTGGCACTTCATAGACAATGACTCACAGCCATTACCGCTGCTGCAATCCAAAATGCACTAACAAGCACCCCACTCGTCCATGATACCTAGAATAAAGGAAAACTCCTGCACATGTGTGTGCGGCAAAAAGTAAAATTTCTTTATTGGTTCTTTATTACTAAATAAATACTTTTTACATATTTATTTATAAAAGGTGCAGAAACAGTAACAAACATTAGTTGCCGTCAACTCAAGGAATGTTATCTTCACTTTACCTGGTTCACTATCTGCACTGTGGCCCCTCTGCTATGCTGTTCCTTCACTTTGCTCCGTGTGTGTGTGTGTGTGTGTGTGTGTGTGTGTGTGTGTGTGTGTGTGTGTGTGTGTTTGTAGGTCAGCAGAAAAGAGGCTCCAGTGTAATTATTCCATTGAATATTAAAAAGTACAGGTAAACGAGCCAGTAAAGTTAATGCTTAGCAATACCATGATATTTAATCATTTAGATCAGAGGAACAGGTTACCAACGGGCTTCCGACCCACCCTACATTAACTTAACTTTTTGCCAACTTCCCAGTTGTGAGAAGGGAGAACAACAAGGAGGAAATGAAGATCAAGAGTTTTGCTGTCAGTGTACTGACCCTTGTTAGTCTCTTAAAATGACATTAAACATTTTAGTTATCATCCCTGCTGATGAATATATTTATTTGTAAGTGGGTGAAGGCAAGGGTAATCCAGCACTACGATTGGAAGAACTCCTCTTCTTCTTCTTGTGGTTGTCAGCAGGCTACATGTTCATTGTCACATTGCTGCTGCCTCTTTCTCTTAGACTCGAGTCCTGCTGCACAACTGTACATATTCACAAGGCTTCACCAGCTCGTTGCGTACTTAAGGGTGACAAATTGTACAAGATCTTTCATGTCAAAAACTAAACCTGCTAAGCAGGTTCTTTCTTTCTTTCTTTCTTTCTTTCTTTCTTTCTTTTTTTCTTTCTTTCTTTCTTTCAGCCTCTTGCTGAAAGCCTGTATCTGTTATTCTTTCTTCTTTATCCCTCTTATGTTAAAGAAAAAGAAAATAATAATGATCATATGCTCAGTAAACAACATTGATATCAGCCTTAACAACTATACTCTAACAATTACAATCCTTCCGTGGTTATGTTTTTGCAGATTATTACACGTTTCACACAGCACATTTTATTTTTATCTCTTCTTTTATTGTGATAATACTTTAAACTCCTATTAGATTCCTTTGGGATTTGTCACATGTGTTGATGACGGCCTTCACAGGTCTTATTTTTTTGTCACTTCATGGACAATGACTCACAGCCATTCCCGCTGCTGCAATCGAAAATGTACCCACAACCACCGCCAAGGGATGTTCCATGAACCCTTGAATAAAGAAAAACAGAAATTAGTCATCTAGAATTATTTACAACTTAAACAACTGTTAAATTATTAATAATACCAATTATTATAGAAAATAAAAAGTTTCTATACAATCTCGGTTTTATTTTCATAGTTTTGCCCATCACTCCTGTCACATTCATTTTTTAACCTGGTTTTAACAGCAGCATCACTAGATACAGACCTGCCAACCTTTAAAAAACTCTCAGAGTACACTATGCCACGCACATGTGTGTGCAGCAAAAAGTTGAATATCTTTATCGGTTCTTTGTTATTACTAATTTTTACATATTATTTACAAAAGGTGCAGACACAGTAACAAACGTTAGTTGCCGTCAACTCAAGACATTTTATCTTCACTTGACCTGGTTTACTATCTGCACTGTGGCCTCTCTGCTCTGCTGTTCCCAATATCAGCACTCCACACTGATTGTGTGGTTGTACTGGATCTAGATCAGTAAATCTATTCATCACCTGGGGAGTGGGAACTCCAAGAGCTCTCTGGATATCATACCGTGCAATATCATTGTCAATATTTTACAGAGATGTTTTGTCTCAAACAAACATTTAAAAAATGTTTACACACGCACATGGCTTTGAACTGTTACTAAAGGATTTTGTCCCCCACTCACATTAAAATTTCTTTCTTTCTTTCTTTCTCTCTTTCTTTCTTTCTTTCTTTCTTTCTTTCTTTCAGCCTCTTGTTGAAATCCTGTATCTCTTATTCTTCCTTCATTTTCCCTCTTATTATGTTAAAGAAAATAATAATGATCATATGCTCAGTAAACAACATTAATATCAGCCTTCATAACTACACTACAACAATAATAATCCTTCCACGGTTATGTTTTCGCAGATTATTACATGTAGGCACATTTATTTTTATCTCTTATTTTATTGCGATAATACATTAAACTTCTATTAGATTCCTTTGGGATTTGTCACATGTGCTGGTGACGGCCCTCACAGATCTTGAATGATTATTTCGGCCATTACCACTGCTGCAATCAAAAGTAGGCCCCTCTGCTCTGCTGTTCCCTCACTTTGCGTGTGTGTGTGTGTGTGTGTGTGTTTGTTTGTTTTGTAGGTCAGCAGAAAAGAGGCTCCAGCTTGATGAATACATAAAATATTATCACTTAGATCTGGGGGCAGGTTGCTGCAAGGTTTCCAAACCCATCCTACATTAACTTAACTTTCCGCCAACTTCCCAGCTGTGAGAAGGGAGAACGAGAGGGGTGAAATGAAGGTCAAGAGTTTTGCTGCCAGTGTGGCAGCAAAACTCCAGTTTTGCCCTAGCTAGTCTCTTGAAATGACATTTTAGCAATCATCTCTGGTTGTGAATATATTTTTTGTAAGCAGGTGAAGGCAAGGAGAATCCAGCACTACGATTGGAAGAACTCTTCTTTCGGTTGTCGGCAGGCTTCATGTTCATTGACACATTGCTTCTGCCTCTTTCTGTTAGACTCGAGTCCTGCTGCATATTTGGTCATATTCACAAGGCGTCACCAGCTTGTTGCGTACTTTAGAGTGAAAAATTGTACAAGATCTTTGATGTGAAAAACTGAACCTGCTGTGCAAAATGTGATGTGATGCTTGTCCTACATCTCTGGATCTTTTAAAGTCAAATGTTAACTTTTCTGATAAAAATGATGACCACAACTATGAAATAAGACCATATTTCATTTTAATATAAAAGGCAGAATTATTCAGACTACACTCTGATATGCTTACATGAGCACTTATATATTTTCAGGCTCAAGTGACTTGTTGATGAGCTGCTGTCTGCAGTTCAGCAACAAGTTGTCATGCTTGAGCTAAATTCAAAGTGTAGACAGACAACTTTGAGCCTTCATTATCTCATGAGATTTTGTACTCAGGTGCAGACAGAATTGCAAAGTAGACACCAATGGTGTCATTCTGAACCCATTACATCGTGCAATCAACACTAATGTACTTATCTGTTACATTTGAGTCCCACTTGGAGCTATCCCTTCACAGCCAATAAAGAACAATAACTCCTTTAATGTGCATATGGCCATGTGATTTAAGTTTTAAGATAGACTTCCAAAATTCTGATCTGAAATCTGAAGTTACAGTCACACTCACATTTTATGAAGGAATTCCTCTTAGAGACCTAAGGGAGATAAACAAAGACAGAGTAATAATAATTAGTTTATAATTAAGCTGCATCATCTACATCATTTCAAATGTGGACAACTGAAATTATCCTTTATCACTACATATTATAATATCAGCACTCCACATTGATTGTGTGGTGGTATTAGATCAGTAAATCTATTCATTACCTGGGAAGCGGGAACTCCAAGAGCTTTCTGGATATCAGACCATGCAGTATCATTGAGGTCGCACCTCAGAAGTTTGCCCTCATAGAACAGACAGTCCACAGTGAGGCAGATGTTCAGGTTGGCCACCTGTCTTCTGCTCCCAGCAACAACATGGTTAGGATTGAAGGTGTGATGCATCACCACCAGAATTGTTTTTTGTCCGCCTGTGAACAAGAGTCACAAACATGATGAAACTCAAAAGGAGGGATCAGGCTTGTACACTGTGAAAGAAAAAGTTTTTTTTTTAATGTTTTTTAAACATAGGCATTGCAGGATTGAGAATAGGTATGTAATTTAAAACAATATTAGTTGATTTTTTATCCTTTTTTTCTGCCTCATTTGAAAGTTTTGAAAAAAAATAGCAATTTGTGAAAATTGCCTTTTTTTTTTCAGTCTAAACTTTAGACTGACATAATTTATTTTAAAAGCACTCCCAATTTGGGCCCATGGGGTTTACTGCTTAAAATGAAAAGACATTTAAGTAGTTTAAACCAGTATGGAAAAAACATTTAAAAAATTCATACTACAATAAAGAACTTTGCATGTGATTGGTCACATTTCCATGTGAATCCGTGTGAAATTTGCCAAAGGCATTTCCTACCTGAAATGTTCTCCAGGGCCTCGCCGATGTCCATTCCCACTCTTGACACGACAGGACAGAAAACCATAACATAGTCACTTTGTTCAGGAGAGAACACCTCAGTTTGGCCAATGTCTCTGAGCCTCTCAACGTACTCTAGATGAGCCCCATTAGTTTTTCCTGCCACGTGGACAAAGAATCTTTCCCCAGACACTGAAGACAGAAGAAAATGTTTGAGTCATTGTTCAGCTGTAACATTGTTTTTGTACAGCCACACCATCAAACACAGATTCAGAATAGATTAGAATAGGTATTTTAAACCTCCCTAAACTTTACTACTTTAGTAAACAAGTGTAACTTGATATCACTATGTGTTACATTTTCACATGATTGTAGCATCTTAACATTACTCTCATATGTTTTTGTTTGTTTGTGTCAGTGGAGGTGTTCAACGTGATTGAACACACCTCCAAATATTTGATATGTGTGTAACTTCCTGTTTAAAAGCTACTGCGTGTACAAGACAGCCACGTCTACCTCTTTCGCAGAAAGTGCTTTTAAATGTTCTCAATGTTTAAATGTTATCTGTTACAATGACTGAATGTAGTTTAGTTTATATTGCAGTCTTTACAGAGCAACATATGTTGGCAATTTATGAAACAAGTATTTGTGTTTTCTCACCGCTTGGAGCTTCCTGCACCATGTCTCTGAGAAAGAGATAAAGAAACAGAGAGGGACCTTGAGTCGACATTATTTAACAAAATGAAATAAGGCTGAACAAGTAGCAGGTGTATATGCATCACAAACTGCTTTGTCACAGCTGCTCTTGTACCCAGCCCACAAGACACAGTAAAAAATACCTTAAAGGTCAATAGCCTATATCACAGCAGCAGTTCACAGCCTAGCAGTGATAATTTGAAAGGATTTTGGTATGTCTACTTACGGAATAGCTTGATTATCTCTTTGTAGAGTCTCTGAACACTCGACAAGAAAACACTTACAGCTCCTCCTTGTGAGTGAAGCACTTTCACTTTTGCTTTGACAAGTCACATGTTCTCAAGTTGGCCACTAAAGAGGAGGGGCAGAGCTGAGCCAGATTTCCTGTGTCAGTGTTTATTAAGAGATGAGATGAACACAGCAGGAGGAAGGAGTAACTGCACAGCATGTTTGGACAATGCTGCTGGTGCAATACATGAACATATAATGTGTTTATAGATTAAAGAAATAGCCTGCTGTTAGAGTCCACTCATGTCAGGGGCGGAGGGAGTCACACTATGAGCACTTTCGGCTGCCTGTGTCCTCGTTGTCTTGCTCAAAGCTTAAGCATTCACTCCAGTGACTCTGGAGAGGGATTCACAATCCCTTCGATCCTGACTAGATTCACATTTCCGTTGTCAAAACGCACCATCATCGTGCCAACACTGTTCCTCACAGTAGGAGTAGTACTGGCCGAAGGTGTGCTGCATCCTCAAGTTAACTTTTAAATGTAAAAATGCTGGTGAGCCACAATGGAAATTGAAAGGATTTGGGTTTTTTTTCAAGGATTACATCAACCTTAGCAAAAACTTTACAAAGACAAGCTCCACAAATATGATACAATCACTTCAATCTATCCATTTTTATTCTTTATGAAGGAAAAACATAATCTTGATATCTTAATGAGCGCATATCAGCAGCAAGTCCTGCAACATGATGAAACTCAAAAGGAGGGATCAGTCTGGTGCCCTGTGATAAAACAAGTTTCTTTCCATGGGCTTAGCAGGGTTAAAAATCAGTAGGTGAATTTTTTTTTTTCATCCACTTGATGGCAGCACAACCCTGTTTTAAAGTTGATAGGGATAACTTGTCAACAAGCAGCTGTTTATTCATACATACTGCACAGTAGACATGGAGCAGCATTACTTTGTCTATCTGTCTTTCTGTGCTTTGTGCAGGTAGCGTACTAACTACATTTTTTTTTTTTTTTTAATCAACAGAAACACCTGTTCCCAGAAACGTTTTTTCAGTTACAGTGTGCAATCCACTGTATGGAAGCCCTGTCAGTCAAGTGGGGGGGGGAATGGTGATCTGTATTCAATTTAAGTTGTGCCATGATCTCTTTTTAAAAGTGTTTTTCTAGAGCTTATTTTGTCCCCAAGAATATGAATTGCAGCACCACCCCATGTTCTCTATAGGACTCAAAGCATTTAAGTTTTATACCATCTGAGTTTTAATTATGTTGGGGTACAAAGGTAAGGCAGGTGTGGGAGGTCTCATCTTTCCTGGCCTGGACTTCCTGTTGCAGGCGGGAGTTTTGATGCTGTGTGGCTTGATAGCTGCTTTGCAGCTGGGCAAGCTGTTGCTGGTTCACTGTGGCTTGCAGCTGAGTTTGCGCTGACATAGCAGCGCTATCTGCCCGAGCACCTCTGGGATGGCGCGCTGTGGCTTTCCAATTGGGTCATTAACATAGTTTATTAGCTCATGTCATTTTTCATAGCAGGTGCGATGTCATAGCTATTCAGGTGGCCTCTATCCTCTATGGAGAGTGAGGGGGCTAGCGACAGCATCCTGCAGGGCTGGGTCATCTGACACGTGAATAGCTCCGGTTCCTGTCACACTGGGGTTTTAGCTACTCGTTTTATTGGTGAAGCTGCGACAGCCAGTGGGTTCCGTAAACTTATGTGATGGGTTGCTTTGTTGCTGATGCTGATGCACAGGTGAGAGGCTTTACCTGTGACTAACAATCGCACTGGTTAGTAGGTGTTATGCTAGTTACTCTCATGCAACCTATCATGTTAGGATATTAATGAGGTGCCTTCTGCACCTCGGGGGGAGTAACGGCAAAGTTAATTTAATTTTTAATTTATTATACTATTTTAATCCCACAAGGGGAAATTTTTTAAACTTTTTAATAGTGTTAGTGACCTCAGGCTCTAAATATTATGCACACAATTTAGGGCTAAATGAAAAAAATACTAGCCACTAGTACACTACAGCAATCTACAGTACAAGCCACAATTGAATATGTTTGGCAAGTTATGAGTGCTTAAATTCCCAAAAACGTAAAAATTTCAACCCCCCAAAAAAATTTCAGATCGACAGACACTGTTCTGCCATTGTTTGTTCAAGCCACACATGGTCACCTCCATTGACCAGCCCTTGGCGTGACGTGGCCGTGTCCGCCATCTTGAACAGACTGTTTTCCGGTCTGGTTACAACAACACATCCTGTAAATCATACTCATTTGATGGCCTTAAAGGCAAGTGAGAAAAGAAATTCTGTTTTGTTCACATGTGAAAACAGGTTTAATTAAATCACATCGTCCAGGGTTAAATACAAGGTAAATTCCAAGCTATACACCATTTCTAGTTTAATCTGCACTTATCATCACAGATGAGAGAAAAACTGACATTTAATTTTAAAGAATGTGGGGGCCAGGGGGCAAACTGCTAAAAAATTAAAAGACACGTATATAAGTATTTAGAACCAGTATAAATGAAAATGTTTTCATACTAAAATAAAGAACTTTGCATGTGATTGGTCAAATTTCCATGTGAATCAGTAGGAAACTGGCCAAAGGCATTTCCTACCAGGAAAACCACACCGTAGTCACTTTGTTCAGGAGAGAATACCTCAAAATGGCCAATGCCTTTAAGCTTTTCAACAAAGTCTTTATGAGCCCCATTCGTTTTTTCTGCCACTGGACAAATTTGTTTTTCATCTATGAGAAAACTTATAGACAAGCTACACAAATATCATACAATCACTTCGATCCATCATTTTTTATTTATTCTTTATGATGGAAAAAAAAACATAATCTTGCTATCTGAATGAGCGCAAATCAGCAGCAATCAATATCTTACAGAGATGTTTTGTCTTGATTTCAAACATTTCAAGCATATTAAAACATGCACATGGTTTAACACTGTTATTAAATGATTTTGTCCCCCACTCACATTACAATGTCTTTTTTCAACATGCCTGTATATGTTATTCTTCCTTCTTTTTCCCTTTTTATTATGTTAAAGAAAAATAAAATAATAATGATCATAAATGGATTTGCATTTCTATAGCACTTTTTCAGTCTACGGTCTGCTCAAAGTGCTTTACAATACTTGTCACATTCACATGCTGATGGCAGAGGCTGCCATGCATCATAAGGAGCAATTTGGGGTTCAGTATCTTGCTTAAGGACACTTCGACATGCAGCTGGGGGTTCGAACCAGCAACCTTCTGATTACTAGACGACCCGCTCTACCTCCTGAGGTACGGCCGCCCCTCAGTGCTCAATGCTCAATGCTCTTTGCTCATCATACTATAACAACAATAATCCTTCCATGGTTATGTTTTTGCAGATTATTACATGTTTCACACAGCACATTTATTAGATTCCTTTGGGATTTGTCACATGTGCTGGTGACGGCCCTCACAGATCTTATTTGTTTATCTCTTGATAAACAATGACTGTCACGGCAATTACCACTGCTGCACTCAAAAGTACAACAACAAGCACCGCCAACAGATTGTCCGTGATACCTAGAAGAAAGAAAAACAGATAAATTAGTCATCTAGTATTATTTCCAACTCAAACAACTGTTAGATTATTAATAATTCAATTATTAAAGAATATTCAAGGTTTCTATACAATCTGGGTTTTATTTTCATAGTTTTGGCCATCACTCCTGTCACATAAATTTTTTAACCTGGTTTAAACAGCAGCATCACCAGATACAGACCTGCCAACCTTTAAAAAAGTCTTCAAGACCACACAATGTAGTGTACTTAGTAAAAAGTCAATATACAGTATATTTATCATTTCTTTTTTATCACTAAATAAAAGTGTCACTTCACTTCACCTGGTTCACTATCTGCACTGTGGCCCCTCTGCTCTGTTGTTCCCTCACTTTGCTCTGAGTGTGTGTGTGTGTGTGTGTGTGTGTGTGTGTGTGTATGGCGGTAGAATCGTGTCATAATGCGTGCGCACCTATCAACTGAACGTGTCACACGCGCGTGCTTTGACGCCTGCGCAGCAAGCAGCGCCTGACGTGTAATGTAGTTTCCTCATTGACTTATAATGGTCCCCCGTTCACACGCACGTTCACGCGTATGACTGCTGCACGCCGGTAATCACACTACGCGTAGTGACTACGTGTAACATTCATGCGTTTTTATGCGAACGCACGCACGTACGCACGCATGAAGATAATTGAACATTTTTGTCACACGCTCACATGTAGGCGGAAATGACGTGCGCAAACTATGTCACGCGTAACAAGATGCTGCGTGCGTATGAAGCAGCGTGCGCACGTCTGTCTGTCACTGTTTGACAAATGTTGTCACGCGTTCACACACGCGTGCGGTCGCAGTTTCTGATGTGCGACCGGAAGTTGATCTGCACCGTGCGCAACACACCGCGTACGTGAACGCCTCGCGTAGTTGGCCTTTTCATTTTATTGAAGTGTCGTCAACCAGGGGAGGCAGCAGTGAGCCAGACACTGCTGCCAGAATTATAAAAGAAGAATGAGAAGGAGGAGAAGTGTTTTTTTTGTTATATATATATGTATGTATAAAAAACGCTGCTGCTCGAGTCCTCAGTGGGACCAGGACGGTGGATCATTGATAAAAGTGCGTGCTTCCCCCGCCCCTCCCAACAAAAGTCCTGGGAGTGTGTTGCAGCTGTTCAAGTGCACAAACCTAACGCACCTCTCCAGCGGTCCCAGCAGTTCTCAATGAAGTGATTACCTGCGGGGGGCGTGGTTAACTTACAAATGTTTGTCATTGATTTTGTGTCTTATGTGAGAAACAAAGTAAAAGAAACAGCAACAGAACTCTTTCTCTGTCTTCATGGAACAAATGAATCATGTCATGTAAAAGTCTGTATGTCTGTATCTCGTATTGGATCGATGTCTCCATCTACTGGATGAACATGGAACACAGAACAACCACGCGAGGCGTTCACGTACGCGGTGTGTTGCGCACGGTGCAGATCAACTTCCGGTCGCACATCAGAAACTGCGACCGCACGCGTGTGTGAACGCGTGACAACATTTGTCAAACAGTGACAGACAGACGTGCGCACGCTGCTTCGTACGCACGCAGCTTCTTGTTACGCGTGAAATACAGTCTGCACGTAACAACGCACGCACGCACGCACGCACGCATAACAAAATTCTCATGCGTGCACACACCCGTTGCTGCGCATCTCTCTGGTTGTTTTGACATTGATATACCTTCATAGTGTGTGTGTGTGTGTGTGTGTGTGTGTGCGCGCGTGCGTGTGTTTGTTTGTTTGTTTGTAGGTCAGTAGAAAAGAGGCTCCAGCATGATGAATACATAAAATATTAAAAAGTACAGATAAAGGAGCCAGTAACGTTGGAGCTTATCAATACTACAATCTTTTATCACTTAGATCTGGGGGCAGGTTACTGCCAGGTTTCCAAACCCAGCCCTACATTAACTTAACTTTCCGCCAACTTCCCATCTGTGAGAAGGGAGAACGAGAGGGGTGAAATGAAGGTCAAGAGTTTTGCTGCCAGTGTGCTGACACTAGCTAGTCTCTTGAAATGACATTTTAGCAATCATCTCCAGCACTACGATTGGAAGAACTCTTCTTTCGGTTGTCGGCAGGCTTCATGTTCATTGACACATTGCTTCTGCCTTTTTCTGTTAGACTTGAGTCCTGCTGCATATTTGGTCATACTCACAAGGCGTCACCAGCTCGTTGCATACTTAAAGTGTAACTTAACCCCCAAACCACTTTTTTCTGCTGAAAACAAATGTATTTGGGTATGAAGTAGTGTTGTTGATTGATTCTGGTCCAACTCTTGACATTTTAGTCAAAGTATTTCAATTTGGCTTATTTTGTTGTAAAAATGTAAGAGTGACTGCCCTCTATGGGTTGAAACCCGGCTATTACAATAGAATTTTGCTATTGGCTGACATGGAGGCCAATGATGTTTTGGAGGCAGCTTTCACGAAAGTGTGGGTGTGGGAGGGAGGGGGCCTCTGCTCGAGGCTGCACAGAGTGACTGGGCGTGTCCTAATTGCTCCTGGAGCCCCGCTCAGAATCAAGGCATTTTCGAATAGATGCACCTCAGCCAAAACCTAGGGGTTTAGTTACTCTTTAAGAGTGAAAAATTGTACAAGATCTTTGATGTGAAAAACTAAACCTACTGTGCAAAATGTGATGTGATGCTTGTCCTGCATCTCTGGATCTTTTAAAGTCAAATGTTAACTTTTCTGATAAAAATGATGGCCACAACTATGAAGTAAGACCATATTTCATTTTATTATAAAAGGCAGAATTATTCAGAATACACTCTGATATGCTTACATGACCACTTATATATTTTCAGGCTCAAGTGACTTGTTGATGAGCTGCTGTCTGCAGTTCAGCTTCAAGTTGGCATGCTCTTTGTTACTCTTCCTCCACTGCAGCTCATCATGAAAATACAAACTGTGATTTTTGTTCTAAAAGGACTGTAACTTTGGAAAATGTCCTCCTGATTTGGCTAAATCAGACACTTGAGCTAAATTCAAAGTGTAGACAGACAACTTTGAGCCTTCATTATCTCAGGAGATTTTGTACTCAGGTGCAGACAGAATTGCAAAGTAGACGGCAATGGTGTCATTCTGAACCCATTACATCGTGCAATCAACACTAATGTACTTATCTGTTACATTTGAGTCCCACTTGGAGTTATCCCTTCACAGCCAATAAGGAACAATAACTCCTTTAATGTGCATATGGCCATGTGATTTAAGTTTTAAGATAGACTTCCAAAAATCTGATCTGAAATCTGAAGTTACAGTCACACTCACATTTCCTGCAGGGATTCTTCTCAGAGACCTAAGAGAGAGAAACAAAGAAAGAGTAATAATAATTATTGTATAATGAAGCTGCATCATCTACATCATTTCAAATGTGGACAACTGAAATTATCCTTTATCACTAAATGTTATAATATCAGCACTCCACATTGATTGTGTGGTGGTATTAGATCAATAAATCTATTTTTTACCTGGGAAGCGGGAACTCCAAGAGCTTTCTGGATTTCAGACGTTGCAATATCATTGCGCTTTGACTTCAGAAGTTTGCCCTCATAGAACAGACAGTCCACAGTGAGGCAGACGTTCGGGTTGTTCACCTGTCTTCTGCTCTCAGCGACGACATGGTCAGGATTGAAGGTGTGATGCATCACCACCAGAATTGTCGGTTTACCATCTGTAAGCATAGAGATAACACAACCAAATGAGTCAGAAACAAGATGTTTGAAACTTACGAGATGAGTTCAGTTTAGTGTCTGCTCAATCTGCAGTCCATATTATGGGGGTTGACAGGCTGTGGCACTTTGTATCGAAGCAAAGTTTCTTTTCATGGTATTTTTAAACATGGTTTTAACAGGGTTGTAAATAGGCGAGTGAGTATTTGAAAGCAGTATTAGTTTGTTTGTTTGTTTGTTTTTGTTTTTTTGTCCACTGGGAGGGTGCAGAACAAGCTTTAAACCCAAATCATTTGTTTAAAACACAGTTCATAATCCACTGTATGGAGGCCCTGACAGGCAAGTGAAAAAAAATTGTGGTGATCTGTTTTTTGATTTAAGTTGTGCCATCAAGTGTTTGTTTTTGTAGTACTTATTTCAGCCAGAAGAGGCTGAAGTGCAGCACTACTTTATGCTCTAAATAGGGATAAAAGCACCTTTGCTCCATGCACTATAACCACATAACAGTAGTGTTACATAGCTTGCTAACCATATTTTATTGTCCATGTGAAGTTATGGCAGGTGATTAAAACAGTTGTGCTAGGATAATTTGTCTATATTGTTTTATCTGTGAAAGTGAAAGTTATCAGTGATTTCCTTTTTTCCAGCTGCGACAGCTTTGGCTTTTTCACGGATGAAGAAAAACTTAGGAAAATGAGCCTGGCAAAATGTTTTTCTCACCTGATTTCACAAAAGAAAAACACTTTTTGAAAATGAAAAATGAATAAATTTCTCCTCTCTAGGCTTCCATACCACAGAAACTGGAAATGTGGGGCCATGCTGGTGAACTGCTAAAAGTATATTTTTAGTGTATTTTTTCATAATAAAATAAGGAACTTTTCATATGATTGGTCACATTCCCCTGTGGACCATTGAGTAATTAGTGTGAAATTTGCCAAAGACATTTCATACCAGGAATGTCCGCCAGGGCCTCGCCGACGTCCGTTGTCACTCGTGACGCAATAGGACAGAAAACCATAACATAGTCACTTTGTTCAGGAGATAACACCTCAGTTTGGCCAATGCCTCTGAGCCTCTCAACGTACTCTAGATGAGCCCCGTTAGTTTTTCCTGCCACGTGGACAAAGAATCTTTTCCCAGTCACTGAAGACAGAAGAAAATGTTTGAGTCATTGTTGAGCTGTAACATTGTTTTTGTACATCCACACCATCAAACACAGATTCAGGAAAACATTGCCAAAAGAAAGATCTTGAGCTAGATTCAGCTAACTTTAGAAAAGACACTTCACACATTGCCATAATTTACTCAGGGTTTCCTCTAAATGTAATTGAATGTGGCGCACCGCCACGGCAAAATAAAAGCTGCCACACCTTCAGAATAATGTTTTTTGTTTTTTTTACCTTGTTTTTATATTGTTTTATGTTTATGTTAATGTAAATTATTGTATGAAATGTGGAGGCTGCATCAACCCAAGTTATCATTTGTTGCAGCAAGAAAGGCAGAGGATGATCAGGCAAAGAGGAGGAAAGGTGAGAATTGTAATAAGCTAAGAGAATGAGAAAAATAGTGAACGAGCCTACAGATGCAACAGAGATAGATAGAGATGCTAAACTGTAACCTACTGTAAATGTAGCCTAGGCTGAAAAATGAAAGGACATGCAATGAATCAGAAAATTTTAAGGCCATGTTCAGTCACAGTATGAATTATCCATCAATAATATTATTTGGATGTTTGGATGGATAAGTAATAATGTGACTAAACATGGCATTAAAATATTAGGTCAAATTATAGTAATCATGACTCAGTAGTATACTTAGACTTTTCATTTTAAAAATTCAACAGAGGATGAGACAGGAGAGAGAGACGAAGAGGTTGAAGGGACAGAGACAGGAGGAGAGGAGAGAGAAAGAGCAGGAGAAGGAACCAGTGAGATGCATGTGGAGTCTGCCGAATGTTGACCTCGGTATTTCAAAAATCATGGCTACGGCCCTGTACCTAAGCTAGGTTATATTTGATAGAGTTTTGTTCAAACACGTGAAAACGACCTTAATGTTATAGATGGATTAGGCTACAGAAAAAATCCCGAGTCGGGATAAATGTGTTATTGATTGGTAAATACAGGATACGCATTATTTCTATCATTATTTCAGAGAGATTCTTATTTTTATTTTAGTTTTGTACCATTGACACTTAAAGAGAGATTACTTTAGGCCTAATGTCGAGTCTTTGGTCATACAGTAAAGAGAGATATTTTGTTGTAGATTAATTTTCAACTGTAAAACTTAATTTTCTATTGATAAAGGAAACCCGTTACGTTTCAGATACACGTTTTGAACAGCACGACATAACGTTAGCTTAGGTAATGCCCAGGTAATTTTCTGCAAGATCCTATTTTAAATTATTATTTTCAATTCATGTACCGGAAACCCTATAGTAAATAATGTATTTAGAAAAATCAGTTCCACTCAAAAGTACTGCGTTGGATTTTCATAGCATCTTCAAACTCATTCTGATCTCATCCATTTTTGTTTGATTGTGTCAGTGTAGGTGTTCAATATGTGAATGAACAACGCTCCAAAACTTTGATATACAATGTGTTACATTTATTGTTGGGACAATGTGTCCTGGTTAAAAGATAATGCATGAACAGGAATGCCACAGAAAAAAAAGACAGTTTAGTGTTTAACCTTGAGGTGCTTTTACTCTAATCTGTTCACTTGGTTCAAAGACCTCTGCTGTGTCTGCCTGTTTGGATCTTTTGTTCAGGCTGTTGTGAAAGCTGTTGAAATGTTCTCAATGATTAAATGTTATCTGTTATAATGACTGAATGTAGTTTAGTTTATATTGCAGTCTTTACAGAGCAACATATATGTTGGCAATTTATCAAACAAGTAAATGTTTTCTTACCGGTTGCCACGTCCATGTCTCTGAGAGAGAGATAAAGAAACAGAGAGGGACCTGAGTCAACATTATTTAACACAATGAAATAAGGCTGAACAAGTAGCAGGTTAATATGCATCACAGACTGCTTTGTTGCAGCTGCTCTTGTACCCAGCCCACAAGACACTGTAAAAAAATACCTTAAAGGTCAATAACCTATATCATGGCAGCAGTTCACAGCCTAGCAGTGATAATTTGAAAGGATTTTGGTATGTCTACTTACCGAATAGCTTGGTAATCTCTTTGTAGAGTCTCTGGCATATTCAGTCCACAGTCAACAAGAAAAACCTCACAGATCCTCCCTGTGAGTGAAGCACTTTCACTTTTGCTTTGACAAGTAACATGTTCTCAAACTGACCACTAGAGACGAGGGGCAGAGCTGAGCCAATGCTGCTGGTGCAATACATGAAGGGATTCACCATCCCTTCAATCCTGACTAGATTCACATTTCCATTGTCAAAATGCACCATCATCGTGCCAACACTGTTCCTCAGAGTAGGGGTACAGTAGTATTGGCCGGAGGTGTGCTGCACCCTCAAGTTAAACTTTTAAATGTAAAAACGCTGGTGAGTCACAATGGAAATTGAAAGAATTAGCATTTTTTTCAAGGATCAAATTTGTTTTTCAGCTGTGCAAAAACATTACAAAGACAAGCTCCACAAATATGATACAATCTTTTCAATCCATCCATTTTTTATTTATTCTTTATGATGAAAAAAAACAGAATCTTGATATCTGAATGAGCGCAAATCAGCAGCAGTCAATATTTTACAGAGATGTTTTGTCTTGATTTTAAACATTTAAAACACGTTTAAACATGCACATGGCTTTACACTGTCATTAAATGATTTTGTTCCAAACTCATTTAAATCTTTCTTTCTTTCTTTCTTTCTTTCTTTCTTTCTTCCTTACTTCCTTACTTCCTTACTTACTTACTTCCCTCCCTCCCCCTTATGTTAACTAATCCCCCTCCTCCAGACCTCCACTGCTCAGTGCAGAGTTGTCATCAAGTGAAGAGAGAGCGGGGGAGTATCTGAATGGCCCAAGTCTAGGTCTACAAGTAAACAAAAGTCCAGGTGTGTTCATTTAAAGATGCAATGGCAGATCGGGAAGCTTTTAAAAGGAAACTCAAAGTTTAAGTCACAACTCATCACACTGTTTGACCCATCTCTTTCCAAGACATCAGTGTCGTTTGCTGGTGTCTGACATGATGGATTGTACAAATGGGGATAACTTTGATTAGAGACTGTTGGTAGGTGTGCAAAGACCGTCATTGTGCCACTACTGTTCTTCACAGTAGGTGTGATAATGGCTAGAGATTGGCTGGTCGCTAAAGTTAACATTTTGTACATTCACATCAAAATAGGAACTGAAATGTGCTTTTTTATTTTTTATCCATCACATTTTATATCAGTGATGCAACAAATATGATAAAATCACTGGATTGATTCATTTTTATTTTGTGTTCATGAAGGAAAAACATCATCTTAATGGTAATAATATTTTAAACTACGATAGGTTCCTTTGGGATTAGTCATGCATGCTAGTGCAGGCCTCACAGAAAATATCTTAAAGGTCAATAACCTATGTCACTCTGATGCATGGTAGAGAGTCAGCACTTCACAGCCTAGCAGGGATAATTTGAAAGGATTTTGTTTGTCTCTGGCATATTCAGTCCACAGTCAACAAGAAAAACCTTACAGCTCCTCCCTGTGAGTGAAGCACTTTCACTTTTCCTTTGACAAGTATCATGTTCTCAAACTGACCACTAAAGACGAGGTGATGATTTTGTTCCCCACTCATTATTATAAAATAATAATGATCATATGCTCAGTAAACAACATTAATATCAGCCTTCACAACTATACTATAATAACAATAATCCTTCCATGGTTATGTTTTTGCAGATTATTACACGTTTCACACAGCACATTTATTTTTATCTCTTCTTTTATTGTGATAATACTTTAAACTTCCATTTGATACCTCAGGGATTTGTCGCATGTACAAGTGACAGCCCTCACAGATTTTTTTGGCACTTCATAGACAATGACTCACAGCCATTACCGCTGCTGCAATCCAAAATGCAAGCAGCAAGCACCCCACTTGTCCATGATACCTAGAATAAAGGAAAACTCCTGCACATGTGTGTGCGGCAAAAAGTAAAATTTCTTTATTGGTTCTTTATTACTAAATAAATACTTTTTACATATTTATTTATAAAAGGTGCAGAAACAGTAACAAACATTAGTTGCCGTCAACTCAAGGAATGTTATCTTCACTTTACCTGGTTCACTATCTGCACTGTGGCCCCTCTGCTATGCTGTTCCTTCACTTTGCTCCGTGTGTGTGTGTGTGTGTGTGTGTGTGTGTGTGTGTGTTTGTAGGTCAGCAGAAAAGAGGCTCCAGTGTAATTATTCCATTGAATATTAAAAAGTACAGGTAAACGAGCCAGTAAAGTTAATGCTTAGCAATACCATGATATTTAATCATTTAGATCAGAGGAACAGGTTACCAACGGGCTTCCGACCCACCCTACATTAACTTAACTTTCTGCCAACTTCCCAGTTGTGAGAAGGGAGAACAACAAGGAGGAAATGAAGATCAAGAGTTTTGCTGTCAGTGTACTGACCCTTGCTAGTCTCTTAAAATGACATTAAACATTTTAGTTATCATCCCTGCTGATGAATATATTTATTTGTAAGTGGGTGAAGGCAAGGGTAATCCAGCACTACGATTGGAAGAACTCTTCTTCTTCTTGTGATTGTCAGCAGGCTACATGTTCATTGTCACATTGCTGCTGCCTCTTTCTCTTAGACTCGAGTCCTGCTGCACAACTGTACATATTCACAAGGCTTCACCAGCTCGTTGCGTACTTAAGGGTGACAAATTGTACAAGATCTTTCATGTCAAAAACTAAACCTGCTAAGCAGGTTCTTTCTTTCTTTCTTTCTTTCTTTCTTTCTTTTTTTCTTTCTTTCTTTCTTTCAGCCTCTTGCTGAAAGCCTGTATCTGTTATTCTTTCTTCTTTATCCCTCTTATGTTAAAGAAAAAGAAAATAATAATGATCATATGCTCAGTAAACAACATTGATATCAGCCTTAACAACTATACTCTAACAATTACAATCCTTCCGTGGTTATGTTTTTGCAGATTATTACACGTTTCACACAGCACATTTTATTTTTATCTCTTCTTTTATTGTGATAATACTTTAAACTCCTATTAGATTCCTTTGGGATTTGTCACATGTGTTGATGACGGCCTTCACAGGTCTTATTTTTTTGTCACTTCATAGACAATGACTCACAGCCATTCCCGCTGCTGCAATCGAAAATGTACCCACAACCACCGCCAAGGGATGTTCCATGAACCCTTGAATAAAGAAAAACAGAAATTAGTCATCTAGAATTATTTACAACTTAAACAACTGTTAAATTATTAATAATACCAATTATTATAGAAAATAAAAAGTTTCTATACAATCTCGGTTTTATTTTCATAGTTTTGCCCATCACTCCTGTCACATTCATTTTTTAACCTGGTTTTAACAGCAGCATCACTAGATACAGACCTGCCAACCTTTAAAAAACTCTCAGAGTACACTATGCCACGCACATGTGTGTGCAGCAAAAAGTTGAATATCTTTATCGGTTCTTTGTTATTACTAATTTTTACATATTATTTACAAAAGGTGCAGACACAGTAACAAACGTTAGTTGCCGTCAACTCAAGACATTTTATCTTCACTTGACCTGGTTTACTATCTGCACTGTGGCCTCTCTGCTCTGCTGTTCCCAATATCAGCACTCCACACTGATTGTGTGGTTGTACTGGATCTAGATCAGTAAATCTATTCATCACCTGGGGAGTGGGAACTCCAAGAGCTCTCTGGATATCATACCGTGCAATATCATTGTCAATATTTTACAGAGATGTTTTGTCTCAAACAAACATTTAAAAAATGTTTACACACGCACATGGCTTTGAACTGTTACTAAAGGATTTTGTCCCCCACTCACATTAAAATTTCTTTCTTTCTTTCTTTCTCTCTTTCTTTCTTTCTTTCTTTCTTTCTTTCAGCCTCTTGTTGAAATCCTGTATCTCTTATTCTTCCTTCATTTTCCCTCTTATTATGTTAAAGAAAATAATAATGATCATATGCTCAGTAAACAACATTAATATCAGCCTTCATAACTACACTACAACAATAATAATCCTTCCACGGTTATGTTTTCGCAGATTATTACATGTAGGCACATTTATTTTTATCTCTTATTTTATTGCGATAATACATTAAACTTCTATTAGATTCCTTTGGGATTTGTCACATGTGCTGGTGACGGCCCTCACAGATCTTGAATGATTATTTCGGCCATTACCACTGCTGCAATCAAAAGTACACCAACAACCGCCCGCTTATGGTCCATGAACCCTAAAATAAAGAAAAACATAAATTATAATAAAATATATATAATTTAATATATAATAATTTAAAAATATTAAAGGTTTCTTTACAATCTGGGTTTTATTTCCATAGTTTTGGCCATCACCTCTGTCACATTCATTTTTTAACCTGGTTTAAACAGCAATATCACTCGATACAGACCTGCCAACCTTTAAAAAAGTACACTATACCACATACGTGTGTGCAGAAAAAAGTTGAATATCTTTATCGATTTCTTATTACTAAATAAATGCTTTTTACATATTTATTCATAAAAGGTGCAGATACAGTAACAAACATTAGTTGCTGTCAACTCAAAAATGTTATCTTCACTTCACCTGGTTCACTATCTGCACTGTGGCCCCTCTGCTCTGCTGTTCCCTCACTTTGCGTGTGTGTGTGTGTGTGTGTGTGTGTGTGTGTGTGTGTGTTTGTTTGTTTTGTAGGTCAGCAGAAAAGAGGCTCCAGCTTGATGAATACATAAAATATTATCACTTAGATCTGGGGGCAGGTTGCTGCAAGGTTTCCAAACCCATCCTACATTAACTTAACTTTCCGCCAACTTCCCAGCTGTGAGAAGGGAGAACGAGAGGGGTGAAATGAAGGTCAAGAGTTTTGCTGCCAGTGTGGCAGCAAAACTCCAGTTTTGCCCTAGCTAGTCTCTTGAAATGACATTTTAGCAATCATCTCTGGTTGTGAATATATTTTTTGTAAGCAGGTGAAGGCAAGGAGAATCCAGCACTACGATTGGAAGAACTCTTCTTTCGGTTGTCGGCAGGCTTCATGTTCATTGACACATTGCTTCTGCCTTTTTCTGTTAGACTCGAGTCCTGCTGCATATTTGGTCATATTCACAAGGCGTCACCAGCCTGTTGCGTACTTTAGAGTGAAAAATTGTACAAGATCTTTGATGTGAAAAACTGAACCTGCTGTGCAAAATGTGATGTGATGCTTGTCCTACATCTCTGGATCTTTTAAAGTCAAATGTTAACTTTTCTGATAAAAATGATGACCACAACTATGAAATAAGACCATATTTCATTTTAATATAAAAGGCAGAATTATTCAGACTACACTCTGATATGCTTACATGAGCACTTATATATTTTCAGGCTCAAGTGACTTGTTGATGAGCTGCTGTCTGCAGTTCAGCAACAAGTTGTCATGCTTGAGCTAAATTCAAAGTGTAGACAGACAACTTTGAGCCTTCATTATCTCAGGAGATTTTGTACTCAGGTGCAGACAGAATTGCAAAGTAGACACCAATGGTGTCATTCTGAACCCATTACATCGTGCAATCAACACTAATGTACTTATCTGTTACATTTGAGTCCCACTTGGAGCTATCCCTTCACAGCCAATAAAGAACAATAACTCCTTTAATGTGCATATGGCCATGTGATTTAAGTTTTAAGATAGACTTCCAAAATTCTGATCTGAAATCTGAAGTTACAGTCACACTCACATTTTATGAAGGAATTCCTCTTAGAGACCTAAGGGAGATAAACAAAGACAGAGTAATAATAATTAGTTTATAATTAAGCTGCATCATCTACATCATTTCAAATGTGGACAACTGAAATTATCCTTTATCACTACATATTATAATATCAGCACTCCACATTGATTGTGTGGTGGTATTAGATCAGTAAATCTATTCATTACCTGGGAAGCGGGAACTCCAAGAGCTTTCTGGATATCAGACCATGCAGTATCATTGAGGTCGCACCTCAGAAGTTTGCCCTCATAGAACAGACAGTCCACAGTGAGGCAGACGTTCAGGTTGGCCACCTGTCTTCTGCTCCCAGCAACAACATGGTTAGGATTGAAGGTGTGATGCATCACCACCAGAATTGTTTTTTGTCCGCCTGTGAACAAGAGTCACAAACATGATGAAACTCAAAAGGAGGGATCAGGCTTGTACACTGTGAAAGAAAAAGTTTTTTTTTTAATGTTTTTTAAACATAGGCATTGCAGGATTGAGAATAGGTATGTAATTTAAAACAATATTAGTTGATTTTTTATCCTTT
The DNA here is from genome assembly GCF_965226575.1 of Pagrus pagrus. Lineage (NCBI taxonomy): Eukaryota > Metazoa > Chordata > Actinopteri > Spariformes > Sparidae > Pagrus > Pagrus pagrus. Next base: position 20,918,152 of record NC_140200.1, on the reverse strand, counting down.
TTTTCTGCCTCATTTGAAAGTTTTGAAAAAAAATAGCAATTTGTGAAAATTGCCTTTTTTTTTTTCAGTCTAAACTTTAGACTGACATAATTTATTTTAAAAGCACTCCCAATTTGGGCCCATGGGGTTTACTGCTTAAAATGAAAAGAAATTTAAGTAGTTTAAACCAGTATGGAAAAAAAAAAAAAAAAATTCATACTACAATAAAGAACTTGGAATGTGATTGGTCACATTTCCATGTGAATCCGTGTGAAATTTGCCAAAGGCATTTCCTACCTGAAATGTCCTGCAGGGCCTCGCCGATGTCCGTTCCCACTCTTGACACGACAGGACAGAAAACCATAACATAGTCACTTTGTTCAGGGGAGGACACCTCAGTTTGGCCAATGCCTCTGAGCCTCTCAACGTACTCTAGATGAGCCCAATTAGTTTTTCCTGCCACGTGGACAAAGAATCTTTCCCCAGACACTGAAGACAGAAGAAAATGTTTGAGTCATTGTTGAGCTGTAACATTGTTTTTGTACAGCCACACCATCAAACACAGATTCAGAACAGATTAGAACAGGTATTTTAAACCTCCCTAAACTTTACTACTTTAGTAAACAAGTGTAACTTGATATCACTATGTGTTACATTTTCACATGATTGTAGCATCTTAACATTACTCTCATATGTTTTTGTTTGTTTGTGTCAGTGGAGGTGTTCAACGTGATTGAACACGCCTCCAAATATTTGATATGTGTGTAACTTCCTGTTTAAAAGCTACTGCGTGTACAAGACAGCCACGTCTACCTCTTTCGCAGAAAGTGCTTTTAAATGTTCTCAATGTTTAAATGTTATCTGTTACAATGACTGAATGTAGTTTAGTTTATATTGCAGTCTTTACAGAGCAACATATGTTGGCAATTTATGAAACAAGTATTTGTGTTTTCTCACCGCTTGGAGCTTCCTGCACCATGTCTCTGAGAAAGAGATAAAGAAACAGAGAGGGACCTTGAGTCGACATTATTTAACAAAATGAAATAAGGCTGAACAAGTAGCAGGTGTATATGCATCACAAACTGCTTTGTCACAGCTGCTCTTGTACCCAGCCCACAAGACACAGTAAAAAATACCTTAAAGGTCAATAGCCTATATCACAGCAGCAGTTCACAGCCTAGCAGTGATAATTTGAAAGGATTTTGGTATGTCTACTTACGGAATAGCTTGATTATCTCTTTGTAGAGTCTCTGAACACTCGACAAGAAAACACTTACAGCTCCTCCTTGTGAGTGAAGCACTTTCACTTTTGCTTTGACAAGTCACATGTTCTCAAGTTGGCCACTAAAGAGGAGGGGCAGAGCTGAGCCAGATTTCCTGTGTCAGTGTTTATTAAGAGATGAGATGAACACAGCAGGAGGAAGGAGTAACTGCACAGCATGTTTGGACAATGCTGCTGGTGCAATACATGAACATATAATGTGTTTATAGATTAAAGAAATAGCCTGCTGTTAGAGTCCACTCATGTCAGGGGCGGAGGGAGTCACACTACGAGCACTTTCGGCTGCCTGCGTCCTCGTTGTCTCGCTCAAAGCTTAAGCATTCACTCCAGTGACTCTGGAGAGGGATTCACCTTCCCTTCGATCCTGACTAGATTCACATTTCCGTTGTCAAAACGCACCATCATCGTGCCAACACTGTTCCTCACAGAAGGGGTAGTACTGGCCGAAGGTGTGCTGCACCCTCAAGTTAACTTTTAAATGTAAAAATGCTGGTGAGCCACAATGGAAATTGAAAGGATTTGTTTTTTTTTTCAAGGATTACATCAACCTTAGCAAAAACTTTACAAAGACAAGCTCCACAAATATGATACAATCACTTCAATCTATCCATTTTTATTCTTTATGAAGGAAAAACATAATCTTGATATCTTAATGAGCGCATATCAGCAGCAAGTCCCACAACATGATGAAACTCAAAAGGAGGGATCAGTCTGGTGCCCTGTGATAAAACAAGTTTCTTTCCATGGGCTTAGCAGGGTTAAAAATCAGTAGGTGAATTATTTTTTTTCATCCACTTGATGGCAGCACAACCCTGTTTTAAAGTTGATAGGGATAACTTGTCAACAAGCAGCTGTTTATTCATACATACTGCACAGTAGACATGGAGCAGCATTACTTTGTCTATCTGTCTTTCTGTGCTTTGTGCAGGTAGCGTACTAACTACATTTTTTTTTTTTTTTTAATCAACAGAAACACCTGTTCCCAGAAACGTTTTTTCAGTTACAGTGTGCAATCCACTGTATGGAAGCCCTGTCAGTCAAGTGGGGGGGGGAATGGTGATCTGTATTCAATTTAAGTTGTGCCATGATCTCTTTTTAAAAGTGTTTTTCTAGAGCTTATTTTGTCCCCAAGAATATGAATTGCAGCACCACCCCATGTTCTCTATAGGACTCAAAGCATTTAAGTTTTATACCATCTGAGTTTTAATTATGTTGGGGTACAAAGGTAAGGCAGGTGTGGGAGGTCTCATCTTTCCTGGCCTGGACTTCCTGTTGCAGGCGGGAGTTTTGATGCTGTGTGGCTTGATAGCTGCTTTGCAGCTGGGCAAGCTGTTGCTGGTTCACTGTGGCTTGCAGCTGAGTTTGCGCTGACATAGCAGCGCTATCTGCCCGAGCACCTCTTGGATGGCGCGCTGTGGCTTTCCAATTGGGTCATTAACATAGTTTATTAGCTCATGTCATTTTTCATAGCAGGTGCGATGTCATAGCTATTCAGGTGGCCTCTATCCTCTATGGAGAGTGAGGGGGCTAGCGACAGCATCCTGCAGGGCTGGGTCATCTGACACGTGAATAGCTCCGGTTCCTGTCACACTGGGGTTTTAGCTACTCGTTTTATTGGTGAAGCTGCGACAGCCAGTGGGTTCTATAAACTTATGTGATGGGTTGCTTTGTTGCTGATGCACAGGTGAGAGGCTTTACCTGTGACTAACAATCGCACTGGTTAGTAGGTGTTATGCTAGTTACTCTCATGCAACCTATCATGTTAGGATATTAATGAGGTGCCTTCTGCACCTCGGGGGGAGTAATGGCAAAGTTAATTTAATTTTTAATTTATTATACTATTTTAATCCCACAAGGGGAAATTTTTTTAACTTTTTAATAGTGTTAGTGACCTCAGGCTCTAAATATTATGCACACAATTTAGGGCTAAATGTAAAAAATACTAGCCACTAGTACACTACAGCAATCTACAAGCCACAATTGAATATTTTTGGCAAGTTATGAGTGCTTAAATTCCCAAAAACGTAAAAATTTCAGCCCCCCAAAAAAATTTCAGATCGACAGACACTGTTCTGCCATTGTTTGTTCAAGCCACACATGGTCACCTCCATTGACCAGCCCTTGGCGTGACGTGGCCGTGTCCGCCATCTTGAACAGACTGTTTTCCGGTCTGGTTACAACAACACATCCTGTAAATCATACTCATTTGATGGCCTTAAAGGCAAGTGAGAAAAGAAATTCTGTTTTGTTCACATGTGAAAACAGGTTTAATTAAATCACATCGTCCAGGGTTAAATACAAGGTAAATTCCAAGCTATACACCATTTCTAGTTTAATCTGCACTTATCATCACAGATGAGAGAAAAACTGACATTTAAAGGATAACTACCGTTTTTTACAACCTGGACCTTTTTTCTAGCAAAAGATATGGTCATTTACTCACCCAGATAACTTTGGTGTCATTTGGCGTCGTTCGGACGAAATTAGATCCAGTGTAGCGTCGATATATCCATATAATGCGAGTAACGGGGCAGCGACACACAGCCTCTATATAACGCATTATCTGCCACGAAACTAGTTCATTTCACCAATATTTTGTTACGATATGCTAGCGCTATTCCCCTCTGAGTCCGGGCTCGTCCGTTATCAACATCCGGGGTCAAACTAGCAGTAGCAGCTACAGGTAAACAAGCTGGGCTGTCGCGGGTGCGCGCGCAGCTCAGAGACGACATCTTCCAGGTCAGAGGTAGTAGCTCAACCTACAGACCCCGGATGTTGACAATAGACCAGCCCGGACTCAGAGGGGAATAGCACTAGCATATCGTAACAAAATATTGGTGAAATAAACAATTTTCGCGGCAGATAATACATTATATAGACGCTGCGCTTCGGTGCCCCGTTTACTCCCATTATATGGATATTGCAGCGCCAAACTGGATCGATTTTCGTCCGTACGACTCCGAATGACCCCAAAGTTATCTGGGTGAGTAAACGATCATATTTTTTTCGAGAAATAAGGTCCAGGTTGTAAAAAACGGTAATTATCCTTTAATTTTAAAGAATGTGGGGGCCAGGGGGCAAACTGCTAAAAAATTAAAAGACACGTATATAAGTATTTAGAACCAGTATAAATGAAAATGTTTTCATACTAAAATAAAGAACTTTGCATGTGATTGGTCAAATTTCCATGTGAATCAGTGGGAAACTGGCCAAAGGCATTTCCTACCAGGAATGCGCTCCAGGGCCCCGCCAATGTCCGTTTCAACTCGTGATGCGACAGAAAACCACACCGTAGTCACTTTGTTCAGGAGAGAATACCTCAAAATGGCCAATGCCTTTAAGCTTTTCAACAAAGTCTTTATGAGCCCCATTCGTTTTTTCTGCCACTGGACAAATTTGTTTTTCATCTATGAGAAAACTTATAGACAAGCTACACAAATATCATACAATCACTTCGATCCATCATTTTTTATTTATTCTTTATGATGGAAAAAAAAACATAATCTTGCTATCTGAATGAGCGCAAATCAGCAGCAATCAATATTTTACAGAGATGTTTTGTCTTGATTTCAAACATTTCAAGCATATTAAAACATGCACATGGTTTAACACTGTTGTTACACTCACATTACAATGTCTTTTTTTCAACATGCCTGTATATGTTATTCTTCCTTCTTTTTCCCTTTTTATTATGTTAAAGAAAAATAAAATAATAATGATCATAAATGGATTTGCATTTCTATAGCACTTTTTCAGTCTACGGTCTGCTCAAAGTGCTTTACAATACTTGTCACATTCACATGCTGATGGCAGAGGCTGCCATGCATCATAAGGAGCAATTTGGGGTTCAGTATCTTGCTTAAGGACACTTCGACATGCAGCTGGGGGTTCGAACCAGCAACCTTCTGATTACTAGATGACCCGCTCTACCTCCTGAGGTACGGCCGCCCCTCAGTGCTCAATGCTCAATGCTCATTGCTCATCATACTATAACAACAATAATCCTTCCATGGTTATGTTTTTGCAGATTATTACATGTTTCACACAGCACATTTATTAGATTCCTTTGGGATTTGTCACATGTGCTGGTGACGGCCCTCACAGATCTTATTTGTTTATCTCTTGATAAACAATGACTGTCACGGCAATTACCACTGCTGCACTCAAAAGTACAACAACAAGCACCGCCAACAGATTGTCCGTGATACCTAGAAGAAAGAAAAGCAGATAAATTAGTCATCTAGTATTATTTCCAACTCAAACAACTGTTAGATTATTAATAATTCAATTATTAAAGAATATTCAAGGTTTCTATACAATCTGGGTTTTATTTTCATAGTTTTGGCCATCACTCCTGTCACATACATTTTTTAACCTGGTTTAAACAGCAGCATCACCAGATACAGACCTGCCAACCTTTAAAAAAGTCTTCAAGACCACACAATGTAGTGTACTTAGTAAAAAGTCAATATACAGTATATTTATCATTTCTTTTTTATTACTAAATAAAAGTGTCACTTCACTTCACCTGGTTCACTATCTGCACTGTGGCCCCTCTGCTCTGTTGTTCCCTCACTTTGCTCTGAGTGTGTGTGTGTGTGTGTGTGCGCGCGCGCGTGCGTATGGCGGTAGAATCGTGTCATAATGCGTGCGCACCTATCAACTGAACGTGTCACACGCGCGTGCTTTGACGCCTGTGCAGCAAGCAGCGCCTGACGTGTAATGTAGTTTCCCCATTGACTTATAATGGTCCCCCGTTCACACGCACGTTCACGCGTATGACTGCTGCACGCCGGTAATCACACGACGCGTAGTGACTACGTGTAACATTCATGCGTTTTTATGCGAACGCACGCATTAACGCTCGCATGAAGATAATTGAACATTTTTGTCACACGCTCACATGTAGGCGGAAATGACGTGCGCAAACTATGTCACGCGTAACAAGATGCTGCGTGCGTACGTCTGTCTGTCACTGTTTGACAAATGTTGTCACGCGTTCACACACGCGTGCGGTCGCAGTTTCTGATGTGCGACCGGAAGTTGATCTGCACCGTGCGCAACACACCGCGTACTTAGACGCCTCGCGTAGTCGGCCTTTTCATTTTATTGAAGTGTCGTCAACCAGGGGAGGCAGCAGTGAGCCACACACTGCTGCCAGAATTATAAAAGAAGAATGAGAAGGAGGAGAAGTGTTTTTTTTGTGTATGTATGTATAAAAAACGCTGCTGCTCGAGTCCTCAGTGGGACCAGGACGGTGGATCATTGATAAAAGTGCGTGCTTCCCCCGCCCCTCCCAACAAAAGTCCTGGGAGTGTGTTGCAGCTGTTCAGGTGCACAAACCTAACGCACCTCTCCAGCGGTCCCAGCAGTTCTCAATGAAGTGATCACCTGCGGGGGGTGTGGTTAACTTACAAATGTTTGTCATTGATTTTGTGTCTTATGTGAGAAAGCAAAGTAAAGAAACAGCAACAGAACTCTTTCTCTGTCTTCATGGAACAAATGAATCATGTCATGTAAAAGCCTGTATGTCTGTATCTCGTATTGGATCGATGGCTCCATCTACTGGATGAACATGGAACACAGAACAACCACGCGAGGCGTCCAAGTACGCGGTGTGTTGCGCACGGTGCAGATCAACTTCCGGTCGCACATCAGAAACTGCGACCGCACGCGTGTGTGAACGCGTGACATTTGTCAAACAGTGACAGACAGACGTGCGCACGCTGCTTCATACGCACGCACGCACGCACGCATAACAAAATTCTCATGCGTGCACACACCCGTTGCTGCGCATCTCTCTGGTTGTTTTGACATTGATATACCTTCATAGCGTGCGTGCGTGCGTGCGTGCGTGTGTTTGTTTGTAGGTCAGTAGAAAAGAGGCTCCAGCATGATGAATACATAAAATATTAAAAAGTACAGATAAAGGAGCCAGTAACGTTGGAGCTTATCAATACTACAATCTTTTATCACTTAGATCTGGGGGCAGGTTACTGCCAGGTTTCCAAACCCAGCCCTACATTAACTTAACTTTCCGCCAACTTCCCATCTGTGAGAAGGGAGAACGAGAGGGGTGAAATGAAGGTCAAGAGTTTTGCTGCCAGTGTGCTGACCCTAGCTAGTCTCTTGAAATGACATTTTAGCAATCATCTCCAGCACTACGATTGGAAGAACTCTTCTTTCGGTTGTCGGCAGGCTTCATGTTCATTGACACATTGCTTCTGCCTCTTTCTGTTAGACTTGAGTCCTGCTGCATATTTGGTCATATTCACAAGGCGTCACCAGCTCGTTGCATACTTAAAGTGTAACTTAACCCCCAAACCACTTTTTTCTGCTGAAAACAAATGTATTTGGGTATGAAGTAGTGTTGTTGATTGATTCTGGTCCAACTCTTGACATTTTAGTCAAAGTATTTCAATTTGGCTTATTTTGTTGTAAAAATGTAAGAGTGACTGCCCTCTATGGGTTGAAACCCGGCTATTACAATAGAATTTTGCTATTGGCTGACATGGAGGCCAATGATGTTTTGGAGGCAGCTTTCACGAAAGTGTGGGTGTGGGAGGGAGGGGGCCTCTGCTCGAGGCTGCACAGAGTGACTGGGCGTGTCCTAATTGCTCCTGGAGCCCCGCTCAGAATCAAGGCATTTTCGAATAGATGCACCTCAGCCAAAACCTAGGGGTTTAGTTACTCTTTAAGAGTGAAAAATTGTACAAGATCTTTGATGTGAAAAACTAAACCTACTGTGCAAAATGTGATGTGATGCTTGTCCTGCATCTCTGGATCTTTTAAAGTCAAATGTTAACTTTTCTGATAAAAATGATGGCCACAACTATGAAGTAAGACCATATTTCATTTTATTATAAAAGGCAGAATTATTCAGACTACACTCTGACATGCTTACATGAGCACTTATATATTTTCAGGCACAATTGACTTGTTGATGAGCTGCTGTCTGCAGTTCAGCTTCAAGTTGGCATGCTCTTTGTTACTATTCCTCCACTGCAGCTCATCATGAAAATACAAACTGTGATTTTTGTTCTAAAAGGACTGTAACTTTGGAAAATGTCCTCCTGATTTGGCTAAATCAGACACTTGAGCTAAATTCAAAGTGTACACAGACAACTTTGAGCCTTCATTATCTCAGGAGATTTTGTACTCAGGTGCAGACAGAATTGCAAAGTAGACGGCAATGGTGTCATTCTGAACCCATTACATCATGCAATCAACACTAATGTACTTATCTGTTACATTTGAGTCCCACTTGGAGCTATCCCTTCACAGCCAATAAGGAACAATAACTCCTTTAATGTGCATATGGCCATGTGATTTAAGTTTTAAGAAAGACTTCCAAAAATCTGATCTGAAATCTGAAGTTACAGTCACACTCACATTTCCTGCAGGGATTCTTCTCAGAGACCTAAGAGAGAGAAACAAAGAAAGAGTAATAATAATTATTGTATAATGAAGCTGCATCATCTACATCATTTCAAATGTGGACAACTGAAATTATCCTTTATCACTAAATGTTATAATATCAGCACTCCACATTGATTTTGTGGTGGTATAAGATCAATAAATCTATTTTTTACCTTGGAAGCGGGAACTCCAAGAGCTTTCTGGATTTCAAACCTTGCAATATCATTGCGGTTGGACTTCAGAAGTTTGCCCTCATAGAACAGACAGTCCACAGTGAGGCAGACGTTCGGGTTGTTCACCTGTCTTCTGCTCTCAGCGACGACATGGTCAGGATTGAAGGTGTGATGCATCACCACCAGAATTGTTTGTTTGCCATCTGTGAACATGAGTCACAAACAAGATTAATCAGGCTGCTACACTCTGATTAAACACGTTTCTGTCCATGGTACTACATTACATGGGCTTAGCAGGGTTGAAAATCAGTAAGTGAATTTCTTTTTTTCATCCACTTGAGGGCAGCACAACCCTGTTTTAAAGTTGATATTGATAACTGTAAGCAAACAACTCTTCATTCACACATCCAGCATATATGGAACAGAAGGATAGACTTTGTCTTACTGCCTTTATGTTCTGGGCAGGTAACGCACAGTTGGCTCTACAACTACAATTAAATACTCAACAGCAGCATCTGTTCCCAGAAACTTCTTTTCAATTACAGTGCGCAGTCCACTGTTTGGAAGCCCTGCCAGTCAAGTGGGGAAAATGGTGATCTGTATTCAATTTAAGTTTTTTTTTAGTTATTTGTTTTTCTAGTGCTTATTTCAGCCCCAAGAATATGAAGTGCATCACAACCCCATGCTCTCTACAGGACTAAAAGCATTTATTTTTATTCCATCAGATTTTTAATTATTTGCCTTAAAAGGCAAGAGAGAAAAGAAACTCCTTCTTCAATTTCTGTTTTACTCATATGTGAAAACAGGTTCAGTTGAATTAAAATATGGCAGGTGGAACAAAAAAGGTTGATTCTCTTTGTTCTTACTTTTTTTGGCTGGAGTCATTTTTTGTGTTTGCTTTCATTAAACTCACACTCGTGTCTTCTTCCAGGTCTAAATACAAGGTAAATTCTGTGTGACCAAGCTATGCATCATTTCCGTCATGTCATGGCTGGAAATGTAGTTTAATCTGCACTAATCGTCACAGATGAGAGAAAAGGGTAATATTTAGACTGACATTATCTAATTTTAAAGAATGTGGGGGCCATGTGGCAAACTGCTAAAAATTTAAATATACGTATATAGGTATTTAGAACCAGTATGAAGAGAAAATGTTTTTCATATTAAAATAAAGAACTTTGCATGTGATTGGTCAAATTTCCATGTGAATCAGTGTGAAATTTGCCAAAGGCATTTCCTACCTGGAATGTCCTGCAGGGCCTCGCCAATGTCCGTTCCCACTCGTGATGCGACAGGACAGAAAACCAAAACATAGTCACTTTGTTCAGGAGAGAACACCTCAATTTGGCCAATGCTTCTGAGCCTCTCAACGTACTCTAGATGAGCCCCATTAGTTTTTCCTGCCACGTGGACAAAGAATCTTTCCCCAGACACTGAAGACAGAAGAAAATGTTTGAGTCATTGTTTGAGCTGTAACATTGTTTTTGTACAACCACACCATCAAACACAGATTCAGAACAGGTATTTTAAACCTCCCTAAACTTTACTACTTTAGTAAACAAGTTTAACTTAACTTGATACCACTATGTTGAATTTTCACGGTTATAGCATCCTAACATTACTCTCATAAGTTTTTGTTTGTTTGTGTCAGTGGAGGTGTTCAACATGTGATTGAACACACCTCCAAACATTTGATATGTGTGTAACTTCCTGTTTAAAAGCTACTGCGTGTACAAGACAGCCTGGGCTACCTCTTTTGCAGAAAGTGCTTTTACGTGGCTCAAAGACCTCTGCTGTGTCTGCCTGTTTGGATCTTTTGTTCAGGCTGTTGTGAAAGCTGTTGAAATGTTCTCAATGTTTAAATGTTATCTGTTACAATGACTGAATGTAGTTTAGTTTCTATTGCAGTCTTTACAGAGCAACATATGTTGACAATTTATCAAACAAGTGGTTGTGTTTTCTCACCGCTTGGAGCTTCCTGCACCATGTTTCTGAGAAAGAGATAAAGAAACAGAGAGGAACCTTAAGTCAACATAATTTTAAACAATGAAATAAAACAGGTATACGCCTGCTAACAAGTAGCTGGTGTGTACGTGTCACAAACTGCTTCGTCACAGCTGCTCTTGTGCCCAGCCCACAAGACACAGTGAAAAATACCTTAGAGGCCGATAGCCTATATCACTCCAATGCATTGTAGAGATTCAGCAGTTCACAGCCTCATAGGGATAATTTGAAAGAATTTTTGCATGCCTACTTACGAAGTAGATTGATAATTTGTTGATAGAGCCTCTGGCATATCCGTACTGCTCGACAAGAAAACACTTACAGCTCCTCCCTGAGTGAAGCACTTTCACTTTTGCTTTGATAAGCAATGTGTTCTGAAGTTGACCACTGAAGAGGAAGGACAGCGCTGAGGCAGATTTCCTGTGTCAGTGTTTAGTAAGAGATAAGGGGAAGGAGTAACTGCAGAGAGGATTTGTGCAACACTGCTGTTGCAATATAAGAGCACTGACAGTTACTGTGTGTTGTTTTAGCCTGCTGTTAGAGTCACCTTACCTTTTGTTTTTTCATTTCTTGATTTGATTCCATTCGCCATCCCTTCAATCCAGACGCCAGCTCGCCTCTGATACTACCTCCAGAGGAGGATCACATGCCCCATTCACACTGCCCTTTCAGTGCAGGAATCATGTGCCGATTCTTTTGGTTCAGTGTGAACAAAACAAAGGCGGTGGCTCTTTCACTATAGTGTGAGTACGAATGAATGGTCATTGCTCCTGAGGAGGTGGTGACGCCTCGCATAGTGCCACCAGTGTGTGAGAGGGTTAATGCTGACTTGTGTTTTTAATAGGCTTTTGAGTGGTTGCTAAGAGTAGAAAAGTGCTATACAACATTAAAACCACTTGCTTAATATTGTGCAGGTTAACCTTGTCCAGCCAAAACAGCTCTGACCTGTCAAGGCATGGTCATAAGACCTCTGGGGTTGTCCTGTGGTGTCTGGCACCAGGCCGTTCCATGGATTGGCCTTGTAACGAGCAGATCATGTTACTCACATCACCTGTTTGTGGTTGTAATGTTGTGGCTGGTTGGTGTATAAGTACAGCCTATTTACCAGATTCTTTATGGAGAAAAAGGATATAATCCATATATTTTCATAAGCATAATGCACCAGAAATCATCATTTTACACAGACATTTTGTCTTTATTTAAAACTTGATAAGATTGGACCACACACAATTCTACTACACACACATTTGAACATGTACATGCCACAAAACCCCTCAAAGCACAATCACTGTGGTTGCAAAGTCACTTTTGTCATAACCCTGGCTTTACATGAATGGATTTGTCCCCCATCACCTCCACATAATCTCTTTAGGAAGGTCTCAAAAATGATGAACCTATCCTTTGAAGCAGCCCTTTTTAACTTATAGCAGTCTTGCGAGTTACAAGATTACACATGCATAGCATAGCACATTTATTTTGTCCCCATAATAATAATTTATTGTGATTATACTGTAAACTGCTATTAGATTCTTTGGGGTTTTGTCGTGTGCTGGTGACAGCCCAAACAGATCTTCTTACTACTTCATTTTTTCAATAAGGATGACTGCCACAGCCGCCGCCACTGACAGCAACGAAAAAAAAACAACTAGAGTAATAATAATCTTCTTCTGATAGTCCGTCAACCCTAAAATAAAGAAAAACAGAGAAATTAGTCATCTGGTATTATTTACAACTCAAACAACCCAAAAATGATTTTGTTCACATATTAGAGTAATTCAACCAATTTCATTGTTTGTTAAAGCAGGAAACTAAAGAAAAATGGAATGTTTCTTTACACTCTGGGTTTAATTTCATAGTTTTCGCATCAGTCTTGTTTTGTTTATTTCTTCTTACCTGGTTTACTCAGAAACAGCACTAGCACAATAGCATGGTGTCACACCAAGGTTTTCACCGCCAAATAGGTGGTTTTCACAATATATGAACCAGTTGTCTGACAGCATGCGTTGCTTATCACATCTCTGTATCTCTAGGAGATGTGTCACAATACTGTAATGTCTTACTTTGATAAAACACCTTGAAAAAATACCAACATATGTTACCATTTCTGATACCACAGGGATAAATTGACACAACATTTAGGGCATCTGAAATCAGTTATAACATCATAACAAGATGAAAAGAATGTGACGACTGCTGAAAAGAAGACAGCTGAGCAGTGAGTGAGAGGAGGCAGGGTTATGTGGACACCACAGTGGTGGTTGTGAGAAAGCAGAGAAAATGAGTATGGGAACCCTTTCAAATAGAGTTGATATGTATCGAGGAGTCAAGCGTTAATGTTCATGACATGAATGATGGCCCCAACTATGAAATCAGACCAAATACTAAACCTTCTATTGTTGTTGTTCTATTGTTCTACTGTTTTTTTTCTATGTCTATACTTTTGTCCATTCATGTGTTATTGTCTATTCTATATTTTTCTATTTTTCATCTCTATTTATATTTATATTTTATCATATCTTTCAGTTATGTTTAGTATTGTTTGTTGTTTTGCACCTACATACCACAGCAAATTCCTCATATGTGAAAACTTACTTGTCAATTGAAAAAAAAAAAGATTCTGATTCAATAAATATAAAAGTCAGAATTATTCAGAGAGCACTCTGGTATGCTTTAATAACCAATAATATATTTTCAGGCTAAATTGACTTTTAACCATGAAACCACAGGCTCAGTCCTTTATTATAACATGCTTCAGTGGGTTGTTATCTGACCTTCAGCTTCAAGTTTTCTTTTTAATTGCACATACATAAGGTTTGATTAAAATCAGATGATAAAAAAAATAAAAGATGGAAGGACGCATTTTTTTCCTCCAGTTTCAAACAAAGTCCTGTCCACACCAATGGTATGAAAACGCAGGCTGTCAAGCGCACACCAAAGCAACAGGTGGCGATAAAATCTCTACTATAAGGCCACATTGGCCAATCAGAAGCCTGCTAAACAAAGGAGACAAGCCCCAAATAACCCAGTTTTCCTGTCTATACATAAACACTGAAAATGGCGTTTCTGAATATCTTAAGTTTAAAAAATGCTGTTTACGCGTGTACGGAAGGCTGAAACGCATAGAAAAAGCTTGTTTACACAGCATCCCAACTTTTTGGATTACAGTTGTACTAGAAAAGCATGACTTCACAGCAAGTATAGATGGACCAATAACTTTTTAAATGTGCATATGGTCATGTGAGTGAAGTTTAAATATAATAAATATGATATTCATAGTTACATTCACACTCACAATTGATGATGTCATTCCAGGTAGGGACCAGAAGAAAAGGAAGAAAAAGGGAAAATGTATAAGTAACAATAGTTAATGACCTAATAATGAAGCTGTTTCATTTGCAATATTTGAGAGGTGAAATTGATTGTGTGTGAGCCTGATTGTATTAGATGAGTAAATCATTACCCTGTGAATATAAGATGGATAAGACTGGGCAAGGAACAGCGCGACCTCACGCCCTGCCTTTCTATTGAGCTTACACCAATGGAGTTTGCGCTCATGGAACAGAACATCCACAGTAAGGTGCACGTTTGGGTCGTCCACCAGTCTTCTGCTTTCAGCTACAACCTGCTTATGATTGTCGGTGTGATGCATCACCACCAGAATCGTTAGTTTGCCAACTGTGAGTAGAGAGATAACACAGCCAAATGAGTCAGAATCGCTTGGGGACAGCAGAAGACTTAAATCAAACTTATATTACAATCTTTTATAGTTGATATGTATAATTTATTTGCAACATCTGCCTCTTTACACATCTGTCAGATACGCAGCAACATTAGCATTCATTTGGAGTTCCTGTCCGTCTAATAAGTATAAGTACAATATTCAGCTCTGCTTTGGTCTCCATCACCTCCTGAGAAAAATATTCAGCTACTGAGCTGCTAAATGTTCACCTGTGTTCACCAGCTCATCTCTGCCATTTGGTGCTGGGCAGGTAGAAAACAGTTGGCTTATTAAAGGTTTTTCACTAAAAACTGCTGCCGGCTTCATCTGGAGAGAAGGTGTGGTGAGAGTTATTCTTAACAGGAAAGTCAAAGGCTGTAAAACCAGAGCAGTGATCTGAAATATTTGACAGTAACTGCACAGCTGGTTTGTAATTATTAGAATTCGTTACTGTGAGACAACACCAGTTTTCTGCCTGGAGATGAATGAAATTTAAATTGTGGTGCTCACCCCACAGAAAAAAAAAATTACATTTAAATCTGTTCCCAGAAACTGTCTCAATAATATAGGATTATCTACATAACTGTGAAGACGTCAGAGGAAATATCTCTTTAATAGAAAGTCAGTTTCAGCCAGTCAACAGGTGCTGCTTTTAGAGGCAGTATTCATCCTCCTTATTGTAGGGCTCAGCCACACCAGCATTTACAACAGCCCAGTTTTAGACTGAAATCAATTAACATTAATGAACTGACAATATAGAGGCTTGAGGGGAACTACTTAAAATAGAGAAATTGCAGGTTCAGTTAGAACCTTTACAAGAACAGTCATGGTATTTTTTTTTCATAATGTGTACTTTTGACTAATCGGTGAGAAACTGACCAAACAGTGACCGATGGCAGAACCTACCCGGAATGCTCTCCAGGGCCCTGCTGATGTCCGTTGTCACTTGCGACACGATGGGACAGAAAACTAGAACATAGTGACTTTCTTCAGGAGTGGACACCTCAGTATGGTTAATTTCTTTTTGCAAGTCAAGAAAGCCTCGATGAGCCCCATTAGTCTGTCCTGCCACGTGGACATAGTACTTTCTCCACGGCCCTAAAGACAAAGAAGAAAGTTTGAGGCAATATTGAGATTGTTTAGTGAAGCCACACCATCAGACCCAGATTAATACCGAAGCCCCCCTGGCGTCAGCTGAGGGAATAACAAGTAATAAAAGTAATACTCCTGGGTTTGTAAACTGAGCACAGATTTTCTATGTATTTTTAAGTGTCTTATCCACTGACAGCCTGCTTTTCTCCTCCTGTCTCACTGTTTTGTTGACATTGACTTGTCTTAATATTACTATTTCGTACAATGACCTAATTCAGTTTTTTTTTTGGCCATAGTTATCAATTCTATTATAACATAACATAACATAACATTATAACATATTTTGACATGATGAAAGTTTTAAAAAAATATATCCAGGCAGGCCTTGGCAGAGGTCCAATCACCTCGAGCCACCGATCTCACATTACATGTTTTTCGTTGATCATGTTACAATATAAAGATATTGGTAATAGCAGCTTTAAATGTTATCTATTTCAATGACTAAATATAGTCGATTCTCTTTAATATGGAAATATTGCAGTCTTGACAAAGCAATGTTGTCGAATTATGAAATAAGTAAATTTGTTTTCTCACCAGTTGATTGGGCCATCAGTCTGAGGAAGAGATGAAGAAAGACAAGAACCTTTAGTCAACATCATTTAACAAAATTATATTTAAGTAGTAGAATTATACACAGGTACTGCTTTGTCATGCTGTCCACAGGCTTGTGCCCAACCCAGAGGGACACACTTAAAAATTCCTTGCAGCAAAACTTATAATATCCTCATGCAGGGAGGATTGGTGTCTCAAGAGTCAGCAGCCTCACAGGAATTTAAAAAAACATTTTTTGAATTCCTACTTACAGAAGAGCTTGAATATTTCCTTGTTGTGTCTCTGCCATATCCATCGCACAGTCGAGGGGGAAACAATTATAACTCCACCCTGAGAGTGAAGCACTTTCCATTTCCAGTCGACAAGAAACATGCTCTCAAATTACAGTAAAGAGGAGGCATAGAGCTAAAATGTGAAGAATAACTGTAGAGCACATTCATGCAATGCTACTGGTAGAATACATGGCCACTGAAAGTTACTATGTCTTGTTTTAAGATTAAAGAAAGCTTACTGTTGAAGCTGAATCTTCACCCAAGTCACCCTTGAGCATTTTTTTAAAGATTTTTTTTTTTGACTTCATTTACCTCCCTTCAATCCTGACCGAACTCCCAGTTTTGTTGTAGAAAATCATCGTGCCAACAGTGTTCATCACAGATGGGGCATTATTAGTCAGAAAAGAGCTTGACCCTGAAGTTAAAATTTTGAACGTACATTAAAATCAGTCAAAATGGGAATTAAAACTTGGATCTTTTTACTTTTTATTGGACCTTTACCTATATTTTGATACTAATCCATTACATTATATATCAGCGATGCAACACATGAACAAAGACAAGCTACACAAATATGATATAATCAATTTGATTAATTTTTGTTTATTCTTTATGAGAGAAAAACTTGATATCTGCATGAGCATAAAGCAGCAAACTTTAATTTACACAAAACTTTTGTCTTTATTTAAAACTTGATAAGACTGGACCTTGGGAAACTCTACTACACACATTTAAACATGAACATGTTCCAAAACCTGCCTCTCAAAGCACAATTACTGGGGCTGCAAAGTAACTTTGGTCATAACCCTGCTTTTATATTCTTATGACATTATTTTGTCCCCCATCACTTACACAACATCTCTTTGATTTCTTTGAGGTCAGTACAAACAGGAGGAACAACTACATCAACCAAAAACTCTTGAGAGGAAATTTAAAAAAAACACACAAAAAAGAAAAAATCATTCAATGAAGATCTTTCTCTTCTGATTAAAATGTATTCCCCACAACTACATGGTGCACCTTTAAATGTACATTTGGGCACATCATTACTGTTTTAATATGGATCTGAAAAAATGCTAACCAATCCTTTAAAGTAGTTTTTTTTTTCAACTTATGGCAACTTTGTGTTTGATGGGAATTTCAATGTTAATTTCTTTCAACTGTGTCTCTTTTCTTCATTTTCACACAGTCACTCACTGAAGGCCTTCCATCATGAACCCCTGCACTATGTTCAGGTAATCATAAGCTCTGTAAAAAACATCTATATTAGCCAACATGAATATACAATAATAATAACAATAACAATCCTTCCATTATTACATTTTTGCAGATGATTACACATGTGTTACATTGCACATTTATTCAGTCCCTTTAAGAATCTTTTATTGTGACAATACTATAAACTGCCACCTTTGGGTTTTGTCACACGTGCTAGTGACAGTCCTCACAGAGCTGCTTAAAACTTCGATTTCATCATTATTGACATTCCCGTAACAAACCCCACCAAAATAAGAACACTCATAGTTACAGTTAAAATAATCGCTGTCTGATGGTCCATCAACCCTAAAATAAACAAAGAGAGAAATTAGTGATATAGTTTTGTATACCACTCAAACAATCAAAAATTATTTTGTTCACATTTTAGAATAAATATGGCAATGTCATTATTTCCTTGTACAGGAAACTAGAGAAAAAGGAAACCATGCTCAAAATCTCCAACTCTCTGTCTGGTTGGTCAAATTTGAACCAGGAAAAAAACACTTAGGTAGTACTTTGAAGATCGACCTCATCAAGAAATATCAGTTGGGATTTTTGTTCTTAAATTGACTGTGAAAGTTTTGGAATGGTTCAAAAACGCCTGTTAACAGGTGATAGTATCATGATTAGGTATGAAAGGGCCATCTTCAAAAGGCTCTGTCAATTACAGGCAAGGACGGAGCAAGGTTCACCACTTTGTGAAACACACGATTGTGTAAAGGATAATACTACATGGGCCCTGGAACACTGTAAAACTGGTGTTGGTCAACACAGTTCACCTGTAAGGACTGCATTTTGTTTTTATTTATATTTTACACAGCGCTCCAACTTGGGTTGTACTAGAAAACATAGATGTGGGACCTAGGGCTGCTGAGGGGTCTGCAGCATATGCCGAATTTACAACAAGGCACACACACAGACTAACAAGGGGAAAACATTAGCTGCTGACACTGTCAAGGCTTGTAAAAATCTAAAGTTCATGATTACAGTCAAACTTACAATTGATGATGTCATTCCAGGTAGCGAGCAGAAAGACAATAAGACAACAATATGAGTAACAATATTTTGTAACAAAACTCATCTCACAAAGAGAAATTGATCATGTGTAAGCCTGAATGCATTAGATCAGTAAAACTAGTCATTACCTTTTTGTTGTAACTTCTGAGAGACGCTGCAAGAAACATCACAAAGTCAAACCTCGCTTTTTGATTTTGGTCACACTTCATGATTTTGCCGTTATGTACCAGAAGGTCCACAGTGAGGTGCACATTCGGGTTGTTCACCAGTTGTCTGCTTTCAGCTACAACATGGTTATGATCGACGGTGTGATGCATCACCACCAGAATTGTTGGTTTGTCAACTGTGAGTATAGAGATAACACGACCAAATGAGTCAGAATCTAATGGGGACAGCAGAACAAGATTTAAAATTGTTGTTGCTAAATGTTCACCTATATTCACCAGCGCATCTCTGCATTTGATGCTGGGCAGCATACAGTAGGCTTATTAAAGGTTTTTTACTTAAAACACCTGCCAGCTGCAGCAGGTGTGGGAGTTGAGGTGCAGTGAGAGTAAATAAGAACAAAGCAATGATCTAAAAGATTGGAGGGCAGCTCAATGCTGGACTGAAACAATTTAATTTTTAAGAGCCTGGGGGAACTGCTAAAATAGAAGTATTGCAAGTTCAGTTAGAACCTGTACAAAAACAAAGGTAAGTTTATTTTATACAATGTAGCTGTGACTAAGCAGTGAGAAATTGGCCAAACAATGGCCAAAGTCATAACCTACCTGGAATGTCTTTCAGGGCCTCGCTAAAGTCTGTTTCAACTTGTGACACGAAAGGACAGAAAACCACAACATAGTCACTTTTTTCAGGAGAGGACACCTTTGAATGACCAAGCTGTCTAAGATGTGAAACAAAGTCTTTATGGGTCCCATTAGTGTTTCCTGCCAAGTGCACATAGTACCTTCTCCACCGCCCTAAAGACAAAGAAGAAATGGTTGAGTGAATATTGAGCTGTAACATAGTTTAACAATCTGCGGTCAGTTGAGGTATCACTATCCATGCTCATGAATGTGTAAACTGTGCGCACAGACTTTGTATGTGTTTCATATCGTCCCTCCTGTCTCACTGTTTTGATGATGATGCCAAACTGCCCATATGTCTATATATTACTGTTTAATACAATGACCTACTGTTGGTAAATGGCTATTCATTTTGCCTATATAAATTCAAATCCATATTATTAATTTATATACAATTATTGATATATATATATATATATATATATATATATATATATATATATATATATATACACACATATAAATAGTCTGTCAATCTGTTACATAATCATTTAAGTTTTTTAAACTAATGAATGTATACAGCATTACTACCAATATAGGAAAATCTAACTATAAAACATATGTTGATGCATACGTAAATGGATAATGGAAACTAAAGAAAAGTTCCCACTTCAAGTCAAACAAAATAACTTGAAAAAAACCCTAAACGAGTACAGTATGTAGCGTCACAACCGGGCAAGATGCAGTCACAAGACTTTAAAAGGCCAAGTTTGAAGATGGGCGTGGTCTCATGTAATAATGTAGGCATAACTTCTGAGTGGTCATGAGTCAGAACTACATCATGTTGATGGGTGTCGCTGCTGGTGTGATCCCATCTCAAGACGGTTTCGAGTTTTAACTGTTTTTGTTCTCCACCACCTACACCAGAGAAAAATATCTGGCTCTTTTGTTGCTAAATGCTCAACTATGTTCACCAGCTAGTAACTGCGTCTCTTTGCTGTTTGGTGCTGGGCAGGTAGCATACAGTGGGTTTATCTGGGCTTTTTCCCTGAAAACAGCTGCCTGCTGTGGCTGTAAACACCAGTAGTGAGAGTGCCAGTGTTTGGTTTCTGTGTTGGTCTGCTTGTTAACAGGATTATGGAGAGAGAACAAAGCTGAAATGAATGATATATAGTAATGATATTGACAATGAAAAACAACAGTTTTACAAATTGTTCCTGAAATCATGCAGTTTCCTTATTTACACTCATGTCCATCATGATACTATCACCTTCTACCACTAAACCTTTGGAATGTTCCAAACGTGTTTTTGGAGCTTAATTACTACAAAGTATTGTTGCTCATATATTTTCTTTTATCCTGGCTTTCCTTCTGATCTTTACCTGCAATAACATCATCAATTATAAGTGTGAGAGTAACTATGAATATCATATTATTTCAAGTCTATATTTAAACTTCACTCACATAGCCATGTGCATATTTAGAAGTTATTGGTCCATCTATACTGGCTGTTAAGTGATGCCTTTCTATTACAACCAAAGTCCAAAAAAGTTGGGATGCTGTGTAAAATGTAGATAAAAACAAAATGTAGTCATTTGCAAACAAACTGAATTCACTCTCAACAGTTTAACAAAAGGTTCCTGAGCCGATATAGTAATATCCTTTATACAGTCATGTGTTTCACAAAGTGATTAACCGCGCCTCATCCTTGCTTGTGAACGATCATTCCCAATCAGGATATGATCACCTGTTACCGATCAACCTGTTTACCTGTGGAATGTTCCAAACAGGTGTTTTTGGAGCATTCCACATCTTTCCCAGCCTTTTGTTGCCCCCTCTCCCAACTTCTCTGAAACGTGTTGCTGGCATCAAATTCTGAATAAGCAAATAATTCCTGAGCCGATATAGTAATATCCTTTATACAGTCATGTGTTTATAAGCCAATAATTACAAAAAAGGTAAGACTTGATATTGTCTTTGTACTGTTTTCAATTGAGTATATGTCAAAAAGGATTAGCGAATTATCTCAATCTGTTTGATTAATGTTTTACACAGCATCCCAAGAAAGCAGTTGTTATGGAGCACTGAGGGACGGCGGCTTAATGGGAGAAACGCTACAGAACAAACTAAGGCGTGGCTATGAAACATACATCCACACATATCATGCAACTGATCATCAACTAGTTTAGACTTCAGCTAGGCACAACCATATTTTGAAATAATTCCAATAGTTTTGGAAAAATACCAAGCCATACGTATATAATATATGCAGATTTGCATATCATAGAAGTGTGGACTACTGGCTTTGGCGGATGTCTCATCACTACAAGCCACCCATCTCATATTACATATTTTCAGTCGATCCAGTTATCTAAAAAATTATGGTAAGCGCAGCTTTAAACGTTATCTATTGTGATTACTAACTGAAGTATATTCTCTTTAATATTGACATACTGCAGTTTTGACAGAGCAAAGAAATAAGTAAATTTGTTTTCTCACTCTTTTCCAGGGCCGTCACTCTGAATAAGAGATTTAAAAAAAACAAAAGAAGACAGAGAGGAACCTTCAGTCAACATCATGTAACAAAATGACACAAAGCAAAACGAGGAGCAGGACTATATGCAACAGTTACTGCTTTGTCATGCCCAGCCCACATATTTGTATTATTTAATAATAATAATGATAATATTCTGATGCATAAAGAATCAATTAACAGTCTTGCAGGAATTGAAAAACATTTTTTCGAACCTACTTACAAAACAGATTGTGTCTCTGGAGTATCCATCCCACAGTCGAGAGGAAAGAAGTATGGCTCCTCCCCGGGAGGGAGGCACTTTCTCTTTTGCGTTGACAAGCAAAAAGACCCACCCCACTCTGCCTCTGATTGGCTGCCTTCATTGGTTGGGTTGATTTTGTTTAGACATGAGGAGTTAGATTGGTTAGGGTTAGGGTAAGAATATCAGGGTAAGCCAATCAAAGGCAGAGTAGGGTGAAGGCAATGAGTACCAGCCAGTCAGAGGCAGAGGAAGGCGGGCTCAGCTTTAATCAGTTTAGCTGTGGAAAAAACAAGTTTTCAAGTGTTAACTTGCCTAAATTATTGCATATTTTTCCAAAACATATCCAGGAGAAAGCTCAAGAGAACAACTTCTGCTCACACTTCCTTATGCAGCTTATTTCAGAGCTGAAGGTAAACAGGTGATATATTTCTATCAACTACACAGTGTTAACAAGGCAATAAAGTACTGATAACTAAGATTTATATTAACGTTTATTATACAGGCCTCTGGAAGATAAGTCAACTTCATGCCATTGCAATCACTTCTCCGCCATAAATTCTGTCTTTATTTATTATTTTATTCTAAAATATGTATAAATTCTGTTACATTTATAGGTCACAGTTAAAGGTTTTTTGTTTGTTTCTTTTTTCTTTTTTATTTAGATACGTGAGCGGGCCAGATTATTAGAAACAACGCCTTCATTAACTATGACATCAGTGCTAATGCATATATTGAATTGATACCTCTACGACAGTGTCAAAAATAAAAGTCATTGTAAAAGCACACTTTGCACAGTTGTACCTAATAAAGTTACCAGTGTGTGTTTATATTGTGAGCAGATACTGTATTTATGTCAACTTTTGCACTCAAGAAATCACAAAAATAAAGAATTGCGCTGGGGAAATTCACTTGTAACAGCAGCTCAAGAGTCATAAGCAGAAGGAAAAAGTGATTGAATGATAGAAAGAAGTTTAAAAGTATAAATATAAATATAACTGCACTGAGACATTGGGATGCACAGGATACAAACAGGAATTATAGACACGCAGGGTAGGTGTTGTTTGATGTCTTAATATTAGACAAGCTACACAAATATGATATAATCAGTTTGATTCATTTTTGTTTATTCTTTATGAGGGAAAACTTGATATTGGCATGAGCACAAAGCAGCAAACTTTATTTAACACAAAAATTGTGTCTTAATTTGAAACTTGATAAGACTGGACCTTGGGAAACTCTACTACACACATTTAAACATGAACATGTTCCAAAACCTGCCTCTCAAAGCACAATTACTGGGGCTGCAAAGTAACTTTGGTTATAACCCTGCTTTTATATTCTTATGACATTATTTTGTCCCCCATCACTTACACAACATCTCTTTGATTTCTTTGAGGTCAGTACAAACAGGAGGAACAACTACATCAACCAAAAACTCTTGAGAGGAAATTTTTTTTAAAAAACACACAAAAAAGAAAAAAATCATTCAGTGAAGATCTTTCTCTTCTGATTAAAATGTGTTCCCCAAAATTACATGGTGCACCTTTAAATGTACATTTGGGCACATCATTACTGTTTTAATATAGTTCTGAAAAAATGCTAACCAATCCTTTAAAGTAGCTTTTTTTCAACTTATGGCAACTTTGTGTTTGATGGGAATTTCAATGTTAATTTCTTCCAACTGTGTCTCTTTTCTTCATTTTCACACAGTCACTCAGTGAAGGCCTTCCATCATGAACCCCTGTACTATGTTCAGGTAATCATAAGCTCTGTAAAAAACATCTATATCAGCCAACATGAATATACAATAATAATAACAATAACAATCCTTCCATTATTACATTTTTGCAGATGATTACACATGTGTTACATTGCACATTTATTTTGTCCCTTTAAGAATCTTTTATTGTGACAATACTGTAAACTGCTACCTTTGGGTTTTGTCACACGTACTAGTGACAGTCCTCACAGATCTGCTTAAAACTTCGATTTCATCATTATTGACATTCCCGTAACAAACCCCACCAAAATAAGAACACTCATAGTTACAGTTAAAATAATTGCCATCTGATGGTCCATCAACCCTAAAATAAACAAAGAGAGAAGTTAGTGATATAGTTTTATATACCACTCAAATAATAGAAATTATTTTGTTTACATTTTAGAATAAATATAGCAATGTCATTATTTCCTTGTACAGGAAACTAGAGAAAAATTCAAGTCTGTTTACAATCGGTTTTATTTTCAGAATTTTGGCCATCAGTCCTGTCATTTTTATTTTTCTTGCCTGATATACACAACAATTTTACCATGGTGTTTACTGTGGATAGGAACACAAGCAAACTATGACTCAACAGATTTCCACCAATGTTCAGTTTAACCCAGTCATCAAAGAAACTTCTGTAGAAGGGAAAACAAGTGTAACCATGCTCAAAATCTCCACTAAATCTCCAACTCTCTGTCTGGTTGGTCAAATTTACCAGGAAAAAAACACTTAGGTAGTACTTTGAAGATTGACCTCATCAAGAAATGTCAGTTGGGATTTTTGTTCCCAAATTGACTGTGAAAGTTTTGGAATGGTTAAAAAATGCCTGGTAACAGGTGATAGTATCGTGATTAGGTATGAAAGGGCCATCTTCAAAAGGCTCTGTCAATCACAAGCAAGGATGGAGCAAGGTTCACCACTTTGTGAAACACACGATTGTGTACAGGATAATACTACATGGGCCCTTGAACACTGTAAAACTGGTGTTGGTCAACACAGTTCACCTGTAAGGACTGCATTTTGTTTTTATTTATATTTTACACAGCGCTCCAACTTGGGTTGTACTAGAAAACATGGATGTGGGACCTAGGGCTGCTGAGGGGTCTGTAGCATATGCCGAATTTACAACAAGGCCCACATAATTAAGAATTTGTCTGATACAGCGCTTCAGAAAGTTTATTAAGTCTCTCCTAACTCAACAACTCACAAAATTGAGCGATTTTATAAGGGAGTCTGGGCAATTTCTCTCCCTCTTCATCTCTTTGCTGTTCTTGATTGTAGCTGATGAGGCTGTTTTGCTTTTATATGTTGGTGTTCAAGTTTGCCATCTGCTGTAGTGCAAAATCTTCTCAAAATGTTGTAAATTATTGTTCATTCAAATTAATATAAAAAACATGAAAGTTGCGCACCATTTACTATGACGTCATTATATAGACTGACCCCTCAGCGCCCCCAGCTTTGACTGACATCCCATATCCCTGCTAGAGAGGTATCACTTTAAAGCTAGTATGGACAGACCAATTATGTTGATATGCCCATGTGAGTGACGTTTCAAGATAGACTTAAAAAGCGAGACACTCCAGGACACATTTTGCCCCAATAACACACAGATACACAGACTAACAAGGGGAAAACATTAGCTGCTGACACTGTCGCAGCTTGTAAAAATCTAAAGTTCATGATTACAGTCATACTTACAATTGATGATGTCATTCCAGGTAGGGCAGAAAGACAATAAGACAACAATATGAGTAACAATATTTTGTAACAAAACTCATCTCACAAGAGAAATTGATTATGTGTAAGCCTGACTGCATTAGATCAGTAAAACTAGTCATTACCTTTTTGTTGTAACTTCTGTAAGACTGTGCAAGAAACGTCGCAACCTCAATCAACACTGTTTGATTTTGCTCACACTTCATGATTTTGCCCTTATGCAAGAGAAGGTCCACGGTGAGGTGCACATTCGGGTTGTTCACCAGTTGTCTGCTTTCAGCTACAACATGGTTAAGATCGACGGTGTGATGCATGACCACCAGAATTGTTGGTTTGCCAACTGTGAGTATAGAGATAACACGACCAAATGAGTCAGAATCACTTGGGGACAGCAGAACAAGACTTAAAATTGTGTTGTTGCTAAATATTCACCAGCGCATCTCTGCATTTGGTGCTGGGCAGGTAGCATACAGTAGGCTTATTAAAGGTTTTTCACTCAAAACACCTGCCAGTTGCAGCAGGTGTGGGAGTTGAGGTGCAGTGAGAGTAAATAAGAACAAAGCAATGATCTGAAAGATTGGACGGCAAGAGTCAGCTTCAAATTCTCCTGAAGTTGATCATTATGAGCAACACCCATTTGGTGCCTAGAGATGAATGAAATTGAATTCATTGTGCTCACCACAGAAAAATTACAATTTTAAAAAATCAGAAGCAAAATTTGTTCCCAGAAACAGTGTCTCTATAAAAGTGGATAATCCTGCTAAAACTGCTATGATTTCAGAGGGAATATCTTTCTAATAGAAAGTCTGTTTCAGCCAGTCAACATGTGCTGCTTTTAGAGGTAGTATTCATCCTCCAGCATTTAAAACAGCTCAATGCTTGACTGAAATTATTTAACTTTAAAGAGCCTGGGGGAACTGCTAAAATAGAAGTATTGTAAATTCAGTTAGAACCTGTACAAAAACAAAGGTAAGTTTATTGTATACAATGTGGCTGTGACTAAGCAGTGTGAAATTGGCCAAACGATGGCCACAGTCATAACCTACCTGGAATGTCTTTCAGGGCCTCGCTAAAGTCCGTTTCAACTTGTGACACGAAAGGACATAAAACCACAACATAGTCACTTTTTTCAGGAGAGGACACCTCTGCATGATGCATCAGTTTAAAAAATGAAACAAAGTCTTTATGGGTCCCATTAGTGTTTCCTGCCAAGTGCACATAGTACCTTCTCCACCGCCCTAAAGACAAAGAAGAAATGGTTGAGTGAATATTGAGCTGTAACATAGTTTAACAATCTGGGGTCACATCACTATCCATGCTCATGAATGTGTAAACTGTGCGCACAGACTTTGTATATATTTGTATGTGTTTCATATCGCCCCGATCATATCATATATCATATCGATGGTCAGTGGTCATGAGTCAGAACTACATCATGTTGATGGGTGTCGCTGCTGGTGTGATCCCATCTCAAGACGGTTTCGAGTTTTAACTTTGTTTTTGTTCTCCACCACCTACACCAGAGAAAAATATCTAGCTCTTTTGTTGCTATGTTCACCAGCTAGTAACTGTGTCTCTTTGCTGTTTGGTGCTGGGCAGGTAGCATACAGCGGGTTTATCTCAGCTGCCTGCTGTGGCTATAAACACCAGTAGTGAGAGCAGTGAGAGTGCCAGTGTTCGGTTTCTGTGTTGGTCTGCTTGTTAGCAGGATTATGGAAAGAGTACAAAGCTGAAATGGATTATATAGTAATGATATTGACAATGAAAAACAACAGTTTTACAAATTGTTCCTGAAATCATGCAGTTTCCTTATATGTACACTCATGTCCATCATGATACTATCACCTTCTACCACTAAACCTCTGGAATGTTCCAAATGTGTTTTTAGAGCTTAATTACTACAAAGTATTGTTGCTCATATATTTTCTTTTATTCTGTCTTTCCTTCTGGTCTTTACCTGGAATGACATCATCAATTATAAGTGTGAGAGTAACTATGAATATCATATTATTTCAAGTCTATATTTAAACTTCACTCACATAACCATGTGCATATTTAGAAGTTATTGGTCCATCTATACTGGCTGTTAAGTGATGCCTTTCCATTACAACCAAAGTCCAAAAAAGTTGGGATGCTGTGTAAAATGTAGATAAAAATAAAATGTAGTCATTTGCAAACAAACTGAATTCACTCACAACAGTTTAACAAAGTGTTCCTGAGCCGATATAGTAATATCCTTTATACAGTCATGTGTTTATAAGCCAATAATTACAAAAAAGGTAAGACATGATATTGTCTTTGTACTGTTTTCAATTGAGTATATGTCAAAAAGGATTAGCGAATTATCTCAATCTGTTTGATTAATGTTTTACACAGCATCCCAAGAAAGCAGTTGTTATGGAGCACTGAGGGACGGCGGCTTAATGGGAGAAACGCTACAGAACAAACTAAGGCGTGGCTATGAAACATACATCCACACATATCATGCAACTGATCATCAACTAATTTAGACTTCAGCTAGGCACAACCATATTTAGAAATAATTCCAATAGTGTTGGAAAAATACCAAGCCATACGTATATAATATATGCAGATTTGCATATCATAGAAGTGTGGACTACTGGCTTTGGCGGATGTCTCATCACTACGAGCCACCCATCTCATATTACATATTTTCAGTCGATCCAGTTATCTAAAAAATTATGGTAAGCGCAGCTTTAAATGTTATCTATTGTGAATCTAACTGAAGTATATTCTCTTTAATATTGAAATACTGCAGTTTTGGCAGAGCAAAGAAATAGGTACATTTGTTTTCTCACCCTTTGCCAGGGCCGTCACTCTGAAGAAGAGATTTAAAAAAAAAAAAGAAGACAGAGAGGAACCTTCAGTCAACATCATGTAGCAAAATGACACAAAGCAAAACAAGGAGCAGGACTATATGCAAGTTACTGCTTTGTCATGCCCAGCCCACAATAAACTTGAATATTCCTTGGAACATAATTTAATGATGATAATAATAATGAAACCATTATGCATTAAGAATCAATTAACAGTCTTGCAGCAATTAAAAAACATTTTTGCACACCTACTTACATAACAGATTGTGTCTCTGGAGTATCCATCCCACAGCCGAGAGGAAAAGACTTATGTCTCCTCCCCGGGAAGGAGGCACTTTCTCTTTTGCGTTGACAAACAAGGCGTTATCAGAATACACTAAAGAGGACGTGCAGAGATGAGATGAGAGGAGTGACAGTGTTTGGCAAGGGATGAGCACAGAAAAAGGAAGGAGTGACTGCAGACCACAACTATACATCAAGTCTGCTGGTGCAATACACTGAGCGCAGGAAGTCATTATGTGTTTTTATAGTTTACAAAAGCAGCCTACTGCTAGAGTTGCCTCACATAGGAAGGAGGGAGTCACAGCACTGCGTTCTTAAAAGATCACAATGCTTTTTTGCTAAGACCCACCCTACTCTGCCTCTGATTGGCTGCCTTCATTGGCTGGGTTGATTAGGTTTAGACATGAGGAGTGAGATTGGTTAGGGTTAGGGTAAGAATATCAGGGTAAGCCAATCAAAGGCAGAGTAGGGTGAAGGCAATGAGTACCAGCCAATCAGAGGCAGAGGAAGGCGGGTTCAGCTTTAATCGGTTTAGCTGTGGAAAAAAACTGTTTTCAAGTGTTAACTTGCTTAAATTATTGCATATTTTTCGAAAACATATGTAGGAGAAAGCTCCAGAGAACAACTTCTGCTCACACTTCCTTATGCAGCTTATTTCAGAGCTGAAGGTAAACAGGGGATATATTTCTATCAACTACACAGTGTTAACAAGGCAATAAAGTACTGATAACTAAGATTTATATTAACATTTATTATACAGACCTCTGGAAGATAAGCCAACTTCATGTGAGTTTCTAAGCACACTCAGTGGCCATTGCAATCACCTCTCCGCCATAAATTCTGTCTTTATTTATTATTTTATTCTAAAATATGTATAATTTTTTTTTGTTTTTTATTTAAAAATATGAGCGGAAACACCTCTGAATGTACTGCAGTCCGGTCCAACGCCTTCATTAACTTCAGTGCTAATGAATATACTGAATTGATACCTCTACGACAGTGTCAAAAATAAAAGTCATTGTAAAAGCGCACTTTGCAAAGTTGTACCTAATAAAGTTACCAGTGTGTGTTTATATTGTGAGCAGATATTGTATTTAACTTTTTTTTTCAACTTTTTCACTCAAGAAATCACAAAAATAAAGAATTGCGCTGGGGAAATTCACTTGTTACAGCAGCTCAAGAGTCATAAGCAGAAGGAAAAAGTGATTGAATGATAGAAAGAAGTTTAAAAGTATAAATATAAATATAACTGCACTGAGACATTAGGATGCACAGGATGCAAACAGGAATTATAGACTACATGCATCAAGATAATGATGGCAAAAATCCTTCTTATGAGTCAATAGCTCTTTAACATGAAGGTGTTTTTTGATATCTTAATGTTAAACAATGTGACTGAGCAAACAAATGAAGAAAAGTTAAAGATCCACTCATCACTGCTGTTTCAAATTCAACAGGTAATGTTACTGTAACGGGTTTTTAGTGAAAATCAATCAATAATCATTGTCCTACCCCAAGCTTTTTAGTCTATTTTAGCTTATTATATTGGTTTTACGTTGGTCCTACTGGTCACAACAATCCTGTCTCGAACCCTTGACGTGAGCAGTACTTTGTTTTGGACCAGCAAAGTGTTGGTGCCGCTCTTAAAAAGCAGAGAACTCCAAACCAGCCCTCAAACTGCTTTGGTGGAAAAGGTGTATCAGTGCCCTCATTTGATGAACACCACCTGCTCAGTGCCAAACAGCAGACAGACACAGGTGGGGACTTCCTTTGGTGTTAACTGAGACCGAACCAGAGCTGAACTGAACATATGACTTATTGCTTCACATTTGCTGAATCATGAGGTAGTAATATATGTACAGTATGTTTCTGGGCTTGTTGCGGAGCTCTTCTGCTCCCATGTGGCCAAAAAATCAGTCCGTGCAACTTTAAATGTTTTCAAATTGCAGTTACACGTGATTCCAAGCCATCTTACAAACATGAATTCAATTGTAAACTTTAATCCATTTTATAAAACCCTTCCTGTCCCACTCCCCTGATGCAGTCAACCTCCTCTCACAAGGCAGACTGCTTGAAGGAGGACCCACCCCCCTGCTGGCTGATGCTGCCTTCACTGTCTGTCCGTAAGCTTCTTTGACTGGGTGGGGAAGACTATCCGGTCGATGCTTTCACA
The DNA here is from genome assembly GCF_965226575.1 of Pagrus pagrus. Lineage (NCBI taxonomy): Eukaryota > Metazoa > Chordata > Actinopteri > Spariformes > Sparidae > Pagrus > Pagrus pagrus. The sequence continues at coordinate 20,886,989 of NC_140200.1, read as the reverse complement.
CACTTCGGTAGAAGAAACAAACGTTAAAATAAAGTTTTTCTGGTAGAAATTCTGCAGCTAAAATATGCATCAGCAACATGAAGAGGAGCATATGCACATCAGGCATGTAACTGATGTTTTAGAGAATTTATTAATGTACTGAACGATTAAATGGAAAACACGCATACAATAAACCAAATCACATACTTCAAATAATATGTCAATCGTGATCACAGCTAGAAAGCTCTCTGCTCCATCTCAGTCACCTCTGAGTGCAGTATCAGTGGCTGATCAATGGCTGTTTTTATTCCCAACAACAAACACCACAGCAGCTCATTTCTCCCCTTCCTCCTGTGTATGTGGCTGTTTGAGTTACTCAGTGAACTCCTGCTGTGTTTGCTTGTAGCTGAATGCTGTGCACTCACGATTCGTGATGAGTCACAACTGAGAAAATTCATACTTTCCACGCTGTTATTACCACATTGTTGGGGCTAATTTGTCTTTCTCTGCTTGGTATTTTACTCAGTAAATCGGGCTCGTTGAAGCATACAAGATAAATATGCACCTTAAGATGTCCTCCTTTTATAAACTAAATTAACTCATACATGTATATTTAATTCATTTAAATACAACCGACACAGCCAAATACCTAAACTCTGCTGTAGAACTGATATCGCTCCACTGCCTCACCTCAGTGCTTATAGGTGATTTCAGTTTTGTTGTTGTGGTAATGTTACTGTGAAGAATTTGCATTTCTAAAAGGCCTTTATAAGTGAGTTTTCCATCTATGTTTGTTGTCAAATTCAAAGTGATTCTTCTCAGATTGTTTGCCGTCATAATTATCCGTCCGCACCGATAGCAAGTTTTCTTGGCTTCAAATGAAAAATTCCTCACAACAAGTGGCAGCTTTTGTTGGAATATTCACAGTATCTGCCTGCCAAATGGTACACGCCAATTTCGTTAGCCTACCTCTCACTAATGAGACATCTGTCATACTAGGTTTTGAAATTATTACTAATGATGAATCAAATTTTTCATTCATTATTGCATCACACTATTGGATCATTATTAATGATGCAATAACATGTAAGATGCATTTTAATATTATAGCTGGCTGCAGGAGAGAAACAGAAACAGTGCAAGTGATTCAGGGATTTTCTTTTATTTTTGTGGCGACAAATGGAAAGGAAAAGACAGCTGTTGTCCCATTAACAGATTACTCTTATGAAAAAGTAACTGAATAACGGATTAAATAAATTGCAGAACTTACGCGTTACATTACTCGTTACAACAAAAAAAGTCATCCGAGTACTCTGAGGCTGGTTTCACACCAAATCCGGGGGTGCTGTGAAAGCTTAGGTTTTCCCATTCATTGTAATGAGGGCAGTCCACAAAAATGCAGCCCGACGTCACGATCCGGTGGACAATCACGTAAAAGGAAGAATGACACCTTGTTTACCAGATTTTAACCTTGTAGCTTTGTAGCATTTTTTGTGGAGAGGAAGATCCAGGTCGGGGGTTAAACGCTGTTCTTCTTCCCCTTTCTGTCCAATGGGGTTGGCCACCATCCGGATTGGTGGAGGGCTTAAGAGCTCAACTTGACGCCACGGTCCAGTTTATGTTAATTCAATGTTTTGCCACACCACCGGATTTGGTGTGAATGCAGCCTAACGGATTACTTCCTAACAAGTTACAAGTTACAACACTGGTTGTAAGTTTGATTCTCCTAAATTCCCTCTGCTAAAGCATCTTGGGTCAAAACTTTTTAATGAAATCAAAAGTATTTTTAAGTTTAGCAACGGACAGGACTAATCAGTGTGCTCATTAACCTCCCAACAAAAATCATCAACGGGCCTTAATTAGGTCGTTAAAGGACCGCATTTGGCCCACAGGCCGCCAGTTGAACAGGTCTGCTCCACAACATATCCGTTGGAGTGGCGGTGTTTCCGACGGCCCGTGAAGGCAGCAGCAGATGCGGGTCTTATTTGTTCTCTCCGGCAGGAGGGCGTTCCGCTGGACGAGACACAAACACACTGTGCTCCAATTATGCCGGTGTTCGTGTGTGCTGGCTCATATTTAGAGGCTGTCACAGCTTAGGATCACGTCTCAGAGTGTTTTCACACCCGGATCAGGCCTTCCTTGATGTCAGCCTTCCTGGTGGTTATCACTGCCGGGGGAAAGGCGACAGAGGAGGCCAGGCTCGAAGACATGGAGGCTAACCGTCCTTGCAGAGGGAGTGAGCTGTAGGACGGTAGGCTCCTTCTCTCTCTCCCGTATTTCTCCCCCTCGTTAAGACACAATGAACGGTAGACGGGACAGGTTACCGTGTCTCCGCTTGTTATCTAGCTAACACTGCTTTAGCTGCAGTTTTCGGACGTCTTTTCTTCTCCCACGTCGTCAAAAGCAGAATTTTATAATTTTTTTTATCCACAGACAATGATGATGGTGGTTTGAAGTCTCTGCTTCACTCCTGGAATGGCTCTCTTCAGGAGGTTTTCTGCACCGAGAGGAAAAGAGAAAAAACATCATACACTTTAACTCTATTTGAAGTGCTGGACGTTTTCTGTCGTTATTTAATAGCTCCGCTCAGTGTTTTTGAGCGTTAAAGCAGCAGGCAGTGGCCTTGAACGTGTCATGCAGACGCATCCACACACAAACAGATTGAAATGTGGAGAAGCGTGATGAAATACAGCACTGTAAACATAACGGTGTGAGGCAGTGAACGGCTCATCAGGCGCACGCAGAGCCAACCTTCTCACAGCAACACTCAGTGTTTGAATACCTGTATTATGCTACAGAGAAATCTTAATATGCATGATGAAGATAATATGCAGGGTGGAAGAAGGATTCAGACCTGTTACTGAAATTAAAAAGGCAAAACCACAGTGTAAAAATACTCTGTTACAAGTAAAAGTACTGCACTCAAAATCTTACTTAAGTAAAAGTACAAGCATCCGCATCAAAATATACTTGGAGTACAAAAAGTACTCATTATGCAGAATGGCCCATGCCTTTACTGTATATAGTGCTGGGTAGCTTACCCTTCATTAACATCATAATGCACTAGTTGATTTTTCTCTTGATCTGCAAAGTAACTAGGATCTAAACATATGAAATACATTTAAATAGTTGTATTAGAAGTTAAATTTTGTCTCCAAAATGGAGTACAAGTAAAAAGTAGCATCAAATGGAGACTGAAGGACAGTCCCTAGAAATTATACTTAATTACTGTACTTGAGTAATTTAGTTACATTTGACCTCTGTGTGTTCCTATTACAAAATCCTGCTTACAGCTCTTAAGTAAAACTAGTTTTGCCCATAATGATATATCATAATTATGGGTTGATTATTATTTTTGCATTAATAATCCAAATCTGCAAAGTAACTAGTAACTACAGCTATCCAATGAATGTAAACATAAGTCGAAAAAAGTGCAGTGTTTCCCTCCAAAATGTACTGGAGTGAAAGAAAAAGGAGCATTAGATGGAGACTCAAGGACAGTACAAGTACCTAGAAATTATACTTAATTACCGTACTTGGGTAAATGTAGTTACATAGTGTTCCAAGTAAAAATCCTACTTAAAACTTGAGTGAAACCAGCTTTGCCCACAATAATATATCATCATTTCTTAGTCGATTATTATTTTGTCTTGATGATAAAAATCTGCAAAGTAACTACAGCTGTCAAATAATGTAAATGATAAATATTTGTCTCCAAAATGGAGTAGAAGTAGAACGTAGCATAAAATGTTAAGGCTCGAGTACAGTATATTAGTAAATGTATTTAATTACATTCCACTACTGTCTGTCAGTATCATACGTTATTAGTATTTTTTAGTTGAATAACATTTTGTATTAAGGAAGGAAATAGTAACAAAGCTATCAGATAAATATAAATTATAAATATAATATATTTTCTTTATAATTATTATTTTAAATGTCAGAAGTCATCATGGTTCCACAGGTTTTTGAGCATCAAGTTTGTTTACATAGGGCGATTACTGGCCTAATTAAATACTTAGTGGGGCAAGTAAATAAACTATTGGGACATTAATTATTTTCCAAGGCATATTGTTCAAGCAATCAAGAATTAAGCCTTGATCAGTTTCCACCACCACACATGTGCCGATGTTCTCCTCTCTGTTTTCAGGGGTGATTTCTACAGTGTCGGCTCTCCTAGAATGGACCCTGCACACAGTGGAGGGGATATGTCACCTTTGTATGTGCCAAGAAAGAGAAAATCTGCCCAGTCACAACCTAAAAGTGGAGTGCCATGTCCAGGTAAAGAAAAACGGATTCACCTGACATGATTGTTATTTTGGCAGTGATTATCACGTAATTTCACACGACTGACTGTGAATCAAATTAATTTTCACCTCTCCAACAGTTGTTCAGCGAATGCCAGAAAGAACTTGTGAATTAAATTCAGCTGGATATCCCAAGGTGAGAACAACCTCATGTCTGCTGTATCCTTTGATGTCAATTTTTCAGTCAACTTTCCAGTCGTCATCAGGGAGAGTGCTGCTCATTATACCTGTCTGGATGTGGTTGTCCATTTCTGTCCTCTAATACTCAGAATCTGTTAACTTTATGCATATATGTGGATCTCTACGTCACAGTTACTGTACTTGAACGTTTTAGAATGACGAGTCTCAAGACCAAGATCCTCTAAAGATGAAAAGAACTTACGGTAGAAAAAGGTAAGAAACACCTGTTGATTTGTAGATACGCATTGACATTAACAAATAGATTTTCTTGGATAAATAATGACCCTTAAGTGCATGTTATTTCAAAATATCAGGTATATCGGAGACAGAAGCTGAAACCTCTTCAAGTCTTTATGATACAAATACACAGATCTCCTACAAAGTGACTATGACAGAGACTGTTTTAAGTTGTTGCAAAGCTGAGCTCTGTTCAACTTCATGCTCTTAAAAACATTTAAAATACAAGTTTAATATTGTGTATGATACATGCATCTGCTGCTGAAAACACATTGAGAGTTATTAGTTATTGTATCTAATTCCTTTTTTGTGATTGTGAGCTGCACTGTTGCATGTCTGCACTCACAATCTGGCCGTTGCCAGAGCACCTGTTTTGTCATTATGTTAATGTGAAGCTGCTAGTCTAGATCACAATATTTGTTGCATGATGCAATTCTTCCAGCATCCTTTCTTCTGTCTGTAGTCACTACTCTGTGGCCTTAGTGATCACATAGATGCAGCGGAGTGGAAGTGTAAAGTAGCAGAAAATAGAAATATTCTCCGTCACTTCATTTTTACTGAAAATGTGTGTCGGTCAAAGTTTTGCTTATCGCTCTCCTTGATTATTAATAATAGGCATCGGTATCAGCCCTGAAAAAAACATTAATACAAAATCCCTACTGCAGCGTGTGGCGCTTTATCACCCTACACATTGTAAGCATGTTGTCAGCTGTGTAGTCAACCCCCTGTTACTATAGGCTTCACATATATAAGAAAAGTGAAGAATGTATAGAAAGTAAAGAATAGGAGCATCAAGTGAGACTGCTGCCTCATGTTAAGATTCTGTTGTTTATTTCTCACCACAAATAAACCAGAGTGAAATCAGTTCACTTTGAAGCAAGATATATCGCTGCCTAATGAATTTTTAAAAAAACCTTGCCTCGAGCAAGATCAAATCAGACTCTCATTGTTTATCTTCTGGCCTTTGACTGAGCCACAGCACAGTCAAGCTGTCATTTGTTGTCTTTGGCTGTCAGATGAAGAGCCGTGTTCGTCCCTCAGATGTCCTAATTGGGGACATTTGCTGCAGACTTTCTTTGTCAAGTGGTTTTCCAACTGCTGATAATAATGTTAAAAATAAACATGCTTCTTAGAAAACCTCATCTCTTCAATGTTCAATTAACTTTTGTTATATATATCAGTAATACACACAGCACTGACAACAACAGTCCAGTGTCACTTCCATGCAAGTTAATTAACTTTTATTTTTGAAATAAGTGTGAAGCATTGTGTTGTTTTATCAGGTACGAGGACCTCCAGAGTGTCTCCATAGGAACAGTAGATTACCCAACCACCAGCTGCTCAGTGATGTCATCAGGTGGTCTGGCAAACGGGGCGGACCCAGGGTCCATGGCCCCGCCCACTGCAAGGCTGCCTCCGAGACTGGTGGCGAAGGATGTGTGGCCTCAAGGCCCAGAGGCCAGCAGGGAGCAGCCCCAGTCTCAGGACCAGAGCTGGAACTCCAGCAGGGACAGAGGCCCCGACGCCTGGGCCCCGGGTAGAGACAGACCGCAGGAGCAGGTCTGGAACTCTGGCAGAGACCGAGCAGGACACTCCAGTCAAGACCAGACATGGATTCCAGGCAGGGACAGGGCCCAGAGCGGACCAGACCAGGCCTGGATGACGGGGCGGGACCGAGGTCCTGAGCAGGGCTGGGCAGCCGGCAGAGACCGAGGCCAGGATCAGGCCTGGAACGCAGGCAGGGATCCGGGAAGAGACCGGGCCTCATCAGGGCCGGAGCAGGGGTGGGGAACTGGTCGAAGCCAAGAACAAGCCTGGACGAGCAGAGACAGAGTCTGGAGACCTGGTGGGTACTCAATCACAGAGGGCTGCGACCAACCAATATTTTCATTATTGATTGTATTCATGGTTAATCAATCAATTAGTTAATAGAATATCAAAGAATTGTGAAAAATGTGAATCACAATATTCCAGAGCCCAAAGACTCTTCATTTACTCATGTTGAACGACAAAGAAAAGCAGCAGATCCTCTCACTTAAGAACCTGAAAAATGACAAATCGATTAATCGGCAAATAGTCGCAGTCACGCAAGTTTAAATCGGTTTCTTAAAGATCCTAATTTTATATATCATAATTTTGTGGCAAGATATATTACAACTGAGGTTGAGAATAATATTTTTCATGGTGTTTTAGAAGTCAACTCTCAATTATAAACTGTGACTGAGTAAGAATAACAAAACTGGACCCTGATTGGCTTTTACATACATACTGTATGTATGTACATAAATCATATGTAATAGTATTTAAATTCCTATGTGTGTGTGTGTGTGTGTGTGTGTGTGTGTGTGTGTGTGACTCTTGTTGGATGTGGTTTGGTTTTGTGGTTTCGAGACTGACTTCTGTCTGTATGTGTTCCTCTGCAGACTTGAACATGAAGAAAGTCCAGAGAGTGGAGATGGAGCGAAGCCCACCTGGTAATAACTTCTCACAGCCACCAGAGGGCAGAGACTCCTGTAAGTCACCATCTAGTCTGACAGTGAGACACTTACTGCTTCTCTTGCATTCAGATTCCTGCAACAATATAGAGAAATCTAGCTGAAATAGATTACGATGTGAAGTTCAAAAATACACACACATATCACCTCCATGGTCATAAAAAGAGAGTATGCTTCATAAAATTATAGAATAGGCATCAAAATTGGCTTGTAGACACTTCAATACGCCTTCAGATGGGCTGTACCCACTGGCAACAAACAAACAATCATGTTTAGAATTATTGAGATGGAACGAACTTGTTATATTTGTTATATTTTTGGGAGCACGCAGACTAATTTATTAGGAAGACAGATGATATCTTGCTGTAGGATGTTTAAAAAGAATACGTTGTCGATCAGAGTGAAAACTATTCGTCAGCAAACATAAATATTTCAGGTCCGGATGGAGCCAGTGTTGGTGAGGCCTCGACGGCTCAACCGAGCGAGGACCAGAAACCCCCCATCCCCTCCACCAAGAAGGAGCCTCCCACGTACCCTCCAGGTGAGACAGGCTGACCGACCACTGCTGTTCATGCTTCAGTAAGAAAACCTGTTCACCTTCTGTCATCTATTCCCGTTCACCAGGAAGTCAAGAGGAGCGTTGGCAGCTGCAGATTGTGGCCAAAGGCAGAGTCACCTGTCCAAAATGTAAAAGTGTGAGCAGGAAGACTGTGGAGGGGCTGAAGAAACACATGGAGAACTGCAGACTGGTGAGCACCAAGACCTATACTGGGATTTATTCGTATTTTATAGCTCATAAGTTTATAGTTTGCGCCGCCAGCTCAACCACCAAGTGAAAAAACAGAGAAGCTCATGTCACAACACACACAGAGGGATTGTGACCTCACTGTCAGCTCAGGAAACCATCACTCCACTTTATCTATACATAATAAATAAATGTTTCCTGTTATATTAATATTCAAAATATCATGTACTCAACCTTAAATCGTTTGTGTGCAGCAACCCTTTACCTGTCAACACTGTGGGAAACAGCTGAAGTCCTCAACAGGGATGAAGTATCATATCATGGCCGACCACAGTCACCTGGTAAGACTGATCAGCCCTATTCCCTGCTGTGCCTGCCTCCTTTTCAGCTTAAAGATCTTGTTGCTGTGTAATTTCTTCCAGTGCTTTTCCTGAACTGTGTCTTCGCATTCCTGTGCATCTTAAATAGAGCAGTCACTTCTCAAAAATGACACTGGTAATTAAAACACACGCTCAGCGGAGTTTGAGTGTCGGCTCACGGTGTTGCTGCCTCTTTGTCTGTTTTTAGCCGTCATCAGAGGATGCCAAGGACCTGGATGATCGTGTCATCAAAGACAAACTGCGTAAAATCCTGAAGAGACTGGGCAAACTAAAATGCTCCAAAGAGGTAAATCACTTTCATTTAGCAAAGGAGATTTATTAGAATAAGGTGAGAGAAGACGATGTCAAATGTTTCTTTTTCGTCTTTGGATTTCAGGGCTGTACCGCTGCCTTCACCAGCATCATGGGCTACGTGTACCACATGAAGAAGTGTGGGAAGGAGGAATCTGAGCTGGAGAAGATGTTGCTGAATTGCTCTCACTGTGGGAAAACCTACAAGTCCAAGGCTGGTCTGGAGTACCACCTGAAATCAGAGCACGCTCCCGTGAGTCACGTGTTGTTTATCATGTCAGACCAAAGAAACAGCGAATTCAGCACACACATGAAGTCAACAGACTTTACAGTAAAGGAAGTGTGTTGTATATTTTAATATCTGTCTCCCGTCCTGTTACCCAGACGCCCCAGAAGAGCGAGGAAGACGAGGCACTGAAGGCCCAGAGGGAGGCCAACCCAGAGAGGACGGCCAGCGGCAGAGTGCAGCGAGCATCGGCCCAGGTGGCAAACTTCCACCTGGCTGAGATCGCCAACAACGAGCTGCCCAAAGACTGGCCCAAGAGGAAGTTTCAGTCAGACCTGGTGCCAGATGACAAAAAGGCAAGAGGAGATTTAGTTTGTCCGAAATTTATACAGTACATCAAGCTGGAGTATAGATGAGGGTATTTTTGTTTAGTGTATATTTATTCATACAATGTAAAACATTTTCCTAAACTAGCTGGAATGAAGACAAAGACATAGAGAAGGAGTTCCTCTTTGTGGCAGTATATAATGAAGATATAAACTGCCATTCACACATTCACTGACCTCCTGTTGTTCATGCTGTCCTTCCCAGTTGAAATACGCCCGACCAGGCCTGCCTGCCTTCAGCCAGGAGGTGCTGAGGAAGTGGAAGAATGAGGTGAAGCTGCAGAGGAAGGTCCAGTGTCCCAACCAGGTAGGAAAACAACACTTCACTCACACTCAGCTGGGGTTTAAGAAGGAATCTGCACAGCTTTAGTTTTTAATCTAGTTATTGTATTCCTGTCTGGTTATGTGGGGACAGGACTGTTTGTATAATAAGGTATAAAATATATATTAAAGGATAAGTACCGTTTTTTACAACCTGGACCTTATTTCTGGCAAAAGATATGGTCATTTACTCACCCAGATAACTTTGGTGTCATTCGGCGTCGTTCGGACGAAATTAGATCCAGTGTAGCGGCGATATATCCATATAATGGGAGTAACGGGGCATCGACACACAGCCTCTATATAACACATTATCTGCCACGAAACTAGTTCATTTCATCAATATTTTGTTATGAAATGCTAGCGCTATTAGCCTCTGAGTCCAGGCTCGTCTATTGTCAACATCCGGGGTCTGTAGGCTGATCTACTACCTCTGACCTGGAAGATGTCGTCTCTGAGCTGCGCGCGCACCCGCGACAGCGCGCCTTGTTTACCTGTAGCTGCTGCTGCTAGTTTGACCCCGGATGTTGATAACGGACGAGCCCGGACTCAGAGGCTAATAGCGCTAGCATATCGTAACAAAATATTGATGAAATTAACTAGTTTCGTGGCAGATAATGCGTTATATAGAGGCTGTGTGTCGCTGCCCCGTCTCTCCCATTATATGGATATATCGCCGCTACACTGGATCTAATTTCGTCCGAACGACGCCGAATGACACCAAAGTTATCTGGGTGAGTAAATGACCATATCTTTTGCCAGAAATAAGGTTCAGGTTGTAAAAAACGGTACTTATCCTTTAAGCCACAACCAGGACTCTTAAGAGTCTCCCTTCGTGCAAATGTTTCACCAAACAAGAGCGTTTTTTTTTTTCTTCTTCTTCTTCTATACCACAATGTTCTTGCATGGAACAGCCATGCACCTTTCTCCAGAGCTGCATGACGCAGTGGAGATATGTCTGTCTATGTGAGACTACCGTTAATGTAACATTATGTGTGTTCTCCTCAGGGATGTTGCTGCACCTACACCAGTGTGTCTGGACTGAAGGCTCATCTAGGCCTCTGCACAAGGGTACGTCAGCATCTCTGAAATAAAATATCTATTGGATGTACAAATACCTGCTTATTGAGATTTGATTTGAGTAGAAGTTTTCATAGTAAAGAAAATATTGCTACATTTTTAAAACCAGGTATAAATGTTGAGACTTTGTGGGTTTCCCATATAAAGTCTTGTCCACATTCTCCGCAGCTGCAGTGAATATTTTTTAAGTACAGTGTACTCCAGTCTTGGTAATCATTTCATGGCTCTTTTGTCCTTTAATCTGATCTCAGGGCGACTTTGAGGCTGGAAAATACAGATGTCTGATCTGCAATAAAGAGTTCAACTCTGAAAGTGGAGTGAAATACCACATCAACTCTGTCCATTCACAGGTAACGAGTATCTCTCTTTCCTGGTTACGTTACAATGCTTCTCTGTCTGTTTGGGCCGCTGTATGCAGAGGACATTTCATTAAACCAAGAGGTCTCTTTGGAGAGCTTCCATCCTAACTTGTATTCTCCTTCTCTTGTTTTCTTCTCTCCTCCTCTGTCGACAGGAATGGTTTGTCACAAACAAAAAGGCCTCCAAGAAGTTTGAGAAGTTCCTCAAAAATCAGTCCAAGGAGTTTGCCCAAAACGTGGACAAGCAGATGGTGGATCAGTACCACCATAATCACCTCCAGCATCATCATCAGCAGCATCACCATCACCACCACCACCAGCAGCAGCAGCAGCAGCAGCAGCAGCATCAGCTCCAGCACCAACTCCTGCAGCACCCTCTGCAACCATTGCATCACCTCCAGCACCAAACCCAGTTCCTCCATCAAGAGCACCAAAACCTCCCTCCACAGGCGGACGCCCAGCTCCAGCAGCCGATGCTCCACTACACCCCTCTAGAGCCTCCGCCTGGACCGATGTGGGTGGATATGGACCGGAGAGACGCCGTGCCGGAGCCGGAGCCGGAGCAGGCGCCGATCGAGATGGAACTGGCTGAGAAACCAGAAGAGGACGATGACGGGATGGTGGAGGAGGAGAAGAGGAGAGAGAAGGGGGAGAGAGGAGGGGAGAGGGGGAAGGCTGAGGGGAAGCGGAAGGATTGCTTTGCTTTCGGTAGCAGCGGTGGTGGCAGCGGAGGCGGTAGCGGCAGCAGCAGTAGCAGTAGCAGCAGCAATACTGGCAGCTCGTCCAGCGAATCAGAGGTGGAGCAGCAGGACAGGCAGAGACAGATCGACCAGTGGAACCTGAAGCGGCCCGACGTCATGGAGCCCCACCCCGAGGCCGGGAAACGACAGAGGAACACTTAAAAATCTGCAACTAAGATTTACACTCTGACTAACACTCGTCATGCATCATAGCAGATTTTAACAGAGGCAGATGAGGACGACATCAGGTGTCCGTCCCTACTTTATTATCGTGACAATGTGAAGAAAACAAACCGGGGTTTGGTGAGACGGCAGCTGAGAAAGTTGAGAAATCTTTCAGATGGTGATGGATACGTTGAAAAGAAGCTCACTGTGTCAGCGTGGATCTAATGAGACACTTCTGCTTCAGAGGCTGTTTCTCTGTCTTGAAACGGTTGTCAGTGTATAGCCTTGAGAAATGTAGTATACCGTTTATCTGTGTGTTTATCTGTAACAGATTCTTTTCACCAACTTTGAATGTGTCTTATTCTTTAAAGCGTTTGATAAACCTTCTCGTCTTTCATGTTGACCTCGAAGGGAAAAAAGTTACTTTAACCTACAGAGAGAGGATGCTACAGTGTAGTATTTTGTTAGACTTGTGTAGTCTCTCTCCCTGGAAAGATTTTGTGCCTCTTAAGTATGATCTGTATAACTTCATACTGCTCATCTTCACTTTAACTTACCCTTTCTGGGCTAAGTAATGCTGGAAGTGTCACTTTTCTGGTTAGAAAAGAGGATCAGTTATTTCTGGCTTAGATTTCCCTCACCCTGTTCCTCCCTTTACCATATTCGCGTCAGTGTGGTTTTGACTAAATGTATGTTTTGGACCCACATTGACAGTGAATGCAACCTGGCATCAAGCTGCCATCCTTGAGCCAAGTCTGCTGGTAACATGAGAGGATGTGTCTGCGTCTGAGTAGTGCTCCAGTGCAGTTACAAGGGTTTAAACAGGCATATCACATTTGAAAAGCAGAAGCAGATCCATTGGTATTACATGTTAAAGTCATAGTTAATTCTAGGAACTAATTAGGAAACGCTTGAAAGTACTGAACAGTTACAATCCATCCATCTACCCAGTACTGCGCTGAGTAGAGCTGCAACAATTAGTCGACTGTTTAAGTCGTATTTCAGACAAAAACGTCAAACATTTGCCGCTACCAGCTTCTTAATTTGCTGCTTTTCTTCGTCATTTATGATAATAAATAAAAAGTCTTTGGATTTTGGACTCTTGGTTGGACAAAAGAAGCACTTTGAAGATATCACTTTGAGCTCTTGGAAATTGCGATGAGCATTTCCACCATTGTTTCTACATTTAATAGACTAAATGTTGAAAATAATTGGCAGATTAATGGATAATGAAAATGCTCTTTAGTTGCAGCTCTAGTGCAGAGCGTCTCCAGCTGTAGCACAGCCTCACTGTGATAACAAGACTCTGTAAGAAGTCAGTTTTATTCAAAGAATTGTTAGAGCATATATGCCATGATTTTTTTGTTATTTGTCTAGGAATAAAGAAACATGATATAACCTGAACTTTAGAGCTGTTGGTAGTTGTATTTCTGGACTTTTGAAGGAGACAGGCGAGCTGTTTCCCCCCGCTGCAAGTCTTTATGCTGAGCTCGGCTAATTACCTCCAGGCTACAGCTCCACACGTAAAGCAGACATGAAAGTGGTGTCGATCTTCTTTTCTAAATCTTTGAAAGCAAGCAAATCTGTTTATTTCCCAAAAAGTTGGCCTACCTCACAACATTGTTCCAAGAAAACAACTAAATAAATGTTAAAAAATGACTTACAGATTAAAATTGACTCCCACTGTGTGTGAAGCCAACCTCTGTAGTTTTTGCAAAAACTCTAAATTTAATGGTCACTTACTAGCTTTTCTGAAACTCCTAATGCCAATGTTCAGTCTTTCTCAGTGGATGGAGGCTAATCAGTCGTCACATGATAGAAGAATGACAACAGAGCAGCCTATCTGCTGAGGAATCCTGCAAACACATTTGAAAGCTCTGGAAAAGCTAGCAAGTGGCCCTTTTACTGAAGATGTTTTTTGTTAAACTGCTTTTTACATCTTAAGAGCAACCTTTTAGCCTTTATTCTTAATAATCAGTTCATTCCATGCAAGAGCTCTGTTCACCAAACAAAGTAAGCACAGAAAAATGATTCCAGGTTCTCAGTGGCTGACCACAAGCCAATAAATGTGACAGGAACTTAACGGACTGATATCAGTTATGTTAGAACGCAGACAGACGGCCGTGATGTTGACACAAGTGACTGTTAACTCTGATGAAGGGAAGCTAACATACCAAGCATTTAACATGGAGGGTTGGTGTTTTCTGTTCTTTCTACCTGTTTTTGTCTGTCTCAGAATATTTAACCGATAGCATGTAGCCTAATGTTTATGTACTCTGCATTTTGTATCTATAGTGCTGTATGGTTATGGATGGTTGTCAGTCATTTCTTTGTGACGTTTAACACCATTTTGTTTTGTTTTTTTTGTTTTCAACTTTTTTTTGCTTTTATGAATGTATTTGGTTATTTTTTCCCATGTCTGTTGTGCACTTCTGTTAAGCCTCAAAAAATTGTTCTTGATTTGAAACTTTCAAAGAGCAAGTTAATCTGTCTTTACAAAACTATGTGAGAATATTCTGTCAAACATGACTCACTGAATCCGATTCTGTTGTGCCCTCCATCAGATGCCTTTTGGAAGAGCAGTCCATGTTTTTTAAGTTTGAAATAGAAATCCTCCTTCTGCATGGGAAGTATTCCAAAAACCTCAGCAATGGTTAGTTAAAAGCTTGAGACACATTTTTGTTAGGGTTCCCAGCACCAATGTTGTTAGGTCTCTATCATCTTTGTTCTGGATTTGATTGTGGTTATTCTCAGACAAAAGTGATTCTGCAGCCTGAACCATCAGTGGTGAGAAAGTCAAACTTTGATGGTGGTTCAGTAGACTTAAACCACCATTTTAAGCCATACTCAGACGTTCTCTTGGCTTAATGATTGCTTGAGCCTCAAGTTCTGGATTGCATTGTGGGCTTGGTTGATTGTTCTGTTTTAAAAGCTACTGCAGTTGTTTAGGCTACGAAACTTCACCTGCCTCTTTGTTGGCATGGGCTTGAGTAGATGATGACTGAATTTTCATTTTTGGGTGAATTGTCCCTTTAACTTTACATTCAACCAGGATCATTTATTGAGATTGAATGATTGAGAAGTTTGAATTGGTTTCAGTTTATTTTTCTTTCTTCAGCCACTGTGAATATTGCTGATCATGCTAAATGGCTTGTGATCCTTTGGAAAGCTGAAGGTCTACTTGTTAGTGGTTGTCTAAAGGTTATAACCACGTTATCTAGTCCCTCTTTAGATTACTATTACTGTAATTCACAAGAAGCAAAGCAAAGATTAGAGACATAAACATAATTACATTTTGTTCTTCAGTTATTTTCCTGTTGATTATTGTCTCACAATGCCTTGGATTCATAATGTAAAAGCTTTCAGTAACTGGCCTCTTTCTTGCTGTTGAAATACTTCATGTCCACTGATGCTCGTGACCAAACCTTTATCACCATGCATGCACTTTGAGCTCGTTGATGGCACAAATGAAAGCACTGCTCAGCATTAAGACACTTTACATGTGTTTTATAAAGCAGTCCTGGTCCATGACTCAATATTTTATCAGCCCACAAACCTTCTTAAAAGCTTAAAAGGTCAAAGTGTTGGGGCTTTGTTTAAAATCCTGTCAGTAATTGAAGACCTGACATATAAGAACTGACATATTTCAGTTCAGTTCACTTGCTGTTCATTTTTCAATTTGTTTTCCTGCTTTTACTTTATCTACAGTAGCATCTCTTCTTCTTAAAGCTGGAGCACAGTTCTTTAGTCCAGATGTAGACAACATAGAAAGCCTGTATAGTGCCGTATTTTTTATATTTTAGTGCCAACAGAGGAGTTGTCACCTACTGTGGGCAAGAGAACCAAAACAGCAACATTATGTTATAAAATGTTATCAATGGTGACCAGCAGGAAGTCCAGTTTTCATCACAAAAAGGCATCAGATGTGTTTCTTAGACAGAAATGTAAGTTATCTTTGACTGACTGAACCCCTGCAGATTCTGGATATCAGGATCTGTTCTGAACACCTCCTGGTGTAAAGGGATTTCTTTACGCTAAGTCTTATCCAGTGACCGTATAAGATGTGCCACTGGAAATAGAAGTAATATCATTAACCGTACAGTAAAGGAGCTCTAGATTGAAAATAATGAAAAACTGTTCTCCTGTCTTGTGCCATCACCATCACCATCCATACTGAAGATAAACATGAAATATATATGATCTAGGTCAGATCTGAGTGAAGGTTCAGTTAGTGGTCTGGTATCATTTGTAAAGAAAGCACTTAATTTTTTCATTTTGTGGGACTTTTCAAGTGAAAAATAGTTGACGGTCTCAACCAACCCTTCATTAAATATCTGTACATTTAATATGTTATTACTTGTTTTTTAGAAGTTATGTGCTGCTATTTCATAGTACCAGCAGTGTTATAACCACAGGTGATTAAAAGTTTAATTCATGGTCCTTTTGGTCTCTGTGTCTTTAGTAACAAGGACGTGTAATTGATTCTGTTCGTCCACAGGTACATGAGTGGGGTCACTGCTCTTTATGGGAAGCCGTTTAGGCCATAACTAAATACTTCACTTGCCCATACATATATTGGTACTCCTGATATTATTAACCCTGGTCATGCAGCATTTTTTTTTTGCAATGTCCTGGATGGGAGGAAGTGAGGTCCCGATGATTTTCTGCGTTGTCCTCACCACCCTCTGCAGGGACTTCAGTCTCAGGCACCGCAGGCTCCTGACCAGACAGGGATGCAGCTGGTCAGTATGCTCTCTTTAGTGCCTCTGTAAAAGGTGGTGAGAATTGGAGGAGGGAGGTGTGCTCTCTTCTTCCGGCGCAGAAGTGCATGCGCTGCTAAGCTCTCTTTACAAAAGCTCTGGTGTGGCGGGACCAGTATCTACACCCCCAGGAACTTGGTGCTGCTGACTCGCTCCATTGCTGTGTCATTGATGATGAGTGATGTGTGACTGGGCTGGCTCCTCCTGAAGTCACGATCTCCTTGGTTTTGTCGACGTTCAGGGCCAGGTTGTTGGTTTTGCACCAGTCCACCAGATGTTTCACCTCCTCTCTGTAGACCCTGTCGTTGTCATCATGGATAAGGCCCACTACTGTCGTGTCATCCGCAAACTTCAGGAAGTGGTGAGTTGTGGACCTGGCAGAACAGTCGTGGGTCATCAGGGTGAACAGCAGTGGACTCAGGACGCAGCCTTGAAGGGAGCCGGTGGTCAGGGAGATGACACTGGGGTTGTTGCCCACCCGCACAGACTGGCATCTGTTGATGAGGAAGTGAAGCAGCCGTTACACAGGGGGGTGCTGAAGCCAGTTTGCTCACCAGATGCTGCGGGATGGTATTGAACACCGAGCTGAAGTCCAGAAACAACATTTGCACATCTGTTCCTCCCTTCCAGATGTAAAAAAAAGTTTATTATTTTGTATTATGCTGATTAACTTAGTTCTTAGTTAGACAGCTTTTGGTATTAAAAGATAAAAAAGAAAAATCAAAACAACTTCTCTCATATGAACAGATTTATCTACCGTATGTACAGACATCATAAACAGTGAATTAGTAATGGCAGTGCATGTGCATTGTAACAATGTCCATCAAAAGGCACAGAGGTTATAATAATTAACTCATCTAAACAGTCTCGACTACAGGTCTATAAACAATATGTCATGTTTTATAAGACTCTAATAAAGACCAAAATATTGTCAGCTATCAGTAAGGTGAAGAAACCGGACAAACGCACTCTGTGTTTCATTGATCCTCCTCTTCCTGCACAGACTGTGAGTAAATCAAACTGAAGCTCACATCTGATGATGTATTTGATCTTCTCTGCACCAGCAGCCCATGTCTCGCAGCAGCACCTGATCCGCATGTTGTCACAAGTTGATAACCCCTGGCACCACCTGCTGACATTAATACATGACTGCAGCTGAGAAGGTTTGATTTTACTGTCATGTCAGATGTCTTCAGGAAACAAACAAAAAAACAAGCAGACACTCCTGATTAAAATCAGAGATCCTTTATCTTTAACACCAGCGTTAACAATCAGAGCTTTTCTTTCAAGCACACATACAGAGACAGAATGACAATCAGTAACAGACAGTAAATAACAAACACAAATCAAACAGCAGCACTTCATTTCAGTTTAAACTTCACATAACAACAAGAAAAGGTTAAAGCTCCATGACAGAAAGTTAAATCTGATTATGAAATCTGGACAGACGATCAAAACTGAAAGATTCGAAGAAAACTTGATAAAAAACAAAAACATCACAAACAGAAAAAGTGAACATAATAAAATACATATAACAAAATACATAAAATAAACAGTATATAAAGGGGTATCATGCATCATATAGTATATTTTCATATATGAAGAAACTTTATCTTTATCTTTATCTTTATATCAACTTTTCTTACAAATGCCACCTTTAAATGATACCATGTTAATAAAAGCAATTGATTTACAATATGTTATTAAGATAAAATAAATAAAGACATCACTTCCTGTGTGTCCTGTAACATCATACAACAGCTTCATGACATCCTGCAGGAGTCCAGTACAGGAGAGATGAGATATGAATCATGATGTCATAATTTATTATGGTTAAATACATCATGTAGAGAAATGAAAAGTATAAAAGTAACATATATACAGTTGTAACATATACATGGTGACAGAGTTTGATGAGACATCCTGTCAAAATAATGGACAACATAAAGGTGAAGAACAACATTTCCTCCATCAACTCCATTATTGTTTATCCCCTCTGACTCTTATATCATGGACACTAACTGAACAACATGAAGGCGGGATGTGTTTTAACTGTCTCATTTACACTGTTGATCACTGTTGAACTGTTAACTCTGATCCTGCTGATCTGGAACTTTTCTTTAATCCTCCGCTGGACTTTTGTTTCTTAGATACACAGTGAATGAAAAACAACACAACGACCACTGCTGCTGTCAGTCCCAGTCCACAGTAGAGGCCGATCCTTCCCCGACTGACCCTGTTGGATCTCTCAGGTGTGTCTGTGTTGAGTCTCTCAGGTTCGGGCCAATCCCTCGCTGCTGTAAAGAGACCAAACAACAGAACAGCTGAAGTTGTGACATATTTCTTAGACACTGTGAGAATGTAGTGAAGGATTGTGGATTGTGGTCGTCCTCAATACTTTTCTTCAGGTTCTTATTGATCCAAAAAAGCTGCTGAATTGAACCTGATAATAAAGTTTTACTGACTTCTACTCAACCAACTTACCAGAGACGATGAGCCGACATTCACCAAAGTCCACACCATAGTTTGTCCTCACATCACACAGGTACCGGCCTGAGTCCTCAGTCTTGAGTCTGGACAAATGAAGTCTGAGTCGTCCGTCTCTGAGGACGTCTTTGTCCAACTGGACTCGTCCTACAAACTGTTGATCCCGAGACTCTGGGAGCTCAACACCTTCATGAAGACGAAACAGGACTGAGACTTTGTGATCAGTTATCCACGCACAGTAGATAAAAAGGGAGTTGGGGGAAGTGTCAGTTGTGGTTGGGAACATCCATTCCAGTGTGATGTTGTGGTTCTCCTCTGCCTGATAGGAGGTCTGTGTCACATTCACTACAAATGTTCCTGTTGAGGAGACAGAGAGGGAAAGTGAGGAGCAGACACACTGACAACTTTAACATGGCAGCCTTTAAACTCCATCTACACATGTTTCTGTGGACAGTTTAGTGACGTCTCAGAGCTGCAGAGGCTCATCAACATCAACTGTTTGCTCACATGTGGCTACTTTAACTGATTCATTGAATCACAGTGTAATAAAGTGAAGCTGGAAACTAACCACAGACACAGTTGAGGCTGATGAGCAGCAGGATCCTGCAGATCATCTTCTCCCTGTGAGAGGAGACAGAGGTGAAGAGTCATGTGATCACAGTTCAGTCCTCACATGTACCACAACAAACATCTACAGTCTGTCTTTAGTCTTTACAATACTCCTCTGTCTTTATTATCCTGGTCATTACACACAAGGACTTCCTGACTGGACACAGTCTTGATGCTAACGTTAAGCTGCTGTATTGTACTTCTGACACAAGATGGCGCCAGTGGTTAAACTGTCCAGCCAGCTTCAAACAACAACATGTAGCTGCCACATGAAAACCCTGCAGAACTAATGCTGCTGCTACAGACAGATGGAAGTTGTGTATCTGGAACATGGTGACATGTTGTCAGTGTTGTAACACTGATACATTAGAAACACATATAAACAGTGTCTCCATATAAAGTCAAGAGACAACAACTGCAAATAAACACAAACAAGCTCATGTTGTTGTCAGATGTCAGTAACAATGCATCATATTTGATGACATGATTTTATAGTAAAAAGTGAATGAGTCCAGTTGAAACGTCCTGAAGAAGAAGAAAGCTGAAACATACAAAGTCAAAACAAGTTTGTTGAGGATTGAACTTTACTAAATGTGCAGCAGAATAGAAGACAAACATGTTGAAATCCAGCGGCTGTTAGTAAAGTTCAGCAGAGACAAAACAGAGTCAGTTATAGAGCAACGACGACTCATCCCAATCCACATTCACATCACTGTCACACAGGACATCAGGAGCTCACAGCTGACTGTTTGACTACATACTGATGAATGAATGTGTTTAACTGTGTAGATGAAGGTGGCGGTAAATATCAACACTGACTCTGTTTAGTTTCATCAATAAAATCTTCTCACACAAGATTTATACAAGTGAAATGATGTTTCTGGTAGAATGTCCCTCAAACAGCTGACTGACTCATCTGACTTCAACAAACATGATTACTTACAGAGAGGAGCTTTTGCAGTCATCTGTCAGTCAAAGTAGATATCCTGACGAAAAAGACAACTACCGTTTTTCAGCAGCTCTCCCACCAACATCACTGCATTGTGTTACTCTGACTGATAACATGTTTGAGAAGAGTGTTTTTAGGGAGAGGGAGAAGGAGAGGGAGTGCAGGTCTAAGCAGGCATGGTTGATAAGGAGTTATGTTTGGTTGGATGTGTATGACTGAATGTGAATACAGCACTGTGTTCTGTGGAGAGAAGAGAAACATCTGCAGCTGTCTTTATGATATAATTCTGATGATTCAAACACATATCGATATAAATGAGAGGAAGCTGGAGGTACACCAGCATAAATAACTGTGGTTTCATTTTGAACCCTGCAGATGAAACCAGAACATAGTCAAGTAGTCAGACTATATAAGAGCAAAGTCCTAACTGCTGCTGATGTAGGGCAAAGGTACACTTGGGAATCGTCGTTTGGAAAGTGTTATCCAATAGTGCTTGACGGGATTCACTGTTGACTTTCTCTAAGGAAGCGATTACGATACGGTATATTGCGCAAGACTTACTAAACATACTACACTGCCGTCGCTGCTGAGAGATTTGAGGCCTGATCATTGCTGGTAAGGACAACGCACTTACAGGCGGAGTAAAGATAATTTATTTACACCAGTCTTTGTGCTTGTCCTCTCCTTCTAGTAATCCAGGAAAATCACACATGTATTACTGGGGACATATATACGTTTTTCAGTGCGAGTTTCCACTTCAACTTTGCCAAACTGACTTAACTATACTTTCATAACATATAGTGTGAGATTCTCTCATGTGCGAGCTACACAATTCCACAGTCAGGCTGTTCTGAATATCTGACTGGTTCAAAGTTTCCTGCGCAGGTTCAGAGTGAAACTACAGTTGGTTTATATCGTTTGCTTCCCACTTTTCTCTTGTATATATCGAAAAAAATTATTATTATTATTATTATTATTATTAACATGTTAATCATTTAATAGGTCAAATAAAATCATGTAGTCACATTTAAACATGAAGAAAAGTTCAGATCAAACTTCTTTCCATCAGGAGGAAAGTGGAGTGTTTCCCATCATGCACTGTGTTCTGTGGAGAGAAGAGAAACATCTGCAGCTGTCTATGATTTAATTCTGCTGATTCAGACACATATCGATATATATGAGAGGAAGCTGGGAAGGAAACAATATAAACCAACTGTAGTTTCACTCTGAACCCGCGCAGGAAACTTTGAACCAGAACACAGGCAGGTAGTCCAGTGTTAATTTTGTCGGCTATTTTTCAATTTTGTCTTAGTCTTAGTTTTGTGTCAAATGCCTGTAAAGTTTTGGAAAAAAAGACTCTAACACAATTTGTGACGTTTAGATGCTTTTAGTTAGCTTCTCAAAAAACCCATGTTACTGTACATTTTCTCTTGCTATCTGTTTACCTCTGAACCTGTGTTTCTTCCTCTGCAGTCTTAACAACCATAACCCTCTGAACAACCTATAACATTACATGAACATTACAATGCCCTTATTAGTTTTAGTCATATTTAATCAGCTTGTATTCTTTTTTGTTTAGTCACATTTTAGTCGACGAAAAGTCTTGGCATTTTAGTCTAGTTTTAGTCAAAGAAAATCCAAAGTATTTTAGTATAGTTTTAGTCAATAGTCTTTTTTTAGTCTTTGAAAGCAGATTGACAGTAATGTTAATCACAATTAATCTAGTCAAACCAATAGATTCATTTTAGTCTTTTTCTCACTCATCTCACAAGATTTATGTCATTATTACCTGATGAAGTAGCTCCACATGTTGAATGATTAGGAATGCTACGTTGCTAGAGGAGCAGCTGCAAAGACACGTGTTGCTGCTTTCTGTCGGCCCGTGCCACACCGATGTGAACCAGAAACTCTGCTGACGTGATGTCTGAAGTGAGATAGGTCCTAATAGGTTGCCAAAGATCCCACCAAATTCTATTTTCTAAGCAGGTAAATCGACCCAGATGAAGCTACGACATCTCAGGAATAATAAGTTTTATCAGGCAGGAATACATTTATTGAAACACGGGTTAACACGTGAAATTACTCTGTAGCACGTTTCACCAGAGAAGCTCTGTTTGTACTCGCTGCACTTAGCACGGAGCACCGGTGGCACACACACACACACACGCACACCCCTGGCAGCAAAAAAGTAAGAGACATTTTATTAAGTTTTTATTTGATTAAGTAGATTTCGTCTCGTCTTTTTTCGTCAACAAAAAATGCGTGTTAATTTCGTCACAGTCAGTGTTTAAGGGCATTGATTTCGTCTCGCTTTCGTCATGAAAAAAACCATCGTTGACAAATATTTTTAGAACAAAAGTTTCTCCAAAGCTGAAAAATCAGGTGCTGTCAGACATATGGCCCTCTACACCCTCTCATGCAGCTGGCTGCTTTGGAGAAACTTTTGTTCTAAAAGTCGTGCAGGTCTGAATTGTTAATATGTGGTTTGGCGGCCCGGGATGAGCGCGTAGACGTCCGTTCGGTGCCGATCGGACCCACGCTTCTCGAGAGGCGGGGCTTTAGACAGACGCTTTCTCCCCGTTTCCATGGAGATGGACCGAATCGTTTGAAACTTGGCCTGTGGAGTGGTGACAAGGCTTGGATGAATCCCCCCAAGACCCAACTCTGTGGGCCAATCAGAAAGCCAAGTAGCCTCACGGGGGTCCGATCGCAACGGGACCAAAAGTTTATGATAAGAGGCCGTCGCACGAGCAACATACTGAAATTTCAGGGTCCTATCTCAAAGCGTTTGTGAGATATTAAAAAAGAGCAGTCGTAAAGGTCAAATACCAAGAAAACGGTGACCTTTGACACTTGTGAAGGTCACACAGGCCTGAATCTGCACATAGCGGGTGGCCCTAGCCCCCTGATACACTTATTAAAAATTCAGCCTGATAGGCCAAAGCATCTGTAAGCTATTAAAGAATTGCTGTTGAAACATTTCTCCTTTAATATGAGGTCAGAGAAAGGAGCATTATTTTTGACCCTTCTGAACGTCACAGAGCTCTGAATGTTTGCACACACAATCTACAGACATTCTGGGACAAATATTAAAAGCTCATCTCGGCTTCCTGCATCAAAGTCTAAGTGATTTATTAATTTAACACTAATCAGTGACCTCTGACCCTTGAATTCATAATAATGTTTTTCAGATAAAAAATAAAATTTCACTCATTGAATTAAAAATTACATTAAATGTGATGTGATGTGGACCAGAAAGATGCTGGTGAAAATTATGAAAAAAAGAAAAAAAAGAAGTCAAAATTCAAGCCAACTTTCAACTTTCACTTTTATTGTTGAATTTTAACAATATAGCACCATTTCATTCAATTCGACCAATCAGACACGTCGCTGATAGACATGAGGATTATGGGTAATGTAGTGCTTCTCCGTGATATGACATTGGAAATAAAACGTGTTTTCTTAAAATAAAGTTGATATTACACGGGGATTTTGGACTCGACAGAAGCACATACTATCGTTACACAGTCTGCCTTGGATGGTTACAACGTTATGGCTAATAATCAGATCTTTCTTCAGAATATCGATTAAACTACATTTGCACTTCCGGGATCTATGAAACAACACCTACAGCGTGACGTCTTTGAAGCTGACAATGCGTGTGTTCGCCACGAAACAGATCCTAATTGACTTTCAGTGAAGGCTGTTTGCGTGGTGATCACACAGAATTCTTATGCGTGCCAGGAGCACGCAATGCGTTATTAAGAGGTCGTGCTTATTTCACGCATTTCTGTGAGATCAGGTTGGTCTGAAGAAATTAACACTGAAGTAGTCAGACGAGTTTGAATAGCTCAGATATGCCACAACATGTATAGATACTTTGACACCACTGATTACATCTCTACAAGGGCTTGTTAACAAAAGCCACACCTGCTCTGTCAACTTCAATGCTTTGCCTCACTTCCTATTTAAACACATGTCATCAGTCAAATTATGCAGTACAATGGAGGGAGAGCTATTGCAACACAGTGGTTGTCTATTTTTTCAGAATCTACTTTGACTGACAGATGACTGCAAAAGCTCCTCTCTGTAAGTAATCATGTTTGTTGAAGTCAGATGGATCAGTCAGCTGTTTGAGGGACATTCTACCAGAAACATCATTTCCACTTGTATAAATCTTGTGTGATAAGATTTTATTGATGAAACTAAACAGAGTCAGTGTTGATATTTACCTCCACCTTCATCTACACAGTTAAACACATTCATTCATCAATATGTAGTCAAACAGTCAGCTGTGAGCTCCTGATGTCCTGTGTGACAGTGATGTGAATGTGGACTGGGATGAGTCGTCGTTGCTCTATAACTGACTCTGTTTTGTCTCTACTGAACTTTACTAACAGCCGCTGGATTTCAACATGTTTGTCTTTTATTCTGCTGCACATTTAGTAAAGTTCAATCTTCAACAAACTTGTTTTGACTTTGTATGTTTCAGCTTTCTTCTTCTTCAGGACGTTTCAACTGGACTCATTCACTTTTTACTATAAAATCATGTCATCAAATATGATGCATTGTTACTGACATCTGACAACAACATGAGCTTGTTTGTGTTTATTTGCAGTTGTTGTCTCTTGACTTTATATGGAGACACTGTTTATATGTGTTTCTAATGTATCAGTGTTACAACATTGACAACATGTCACCATGTTCCAGATACACAACTTTCATCTGTCTGTAGCAGCAGCACTAGTTCTGCAGTGTTTTCATGTGGCAGCTACATGTTGTTGTTTGCTACGGAAGCCCTAAAGGGCCATGCATTCATACATTATATTTTCTCCGTTTTCCCGTGATAACGAGTTAATTTCATTTGTTTTCTCGAGATCTCGAGTTATTATCTCGAAAAAACAACTGCCGTTTTCCCGAGATAACGGGATAATTTTCTCGAGATCTTGAGAAAACAAAACAATAGTGTAGACCAACATGTCTACCTATGTGGTATTTACATACCCCCCTCAGAATCCCCCGACTACAATGAAGATGTTTTTTCCATTCTAGAGGGGAAATAAACCAATTTAAAACTTTGGGAAATGTGCTAGTCTGTGGGGACCTGAACGCTAGAACTGGAGAGAAAGCTGACACTATAAACATCCAGGGAGATCAGCACTTAGGCCTACCTGGAGAAACCTGCTTTCCTCTCCCCGAACTCCCCCCAAGACACAATTTTGATAAAATTAAAACACAAGTGGTACCCAGCTTTTACAGCTCTGCCGCGCGCTGGGTCTGTATATAGTCAATGGTAGGTTACGAGGAGATTCTCTGGGCCGTTACACATTTAGTTCAGCTCTTGGCAGTAGTACGGTAGACTATGCCATAACAGATCTGGACCCAATGTCTCTCAGAGCTTTCAGTCAACCGACTCACACCCCTCTCGGGCCACAGCGAGATCACGGTCTATCTGAAGAGGGCACACGCTAACTGTGAGGCCTCTAAACCCAGTGAACTGTACAACACCACACATTCATACAGATGGAAATCAGACAGCATGGAGAGCTACCAAAAGGAGTTTGAATGCCAAAATCCAATATTCAATCGATTTCCTTTTTTCGGAAATATTTCCCCACAATTATGATGGTGTGGACAAAATCAATGCAATTTTTAATAAATTGGCAACGTTATCAAACTTGAAATCCTCTAATCAAAAACCAAAACAAATACACAATAACAAATGGTTTGACAATGATTGCAAAAATATAAGGAAAACTTTAAGAAAGTTATCAAACGAAAAACATAGAGACCCAAATAACCAAAATATACGCCTTCACTACTATGACACCTTAAAACAATACAAACGCACACTAAGAGCAAAGAAAGACCAACACACCAGAATCCAGCTCTCTGAAATAGAAGAATCTTTAGAGTTCTTGCAGAAGTGGAACACAACAAGATCAATTGGAAATACAAAATGGCAGCATTTGGATGAATGATTTTACTGAATTATACAGCAATATTACAAAGAACAGTGACCAAAACAAAACACACACCAAGTGGAAAACCCTAGAATTAGTAATTACAGTAAAGACAACCAAAACCCTCTAGATGCTTCAATAACAGAGCAAGAACTGACGGAAAGCATCCGATCCCTGAAAGCTAAAAAGGCCTGTGGAATCGACAGCATCTTAAATGAAATTATCAAATATTGTGACTATAAATTCAAATTGGCTATACTCAAACTCTTTAATATAATTCTAGCAGTTGACACTTTTCCTGACATATGGAATAAAGGTTTAATAACACCACTTTATAAAAATGGAGACAAATATGACCCTAATAATTACTGTGGAATCTGTGTAAATAGTAACCTGGGAAAAACCTTTTGCAACATTATGAATAGAAGACTTATCAGTTTTATCAATGACCAAAATCTTTTGAATAAATGCCAAATTGGATTCTTACCACATTTTCGCACAACAGACCACATCTATACCCTCCAAACCCTGACTGAGCAAGAATTATACAAGAAGAAAGGAAAGGCCTATGCATGTTTTGTTGATTTCACAAAGGCCTTTGATTCCATCTGGCACGAGGGCCTTTTCTATAGACTCAACAGTGGCATTGGGGGGAAAACATATGATGTAATTAAATCTATGTACACAAATAGTAAATGCGCAGTTAAAATAGGAGACAAACAAACAGCCTTCTTTTCCCAAGGTCGTGGGGTGAGGCAGGGATGCAATCTTAGTCCAATCCTCTTCATTTTATACATTAATGAATTTGCATGTCAATTAGATCAATCCACAGCACCTGGCCTCAACCTGAATGACACATAAATTAAGGGTCTCCTGTATGCAGATGACTTGGTGTTACTGTCACCAACAAAAGGTCTACAGCAGCACCTCAACCTCCTGCATAAATTCTGTCAGACCTGGGCCCTGACAGTTAACCCAAAGAAAACCAAAATTATGATCTTCCAGAAGCAGTCCAGAAGTCAGGAAAACACACACAATTTCTATTTGGACACCACTAAATTACAGCATACAAAAAACTACACATACCTTGGCCCCCAACATAAGCTCCACAGGAAGCTTCAACTTTGCTGTGAAAGATCTGAGAGACAAAGCAAGGAGAGCTTTCTATGCAATTAGAAGAAATATTAAACTTGATGTTCCAATTAAAATCTGGTGAAAAATTTTCCAATTTGTATTAGAACCCATAATTCTCTATGGCAGTGAAATTTAGGGACCACAATTAAATCATGAATTTGACAAATGGGAAAAAACAATAATAGAATCTTTCCACACAGAGTTCTGTAAGAACATCATGCATGTCCAGAGAAAGACACCAAACAATGCATGTAGAGCAGAACTCGGCCAATACCCCCTCATATTGAAAATACAAAAAAGAGCAATTACATTTACAATCACCTAAAAACTAGTGACCCCCAGACATACCATCACAAAGCCCTAACCTGCCAAGAGCTGAAGCCAGAGAAGAGTCCCCTCAGCCAGCTGGTCCAGAGGCTCTGTCCAGACAACCTAACATGGTCTGGACAGCCTCAGGACCACAACACCAAGCCAATCAGACCAAACCAAATTATCAACCGACAAAAAGAAATCTATATCACATACTGGAAGGAAACAACTAAAACACAGAGTAAATTAAAATGTTATCTGACCCTAAAAAGAAACTTCACATTAGCAAATTATCTGAGCACAGTAAAAGATCCTAAATGAAGAAAAGCCTTGACTATGTTCAGACTCAGTGAACACAGCCTCGCTATAGAGAAGGATGGCCATAGACAGAGCTGGCTGCCAGAGGAGGAGAGACTCTGCTCCCACTGTGACAGACAAGAGGTAGAGTCACCTTATGCCCCAAATACCAGGCTCTGAGAAATCAACATGTTCCCAAAAACAGACACAGAGAAACAAACATACTTACTTGGAGAAATGCCCAAAAGTGAGAACATTGCAGCGAAATACATCACCTCATGTCACAACCTGAGGACAGCCAGTGGAACCTGAGAAACTTAATTGTTTCTTTCTTAATTAGTTATTTACTGTATATATCATATATATACCACCAACATCAACACACACACACACACACACACCACCAACATCAACACACACACACACACACGAACCACGAACATCAACACACACACACACACACATACACTTTCCTTTCTTCTTTTTATTTATTTATTTATTTATTATTCATTATTTATTTATTTATTTATTTATTTATTTATTATTCATTTATTTATTTGTATTATTATTTATTATTATTTATTATTAATTATCTATGCATTCTTTTTCTGTAATCCTTTGCTTTGGCAATATTGTGTAACACATTCATGCCAATAAAGCCTGTTGAATTGAATTTAATTTAATTGAGAGAGAGAGAGAGAGAGAGAGAGAGAGAGAGAGAGAGAGAGAGCGAGAGAGAGCGTCCTGTGAGCTCAAATCTTTAGATTATGAAGCACAAGAATGAGATCAAGTCATATTTAGGCAGAAATAACCTTTCAATAACTGTATTTGTCCTTCAATCAGTTTTTGGCAGGTGAAAACAGACTATTTTCTGATGTAATGGTCCTTTAAAAGAATTCCAAGCTGTTCTGTGAGCTCAAATCACCCATCACATGTCAAATCTAGATTATGAAGCTCATGAAAGGCCCAAATAGGTAAGAATGTGTTGTAGACAGTGTTTCACAAAGTGTTTACAGTTTCTCTCGTCTTTAATGGAATCTGGTGTCTTTTTCCACAGACAACAAGAAGCAGCTTATATTAATTACTGTTAACCGTCATTTTAAAATTTGACATGTTTACCAGAAAATGTCATTTTCTAAATTAAATTTGGTGTAAATGATGAAACCAGTTGAAACAAAAAAGTGAGTTAAACAGCTGCTGGGAGGTAAAAACAAATAAAACTCTTCAGACAGGCTTTGACAGCAATGCGACAAACTGACACTTTTTACAAGGAAACAAACATCTTAATGTTTTGTAATTAATGCGGAATTCACAAGAAAGCATCAATGATGTAGAATAAGTCGCAACAAAAACACATACATTCATGACAACAGATTTAACTTTCTCACGGGAGCTTTTTCAGTTTTTATTCTATAAAACACACCGGCAGGCTGGTGTGATGTCACAAGCTCATGATTTTCTCTGGGAGTAAAACACTCGTCACACAGATCACTGCAGTCTGTCCTCTCATCATGATTTCATCTGCAAATGACTGAAGACTCTCGAACTGACATGTGCAAGTGTTCATTTAAGTTGGACTTGTCATCTGACTATATGAGGGACATTCTAGCAGAAACTTCATTTCCAGTTTTCTAAAAATCTGTTTGTTCTTGACATGTTAAACTATAAATGACACATTAAACTGTCAGCTGTAATAAAAGTGTATTTCAGAATGTTTTTCTAATGAAGATCTTTGATAGAAATATCCTCTCGTGGATAACATGTCTCTGATTGTATGATTAAACTGATTTTGTCATTCCTGTGAGAAATAAAAGCAACTTTTCTGTCAGCTGGTAAACACAGAATAGCTGCCAGGGACTCATACAGTGGTGTTGTTTATGTGATACAAAAGATCCTGAATTTCCATATAACCACTTAAAAGTGTCCAATGATACGTAACAACAGTTTTCTGACAGAACTTAAAAAATATATATATATGTTTCATTTTTTTATTGGGTGCTGCTGTAAAATTCTGGTTAAACTTTACTGAAGTCCATGTTAAACTTCAAGAGAGTCGATGCTCGTGTCTGCAGTCAGTCTTTGTATGTGGAAGGAACATTAGAAAACCTTCACGTCAAACAGTGAGAGTACATCACAAGCAGAGGAAAACACAGACTGTCAATAAACACAGTTCTTTGTGTCCTTCACACCTCAAACACAGATTCTGTACAGAGATGGTTCATGTGAGGAGTGTCCAGGGTCAAACACACTTCTTCTGACAGCTAACAGGAGTGTTTGATATGTCTCAAAGTAATGACCTGAACCAAAAACTGCAGGAAGAGAAGACAAAATATCTGAAGAGTTTCAGCAGCTGTACTTCAACATTTACACCAGATGTATTAAAGAATAAAACATATTGATGATAAACATGTCACATTTTACAAATATAGTTAACAGTAACTAATATAATCTGCTTCTTGTTGTCCGTGGAGAAAGTCACCAGACTCCTTTAAAAAGACGAGAGAAACTGTAAACACTTTGTGAAACACTGTCTACAACACATTCTTAACTATTTGGGCCTTCTAGTAAATTAAACCAGTGTAAGAATAATAGTTCAAATAAAATCATGTAGTTAAATTTAAACATAAAGAAAAGTTCGGATCAAACTTCTTTCCATCAGGAGAAAAGTGGAGTGTTTCCCATCATGCACTGTGTTCTGTGGAGAGAAGAGAAACATCTGCAGCTGTCTTTATGATTTAACTCTGATGATTCAAACACATATCGATATATACGAGAGAAAAGTGGGAAGGAAGCAACATAAACCAACTGTAGTTTCACTCTGAACCTGCGCAGGAAACTTTGAACCAGAACACAGTCAGATAGTCAGCCCATTAAAAGAGTGAAGTCTGGTTAGTCAGCTGCATGTCCTGTCCTGTGTACAAGTCAAATAAAGCAAAGTGAAACCAAGGAAAGCTATGGTATGACAGAAAGACAACCAAGTGATGATGTTATCAATTTGTCCATGCTGTGAGTCATTTTATGATCTCTTCTGAAGATGTGTTAGTGATCTCCAGCTGCATAGTCTTGAGAGATAACATACAAATAAGTGGAGTCACGTCCCTTTCTTGGCAACAGTCATTGGACTGTTGTCTGCTTCTAGTGATCCATGAAATTGCAAAAGATGTTACTGGGCCAAAGTTCATAAGGATTTTTACATTTTATTGCGCAGGCTTCCAGATTCACTTTTAGAGATGGGATTTATGGCTCTTTGAGGGGAGCCGGATCTTGGTGAGCCGATCCTTTCAAAGAGCCGTTCAAAAAACTGGCTCATTTGATTGATTTTTATATTAATTAAGTTTTAATTAATTAACTAATTAAGACTGCTGCAGCCTACGTTTTTGCCTACGCATTCTTTGCCCTATAATAAATGTATTCAAAAGCGTACAAATGTTATTATCATTATTATTTTTTTAAGTGGGAAAAGAGATTTAATGAATATTAAAGTTGCAAAGTAGCCTACAAAAGCTGGCATTAGTTTAGACAAAAAAAAACCTGACACACCGCGGTGAGGGGTGTCTTGTCTTGGGTTTTTTGTCTCGTGAACTTCCTGGTTTTTTTTGAAAAGTAACTCTCCTCTCATTTCAGGTCACTTGCCCTTCCTCATGTGCCACCTGTCTAACGTCACCCCTGATTCCTAATTGTTTCCACCTGTGCTCCCTCACCTGATGTGTCTTATAGTCTGCGTCTCCCTTTGTTCTGTGCCAGAGTGTCTTGTGTTTGTCCAGCACCCCAGCCCTGATCCACAGCCCTGTTCATAGCCACGCATCAAGTTTGTATTTCTTGCTTCCTCTTTAATGAGTGATTTTTTTGTTTGTAATTGTTTTTTCTGAGATTAAAGTTAAAGTTTTATAGCCATTTGTTCGCCTCCGATGGAGTGCCTCCTTTTGTTTCATTAAGTGTTTTCATAAGTCAGTCGTGAGTGTAGTTCTGTTTATAGCCTTTTCCTCCGGTTGCAGTGATTTTCTGTTCATAGTTTTTTATAGCCATTTGCGCCAGAGTAGTTTAGTTGTCAGCCTTTTTCTTTGCCTCCGCAGGAGTGATTTTCTGTTTTATTATCCATTTTCTTTGAGGTCATTTTTCCTCGATTCTGTTTCTGTTCCATTTGTTGTTACTTAGCCTACAGAGTAGATATCCTGTCTCATAGCCAATTTGTTTAATCACTTTATTAAAGTTCAAGTGAAGAAAACCAATTCTTGAATAAAGCCTGCTCCAATTGCTCTTAAATCTGCTTCTGAGTCCTCCTTCCCTGTCCAGGCCTGACAAAAACTTTATTTTCCACTAATCTTAGGGATTGAGATGGATAATTTTCTTTGACTCTGCCACAAGAAGAAACACTGAAGATATTAACAGACAAGAATTCATGAGCCAAATAATAAATAGATAACGTCAGCGCTTGTGTGTGAGTAAGAGCATAATATGTAGATTTATTTGAAAAGGGGGGCCTATGGTAGATTATTATGAATGTTAAAGTAGTAAATAACAAAAGTAAAAGAATGAGATGACAATAACTTTATTACTCCTTAATGGGGAATTCATTTGTGAATCTCTTCATTCTGCAGATTACTGAGGAGAGAGCAGTGCTGCTCCCTTGCTTTCTCTCTTGACATCAGCAGGGTCGTCAGCAGCATTGGCACAACCCGGGCTCTGGGAAGCTGTGGGCCTACAACACTCTCCTGGAGCTCAGTTACTGGCCCTCTCTCCTACCTGCAACACCTCTCGGTCTTTGTTTCGCATTCTGATTCCTTTATTCCACCCTACAACACCACACACACTCCTGTTTTTGGTCTGTCAAATGTGTTTGTAGTGAAGAGGGAGATCTTATCACATTAATTTGGAATCTGGTACTTTATGTACGTATGTTTTTTTTTTTAATGAATTAATGTCATGTGAATGGCTCTGTGAAATGTAGAAACTGAATATGTTCTACAAAAACAAAATATATAATAAATAGAAAAAAATACAAAACATTTCAAGGCTTCTCACACAATGTATTGTGTTATTTATCTTATAGCCGGCTGAGAAATGCCTCAGAGGAGAGGGCTATTTCCAGTTTGTCCTTGAAAGCTTGGAGCTTCACTGTTGCCTCCTCTGGTAAGTGCCCAACCAAGGCTTCCTCCATCATTTTCAATTCACTGTCAAAAAAATAACAACCATTAAAGGTTTTAATTACATGTTGCATTACACATTGAAATATGTCTATCATCAATTCTTTACATATTAATCTTACCATGGTTCATATTTTGGCCCCCTTTTGAACCTGGCTACAGCCTCTGGCACTGTCAGGTTACGTTTTTCAGCCAGGGTGTGAACTGTCACCTAGATAGGATGGTTGACATTGTATTAGGTCACTTCTTTATACTTAATATTTAGTAAGCTAGTAGAGTGGCTGTTTATGGCCTGTTCATCTGTTCAGGGTAATGTGCATTTATTCATTAAGAAACAGTAACTTTTGTGATTGTAGGAAGTACGTGTTTGAATGTAAATTTGAACAATAACTTTAATCAAACTAATGGTACAACACAAATGCTTGTGGACAAGCTCTCAATTACTGATATGGCCCGGTCACCGTCGACCTGGTAATAATAATCAAATTATGCTATTACTCATTTTAAACTGCTGCACTAGACCACACTGAGAATAATGTTTTTGAATGAGCTGGTTAATATTATAGCAGAGTCACAATTTCTAAGTTACATTTCATCACATTGCTGGCTAGTGGCTACTTTACAACACCCACTAGCTTAGATTCATCTACTTGGGTCAACCTTTTAGGATCATTTACAATAAAACGTATGTATACGATGTATGTCACTTATCAAACAGGCAAATAACCCTCTGAAACTTTGCTAACGTTGCCACATTTTGCTGAGTTTAAACAGCAACGGGCCGGCCTTGTTCTGTTTCTCCACTTACATTTAATACTATGGATAAATATAGCACTGACTACAACTATGTTATATTATATTATATTATATTATATTATATACATTTATTTATCAAATAAATTACGCTGACACGTCTGCATACGGTCGGCCAGTCTTCTTTTACTTTTGGTTCACTTCCTGTTTTGTTTTAGGTTTTGGCGGGTCTCAATTTACATCTCGTGTAGTTCAACGTGATTTTCCCGTGTGTAGGGGGCGTGTCGTGTAGTGACGTCACTACACGATAATAATCGAGATGGGTCTGTCTGCGGCCTGCAAGAGAGAGGCGTGTCGAGTAGGGGGCGTGTCGTGTAGTGACGTCACTACACGACACGCCCCCTACTCGCCACGCCTCTCTCTTGCAGGCCGCAGACAGACCCATCTCGATTATTCAGCCTTTCTGGGTGTAGAGGTGTGACGACAAAATGTCAGTGATGTAAACATGTAACAGTGATACATATTGTGTACTTGCACTTGTTGTGCA
This sequence comes from Pagrus pagrus, assembly GCF_965226575.1. Classification (NCBI taxonomy): domain Eukaryota; kingdom Metazoa; phylum Chordata; class Actinopteri; order Spariformes; family Sparidae; genus Pagrus; species Pagrus pagrus. The sequence goes on along the minus strand of NC_140200.1, from coordinate 20,852,146 downwards.
GCACTTTGGAAAAGCTTGTGTTTGTTAAAATCGTGCTATATAAATAAAGCGGATTGGATTGGATACATTAGAAACACATATAAACAGTGTCTTCATATAAGGAAATGAGAAAACAATTGCAAATAAACAAACAACCTTGAATTTGGCATCATGTGTCTCATAGTTGAACATGTCCTCTACAGACTCAATGTTTAGGTTCAAGATCAAAATGTTTTTGATTTACAAGATGTTTAAAAGTAGATGAAGCTCTATCTGGTATAAAGTCCCTCATACAGCTGACTGATCCCAGTGAGCATTTCACACATCGCTCATCACAACTGGTTCAAAGGTGATAGAAGAGACTTCTTGTACTCAGACTGCAACATGATGATTCACTCTTATTGTCACATTATAGATGATGAAAGTTGTTTTTAACATGAAGAGAAATAAAATAAACCTCAGTGACAGGACACGAACCATCAGTGTTATAACTGATGAACTCAAACATTCAGTTTCTGGAAACCTGTCCTGGAGGCCTTTTGTTAGCAGTAAACTGCCTGTATATTTCCACATTATTAAAATAATTGATGCTTTTTAAACGGTTGAAAAGACAAAAGATCTTAAACTTTAAGTTAATCAACATTGAAATCTTGGTTTGTTTTCACTGGGTTAAATTAAATAAATACATTCAGTTATTTGTGGACGAAGAAATGAGAACAAGTCTTTGTTGGGTGGTATCAAAAATGGGGAACTCAACCAAACGGACTGTCTGTGGTTGTGAGGAGGAAGTAACATGTTTTAACTTGTCAGTGCTGAAAGCTGCACTCATGTACAGATCACACATACACAGACACGATCGTTGACTTGTTTACATCCACTTTAATTAAGTTCAACCAGAATTTGACTGCTGTAACAGATACAAATATTAAATACATATATATAGAGGATGATGTTTATATCAAAGATATTCATTAGAAAAACATTCTCAAATAAACTAATGTGTCTGGTCTGACAGTTTACGAGTGAAACACGTCTTTTATTCCAGCTGAGATGGTTTAATGTGTCATTTATAGTTTAACATGTCTCTATATGAATCAATGTTTAGAGTCAAGAATAATAATAATATCTTTATACAAAATGTTTTTTTTAGAAAAGGAAACTAAGTTTCTGGTAGAATTTGATTTAACAGCTGACAAGTCCAACTTAAATGAACACTTACACATGTCAGGTCCAGAGTCTTCAGTCATTAACAGAAGAAATTATAATGATAGGACAGACTGCAGTGATCTGTGTGACGAGTGTTTGAAGGGAGAAACAGACCAGGAGCTAGAGTGTGTTTAAAGTAGGCCCGCCCCTGTTGGACACTTCACGAGACCTGATAGGCTTCATGTACAAGAGTAACATCAGATCATTTGTTGGTCTGCATGTCAGTTTTAGAAAGAGGTTGTCTGATCTGTATTTTCCAACCAGGCCGGTCTGGACACTCGTGCATTTCGAGTGACTCCCGTTGGTTTCTACAGTTTTTATCACTATGATGTTACTTTATGTTCACTTTAAATCATGCACTGTGTTCTGTGGAGAGAATAGAAACATCTGCAGCTGTCTTCATGATTTAATTCTGATGCTTCAAACACATAAATATATAAGCGAGAGAAAAGTGGGAAGTAAACAACGTAACAGTCAGGTAGTCAAACTAATGTCAATCTGTGTGTTACGAGTATGGCCCCAGTGATTACTGAACTTCAGTGAGACTGACAGATACCAGCATCAATTATCAGTTGTTGATATTGAAGTTTGGTGAAGATCTTGAAAACATTACCTACAAGTTATAAAACCAACAGGACCGATTCCATCTTCATATCACATAAACGTTGTTCTCTCACATTCAAAATGCCCACATGGATGAGTGTTATCTATGATCTCATCACCAACAGACTTCAGGGAACCTTTGAGCTTGTTATGCTATAACACCTGTTGGTACAAGAGCAGCTGTTATCTTTGAGGGCGGGGAATTTCACAATAGCTTCACGCTTTACATGGGCTACTCATGGCTGATAACTATCCCAGTCAGGGAAAACATGTGGTCTCACTTCGCAAACAGACTGGTCTGACGACCTGACTGTGTTCTGGTTTAGAGTGAAACTACAGGTTAAGTCGTTTCCTCTCCAGCTTCCTCTCATCTTATATATATCGATATGTCTGAATCATCAGAGTTAAATCATAAAGACAGCTGCAGATGTTTCTCTTCTCTCCACAGAACACAGTGCATGATGGGAAACACTCCGCTTTTCTCCTGATGGAAAAAAGTTTGATCTGAACTTTTCTTTATGTTTAAATGTAACTTCATGACTTTATTTGATGTATTCAATGATTACCATGTTAAGTTACCATTACAGCATTAGCGGAAATAACCAGAGGCCCAAATAGTTATGAATGTGTTGTAGACAGTGTTTCACAGAGTTTATACCAGGGGTATTCAACTAAAATTCAAATAGGTCAAGTTAGAGAAAATGTCCTCAAGCAAAGGTCCAGAACATCATAATGTCTAACTTGTGTTATGATTTAGTGTGATATATATATTGAAGCAGCCTGGTAGTTGTATCAACGTCTGCATGTAACCAACAACTGACTGTCAAATCAAAGAAAGAACAATTTCGACAATATTTATTGTCACTTCACATTTAATTATACAGATATATAATACTGTAGATGTGTATTATTTTCTTCTCTCTTTAAAGAAGAGAAGGGCTGCATTTAAAAATAAAATAGTGAAAATAAATAAAATAGCTATTTAAAAATTGTGCATCTTAAAATAAAGTACTTCATTTTTTAAAGAATAAAATATAAAAAGAGGAGTTTTACAACAGATAGATCTCAGTACATCTTAACAATTGAACAGTTTTACAGTTTCTCTTTCTCTTATATCTTCCTGTTGTTCAGTGAGTTAATTGAGCTCTAGCTTGTCCTGCCAGGATTTTGAATCTGGGCTGGAGTGGTGTCAGGGCCATTCTCATACACATGTGCAGGTGCTCATTGGTGAGCCTGGAACAATATTTAGTTTTAATTATGTTCATTGTGGGGAAAGCTGCCTCGCAGCTGTATGTGGAGCCAAACATGGTCAAGATGTACAGGGCTATTTCCTCAGACCTGGGAAAGCTGTCTCAGAGACCATTTGGAGCCAGAAAGTGGCGGGGCCAGTTCTTCCAAACTGCTCTTTCAGGGCCACATCTGCTTGGAGATCAATGAGTTGCATCTGGAGAGGCCCAGCATTTGCCCACTTGAAGTGCTGTGTGACTTCCTTTGAGAACCCACTGACATCTGTGAGGAGAAATGGGTTCTGAATGAACATGGTGAGCTGCTGTCCGAAGCTGTGAGTACTGAAAGTGAATAAAGTTTGATTTATTAAATTTCACGTCGACTTGACGAAGTGTGCAATAAGTTTGAATAGCTTTAGTCAAGTATAATAAGCTTGTGACAGTGTGTTGCAGCTGCGTTAGCCTGTTTGTTTAGCTAACTGTTTAATATCACCATGTGGACATTTCAGGCAAAACTCTCTTATTTATCCTGTAGACATATTGTGTCAATATCACAACCAACAGGTGGGATCAATCATACAGGTGGTTGTGGTCACTTATAATGAACCCCAGCTGTGTATACTGACAGTGAATGTGACAGGATATACACTGAAGAGGCCGTTTTCACAAGACGTCCTTGTGCCAAGTATTAAAAAGTCACATTTGATTATTGTCCTCGTCTTTCTTTAAGGTCTAACTGTGATTTTAGCTCAATCATTTGTTTAATGTTTGTGCTGTGAATCCAAACCGAGCCCAACTGTGTGTCTTATTTTAACTGTTGACTTAATGAATACTATAATTAATTTGTATAATTAGCTAATTCTGTTAATGATACAAATGGCAAGTCTAGGCAACCAGGGACAAAGTATTATTTGGATGGAATAAACCTTTAAAATTATACATAATGAGTCACAAAGTATTATTTGGATGGATGAACCTTCCTGCCTCTAACATAAAGTATTACAGTGTGGTTTAATAAAGCTCAGCCTCCTCTACTGCAGGAACGTAGTATTGTCTGCTGGGATGGAGGAGGAGACTGAGCGGGCTCGGGGCGCCCTCTGCTGGTCAAAGTTCTCCAGGACCAGGTAGGAGCAGGGTCACACAGATGGAGGTGAACTTTAAACTCTGAACAAACCATCCATGAAGTGAGAGATCATTGATGGAAAGCAGATTAAAGACAGTGAGAGTTGTTCTGCTTGAGACAGGCTGAAACACTACAACTGTCTCAGTAATAAAACAGAGCTGTGCAGTGGGTTAGTGGAGCTGTCTGTGAGGAATTACATAGAAAATGTCACTAACAAAGTATTCTGTGCTATTTTAATAATTAGCTGACAAAAGATGTGAATAACTGATATTTATTAGCTACAAATGATCCACAAAGTTCATTCATTTAAAATAATCACATTATATTCAGCCTAGTTGTTGGTTTGTTGGACATCTTACAGCTGAACTGTCAGGGGTCTGTTTATGAGGAAGTCCAATATTCAGTTCAGAGTGTTAATTAGTCATAAACAAAGTTAAATTAGATAAACTGAGAGTTTACGTTTTCATTCTTCTTGACTTCAGACTTCATTATATTTCATTATTTGGCAGTTTGTCCTGAAGATATTTTGAAGTGAACTGGGTGCATCTTTATGATTTTATCTTCTCTTCCTGCAGTTTTTGGTTCAGGTCATTATTTTGAGATTATTGCGATCAAACACTCCTGTCAGCTGTCAGAAGAGGTGTGTTTGACCCTGGACACTCCTCACATGAACCATCTCTGTACAGAATCTGTGTGTTTGAGGTCTGAAGGACAGAAAGAAGCGATGCTGCCTGCCGACCTGCTGGACTTCATTAGAGATCAAGTACAACAACAACTGAGAAATGATTATCTTCATAAGAAATGCAGCTGTCCTTCTGGATCAGACACATTCACCAACTTCATTATTACACATGATTAAAACATTCAGATGTCAAATGTAAAATGAGTTAGAAAAAGTTGGACAGTAAAAATGTTTATTTTAGCATCATATGAAAGTCACATTTCATGTTTAAACACAAAGTTAGTTAGAACAATCAAAACAACGTCTCATATGTAAATAGATTTATTTACAGTACGTACACATTATAAACAGAACTTTAGGAGACGGTGTCCATCAGAAGGCACAGAGTGAAAACTCTCCATACAGTGATTTACTGAACCAGCTGTGACATTTAGAGATCTGACTGGAGGATGTTGAATGGACAAACACAAATCAAACAGCAGCACTTTATTTCAGTTTAAACTGCAGCATTACAACAAGAAAAGGTAAAAGTTTCACGATATAACATGACAAAACACATATAACACAAAGTGCATAGAGGGATCATGTATAACAATATCAAAGAAAAATATCTCTTTACAGATTTCTAATGTTTTCAGTGGTTCAGTTCATTTAATGTTTTAACGCGTGTGAGATCATATCCGCTGTGTTTCAGCCTCTGTTCACCGGTTAACAGTCAGTGGTAGAATGGATTGGAAGGTTTTAATGATCACTTTAAATCACTTCAGGGTTCAGCTCCCAGCTGCTGAGTCTCTGCTCCCTTCAGGAGCTCAGTCAGGACTCTGCTGGCTGTTTGACTTCATGTTTTTTTCATGAAAGACTTTCATTTATTGTAGCACAATTACTGCCAACATGTTTTACCTCTAAGTATTTATTGTTATCGTTCGCAGGTTTTATTACTTTCTGTATGTTAATGACTTGGTTTTTTTTCCTCCATCAATATGTTTTTATATTGGTTTTAAAAAACACTGTATATTATTATTATTATTAGTAGTAGTAGTAGTAGTAGTAGTAGTAGTAGTAGTAGTAGTAGTAGTAGTATCCTTGTCTGGACTCCAGCAGGATGTAATGATCTCTGTTCTGATGCGTCATGTACACTGATAGGAAGTTGTAGTAGCTCACAGGAAGTTTATTCTTCTCCATTACATGAAAAAAAATAATTAAAAAAAACTGTTGTTACGTGTCTCTTCTGTTCTGACATCCTGTAAACTGTCAAACTGTTCTGACTGTCTTTCCAGATTTGATCTTCAGCTGTAACTCTCACACATTGAGCTTTAACCTTTCCTTGCTGTGGCTTAAAGTAAAGATGTGTTGTGGTCAGCAGAGGGCGCTCTTTCACCAGTATAGAAATCCTCACCTGGCTGCAGGTGACAGCTGTGATCATATAGACTAGGGCCAGATTTGACTATGACAATGTCCCCTAGAGCCATGAACCATAAAAGTTACATATAACACAAATGTTTTCTGTTTTTTTTTTTGTTTTTTTTGTTGTTTTTTACATTAAAATGTAATGAAATGAAGGCCATTCAGGTGTGACAATCCTAAAAGCAATTCTGCCTTTCTTTCATATCTCAAGACTCCAATAACAAAGAACAAACTGTCTGGAAATCCAAAAACTTCCATGAAGCGGATCAATATCACTACATCAGGCTCATTTTAAACATGACATATTCTGTTAACATTTAAGTTCATAACATGACACTTGTTCCGTCTTTCACACAAGATCATTCAACAAGTAAGCCTTTGTGTCACATCTATAGGTAGATAATACCAACAGTTACAGACACATCTTCAAATGATAAATACAATAATCATAGGGGGAAGAGAAGGGCAACATGTCCTTTTCGATAGCTGCAGAACCCTGAAAAGTGTTTCTTGAACTCCATTGTAAGAGATGCGATGGCTGCAGCACACTTCTTTGTTTGCACACTGATATTGTCCTGTGGAAAACTGTCCATGACCTCACGCAAAGCTGGAAAATGTGCGGTCCGTTACAGGTGCCTTTGGAAAAGTTGCATCTTGGTTCCAAAGGCCTTTATGTGCATGTAGCTGGCTCACCACTGCGTCTTGGCCTTGGAGGCTCACGTGCAGCGCATTCAGATGCTTTGTTGTGTCAACCAGAAAAGACAAATCTGCCAGTCATACAGTTTCTGCCAGTTCTTGCATTGGTTGTCCCTTTTGAGTCAAAATCAGTAAGTGATCCATACTAACAGTATAACTACAGTAACTATCAGATGACTCTGTCCCCTGTCCTCCAGTTGTCTCTTACTATCTGATGATATATCTTCAGAGCAAGTGTTACGAGCAAGGAAATATTATTCTCGGGACAAATGTTCTCCACCATTAGCACAACAAAGTCTTTAATACACTCACCCTCCATTAAAGGTTTGCTATGTTTAGTGATGGACAGACACTTTGTAGCTTTGGAGATGTTTTCATTGGACTCACCTGCCGCCAGAAGAACCGGTGTTGTGAGTCCGAGGCAGCGATGAGTTGATTGACCTTTTCAGCACGGTGTTAGCTTGTTGTATGAATTAGCATGTTTTGTTTGTTTGTGTCTCTTTACATTGAATTCCTTAAATAAGGCAACAGTCTCTTGACACAAGTGTTTCTGTTTTCAGTCCATCTCTGCTGGAAGGGGCGGCCTCGTTATCAACTTTCCTCTTTTCACTTCCAGTCCTCCTGGCAGAAATTAGGGTCAAGGGTCACAGCATGGTTCACACTGATAAACAGAGTCACAGAGTGGTGCTGCCACCATGTGGTGAAGACAGGAACTGCATTTTGAACCTGTAAGCTTGATCCATTCTGTTACAAAGTGCTGGCAGGTCATAAATAATAACATTTAAGACATAGACACTTTGGACACCTACCATCAGGTTGTTGAAATGTGACTGAAGGTCACAAAGACGTTCACGTTGTGATTTATCTGGGAGATTTGATTTAAATGTGACTTTTGACTCAGTTTGTCTCACATTACTTGAGTATTTCAGTACATCAGTGTCACACATGAAGATGTCTGACCTGATTAATTCACAAATCCTGAATAAAAGTCTAGATTTTTCAGCTCTAACTTGTTTATTGAACCTTTGAATGGTTTGTTGAATGTAAAGGCTGTTTTAGGTCATTCTTTAAGTCCTTATCTTCAGTGTTGTTCTTATATTGATCTCTATACTACAAAATCTGTGTCGTGCTGAGTTTGCTGCTGTCATGGGCAGATCTAGGTAGAAAGGAAAGCCTTGCCACCCCTGCTGCCACCCCAGTTCGCAGCAACGAATTCAAAGAAAAGTTATGGCCAATTTGACATTTACGAGCGCGACTCTCCAATGTCTGACTGCAGTGAATGTAGCGCGAGATAACGCCAGAGCGGCAAGAGACAGCTTTGTTTGGAAAACTGAGTGGCGCGAAGCGAGGGGTATATACGTAGATATACGTCTGCCACAGAAACACATAGACGCCTCATTGAGCGGGTTGGTCCGCTGCTGCGATACGTCGCCGTCATATTGGAGGAGGCAGCTCCGCCCCGTGAACTAATACAAGTCAATGGAGTGAACTTTATAAAGCTCCTTCTACAAAGTGCTGTAAGTTAATGTCTCTCATCTACACATTCACACACATACGAATATATTTGAGAAACAGACAGGAACCAAAAATAAGTCTGTAACGTTCTCTGATGATTATAAACATTAACTAATATGTTTAATAAACAGGTAGGCAAACCTGCGCTGCTGCTGACCGCTGCTGCTTTGCTGCTCTGGTTCCTTTTTGGTGTATTTTGTTTGGCTTCCAATTTTCACTCTTTAGTCAGTTATTTGTTGTTTTACGTCGTCCTAAGAATCTAAACCATGTTTATTTTGTACTGTATTTTGTCAATATTAATTTGGTTGGTTGGATTTCGTTATTGTCTTTATTGAGGTCTTTGTGTTGTGTTCTTTTTCTTCCAGACTTGTGTTAATTTTCTTTGTTTATTTGACTGGTGCTGTGGTCCCAGGCAGCAGTTCACTCCTCTGGTGGTGGGTTTCTTCACACTCCTGATTGGTTTGCTGTGTCACGGGTGATTTTGTTTGGTTGTGGACCCCCGTCCCTCGTTTTGATCCCTGCTGCCGTGGTAAGCCCAGTCCTGTCTTTACTCTTGTTTGGTTTCCCTTAATTGTGTTATTGCTTTTGGTTTAACTTTGTTTGGTTATTTAATAAATCATTTTTGCACTGAAAACGTTCACTGCCCCAGTGAAATCTTTTATCGAACCTGTGTCCTGCGTGCTACTATCAAGTGAAAGACCATATAGTAAAACAGTAACATCTTACTTTAATAATTTCCTGGGGGTGAAATTCCCCTGGGTGGCGTTGTCATGGCAACTTATTGAACCACTCTGCCACACGACGTATGTATTTTTATAATGTTTTTATGAGTGTTTACAGCTGCCAATGTATGCAACTCTGTTACTGTGATGATACATGACGGTTAAATGCTGAATATGTGTCTATGATAACCAGATCCTGTAAATGTGACATCTGTCTACCATACTGTCAACTTAAATATGGACAACTAACTGCATAATATATGAATCAGAATCAGAAATACTTTATTAATCCCGACGGGAAATTGCTTGCGTTACAGCTGCTCCCATTCAAAGTCAAGAATATGCAGAAAAAAAGTAGTAGTAATGATAATAATAATAATAATAATAATAATAATAATAATAATAAACTATATATATGGTGCATATTTATAAAAGTAGCCTACTGCAACTTTACTTTTTTTTTTACCATGAAATGTTATTTTATACAATATCATATTTTGTAATGTTCTGTCATGGAGTTTATCACTTCACTGCTAAAAGAAAAGAAAGCAGGCTCACTGCCAGTTGCAGTTTCTTATCTTGATTTGCGGACTTCCTTAATTGTTTGTCTTCATGATTGTTATTATCAGTACTTAGATTATCAAAAATCACTGTATTTATAAAAACGACATTGGTGCTTTTTATTCCCACAGACATCACATTTACATGTCAGGATCTGGTTATCATAGACACAGATTCAGTATTTAACCATCATGTATCATCACAGTAACAGAGTTACACACATTGGCAGCTGTAAGCACTCATAAAAACTCACTTCATTGAGACTGTGTCTGCCCCCCGACCACCTAAATTAATTAAATTAATCAAATCAAAAGTCCACAGAAGAGGAGTTGTGCATGAAAATCTAATAAAAATTAACAGCAACTCTGCAATCTCAAAACAAGACAAGAGAATTAAATGCGGACTCCTAAATATCAGATCCCTGTCATCGAAAGCTGTACTAGTAAATGACTTAATTTCAGATTGTAATATTGATTTATTCTGTCTTACTGAAACTTGGCTGCATCCTGAAGAATATGTCAGCCTGAATGAATCCACTCCACCCAGTCACATTAATACTCACATTCCTCGAGGCTCCGGCCGAGGAGGTGGTGTTGCAGCTATTTATGACTTAAGTCTGTCAATCATTCCTAAACCTAAATTAAATTATAACTCATTTGAAAGCCTTGTTCTGAGTCTTTCACATCCAACGTGGAAAACTTTACAGCCAGTTCTATTTGTTGTAGTGTATCGAGCACCTGGTCCTTACTCAGAATTTTTATCTGAATTCTCTGAGTTTTTATCAAGTCTAGTCCTCAAATCAGATAAAGTAATTATTGTAGGTGATTTTAATATTCATGTGGATGTCGTTAATGATAGCCTTAGTACTGCATTTATCTCATTATTAGAATCTATTGGCTTCTCTCAGTGTGTACATAAACCAACTCACTGTTTTGACCACACCCTTGACCTTGTTCTAGCTTATGGTATCGAGATTGAAAATCTAACAGTTTCTCCACAGAATCCTCTTTTATCAGACCATCACTTAATAACTTTTGAAGTTCTATTACTGGACTACACACCATTAGGCAAAAACTCCTTCACTAGATGTCTATCTGATAGTGCTGTAGCTAAATTTAAGGAAATTATACCGCTGGCACTAAACTCAATGCCATGTCTCAATATAATAGAGGACTCCTCCACTAACCTCAGTTCCTCACAAATCGATCATCTTGTTGATAGCACTGCAGGCTCATTGCGAACAACACTGGACTCTATTGCCCCCCTGAAAAGGAAACCTATAAAGCACAGGAGGTTAGCACCCTGGTATAACTCGGATACCCGCAAATTGAAGCAAACATCACGGAAATTTGAAAGGAAATGGCGTTCCACCAACTTGGAAGAATCCCGCTTAGCCTGGAAAGATAGCCTTAAAACATATAGGAAGGCCCTCCGCAATGCCAGAGCAAGCTATTACTCGTCATTAATAGAGGAAAACAAAAACAACACCAGGTTTCTTTTCAGCACTGTAGCCAGGCTGACAGAAAGTCACAGCTCTACTGAACCATGTATTCCTACAACGCTCAGTGGTAATGACTTCATGAGCTTCTTCAATGATAAAATTTTAACTATTAGAGACAAAATCCATCATCGCTTGCCCTCAACTGGCACTATTGTATCTTTAAACACAGGAACCTCAGAAACAGTTCTAAATTCTGACTTATATTTAGACTGCTTCTCTCCCATTGACCTCCACCAACTAACTTCGATGGTTTCTTCATCTAGACCAACAACTTGTCTCCTAGACCCCATCCCAACTAGGCTGCTGAAAGAAACTTTACCTTTAATTAGCACATCTTTACTAGAAATGATCAACCTGTCTCTATTAACAGGATACATACCACAATCCTTTAAACTAGCTGTAATTAGACCGCTCCTTAAAAAGCCTAATCTTGATCCAGAAACTTTAGCCAACTATAGACCTATATCCAACCTCCCTTTCCTCTCCAAGATCCTTGAGAAAGCAGTCGCCAACCAGCTATGTGACTTTCTTCATAAAAATAGTTTATATGAGGATTTTCAATCAGGTTTTAGAGCACATCATAGCACAGAGACGGCACTGGTGAAAGTTACAAATGACCTCCTAATCGCTTCTGACAAAGGACTTGTCTCTGTCCTGGTCTTACTAGATCTTAGTGCTGCATTTGATACCATTGATCATCACATTCTACTACAGAGACTGGAACACTTAATTGGCATTAAAGGACCCGCATTAAACTGGTTTAAGTCCTATTTATCGGATCGATTTCAGTTTGTACATGTTAATGATGAGTCATCCCTGTATACCAAGGTTAGTCATGGTGTTCCTCAAGGCTCCGTGCTTGGACCCATACTATTCACCTTATATATGCTCCCTCTAGGAAATATAATTCGGAAACACTCCATAAACTTTCATTGTTATGCAGATGATACACAGTTATACCTATCAATAAAGCCAAATGAAACTAATCAGCTTACTAAACTCCATGCATGTCTCAAGGACATCAAGACCTGGATGACCTGCAATTTTCTGCTGTTAAACTCAGATAAAACCGAAGTTATAGTACTTGGTCCTAAACACCTTAGAGATGCATTATCTAATGATATAGCGAGTTTGGATGGCACTAACTTGGCCTCCAGCACCACCGTCAGGAATCTGGGAGTTATCTTTGATCAAGATATGTCCTTCAACTCCCACATAAAACAAATTTCAAGGTCTGCATTTTTTCATCTACGTAACATTGCAAAAATCAGGCCCATCCTGTCTCAAAAAGACGCAGAAAAGCTAGTCCATGCATTTGTTACTTCCAGACTGGACTATTGTAATTCTCTATTATCAGGCTGCCCTAACAAGTCTCTAAAGAGTCTCCAGCTGGTCCAGAATGCTGCAGCACGTGTACTGACAGGAACTAAGAAAAGAGATCATATTACTCCTGTACTGGCCTCTCTGCACTGGCTCCCTGTAAAATCAAGAATAGAGTTTAAAATCCTTCTCCTCACTTACAAAGCTGTTAATGGTCAGGCACCATCATATCTCCAGGAGCTCATATTACCCTATCACCCAACTAGAGCATTACGCTCCCAGAACGCAGGATTACTTGTAGTTCCTAAAGTCTCCAAAAGTAGAATGGGAGCCAGAGCCTTCAGTTATCAAGCTCCTCTTCTGTGGAACCATCTTCCTGTTTTGGTCCGGGAGGCGGACACCCTCTCTACCTTTAAGAGTAGACTTAAGACCTTCCTCTTCGATAGAGCTTATAGTTAGGGCTGGTCCAGGACAGGCCCAGGCCTGTCCTGGACCAGCTCTTAGTTATGCTGCTATAGGCCTAGTCCGGGGGACAATGACACACTGAGCTTCTCTCTCCTCCCCTCTCCTCTCCTCTCCATCTGTATACATTATGCCTGTATACATGCCCCATCTCTGCATGTCACTGACTTGCTTCTTCCCCGGAGTCCTTGTGCTTTCTAGTCCTACAGGCTCCCTTGGATCCTGGCCGCGCCCGGGTCGTGGATCGTGGATGCGCCCACTGCTATGGCCCTGCCTGATCGTGGATGCGCCCACTGCTATGGCCCTGCCTGATCGTGGATGCGCCTACTGCTATGGCCCTGCCTGATCGTGGATGCACCTACTGCCATGACCCTGCCTGACACCCACCACTACTGTCGCTAATATTAGTCACATCTCTGTTACATACGTTCCACTACTATTATCGTACTGCATTGCTACATACCATCCTTGCCATTGATCATTACTACTGTTATCACTAGTAATCACATTTCCATGTGCATTTCATCATTATTGCTGTAATACATCTTTGTGTACTTTCACTCCTGTCAACCATCGCTTATAATTGAATACATTGTGATCTCGTTGATCTGCTCTGTACATGCGACATCTATTGCACGTCTGTCCGTCCTGGGAGAGGGATCCCTCCTCTGTGGCTCTCCCTGAGGTTTCTTCCGCATTTTTTCCCTGTTAAAAGGGCCTTTTTTGGGGCAAGTTTTTCCTCACTCGAATCGAGGGTCGAAGGACAGAGGGTGTCGTCTCTGTACAGATTGTAAAGCCCTCTGAGGCAAACTGTGATTTGTGAATTTGGGCTATACAAATAAAATTTGATTTGATTTGATTTGATAAAAACATTATAAAAATACATACGTCGGTTTGCCTACCTGTTTATTAAACATATGAGGAGTAGTTAATGTTTATAATCATCAGTATGTTACAGACTTGTTTTTGGTTCCTGTCTGTTTCTCAAATAGATTCGTATGTGTGTGAATGTGTAAATGAGAGACATTAACTCACAGCACTTTGTAGGAGCTTTTTAAAGTTCACTCCATTGACGTCTATGTATATATGTCTTTGGTCTGCCATATGTTGCCACCCCTCAAAAATTTCTGTCCCCCTCTCGCCACCCCATAAACATTTTTCTAGATCTGCCCCTGTGTTTGAGAAAACGGGCCCTGTTTTCAAAATGGTGCTTAAGCAATCGAAAAAAACTGTAACATGTCTCTATATGAATCAATGTTTAGAGTCAAGAATAACATCTTTATACAAAATGTTTTTGGAAAAGGAAACTAAGTTTCTGGTAGAATATAACTCCTCAGCTGACAAATACAACTTAAATGAACACTTACACATGTCAGGTCCAGAGTCTTCAGTCAGTAACAGATGAAGACAGGATGAGAGGACAGACTGCAGTGATCTGTGTGACGAGTGTTTGAAGGTGCTGGAGTGTTTTAAAGGAAGCCCGCCCCTGTTGAATCCTCCCTGAGACCTGATAGACTTCATGTACGAGAGTAACATCAGATTATTTGTTGGTCTGCATGTCAGTTTTAGAAAGAGGTTGTCTGATCTGTATTTTCCAACCACAAAGGTCTGGACATTCGTGTATTTCCTATATACGAGTATCGTATATATTTTCCTGGATTTACATTATGTTCACTTTAAATCATGCACTGTGTTCTGTGGAGAGAAGAGAAACATCTGCAGCTGTCTTTATGATTTAATTCTGATGCTTCAAACACATATCGATATATATACGAGAGAAAAGTGGGAAGGAAACAACTTAACAGTCAGGTAGTCAAACTAATGTCAATCTGTGTGTTATGAGATGTGTTACATGATGACTTTAAAGGAAACATATGCTGAATATCCCCCCCAGTGATTACTGAACTTCAGTGAGACTGACAGATCCCAGCATCAATTATCAGTTGGTGATATTGTTGTTTGGTGATGATGTGAGGACCACGAAAAAATCCCCGGGTGGCGGCCTACAAGTTTGTACATGTTTGATATCTATGATCTCATAAACAACAGAATTCAGTCAACCGCTGAGCTTATAACACCTGTCAGTACAAGAGCAGATGTTATCTTTTTCATCTTATCTTACCTGGCATTGCACAAAGGTGTAGTGAATATTTCGGCTGGGGAAAATCAAGTATCAACTATTGGCGCAAAAATGGGATTTTTCATTATACAACGTAAACAATGCAGATGAATTATACTTCACGCATGGACCAATTGAATACGTCAAATAAAATCATGTAGTTACATTTAAACATGAAGAAAAGTTCAGATCAAACTTCTTTCCATCAGGAGAAAAGTGGAGTGTTTCCCATCATGCACTGTGTTCTGTGGAAAGAAGAGAAACATCTGCAGCTGTCTTTATGATTTAATTTTGATGATTCAAACACATATCGATATATACGAGAGAAAAGTGGGAAGGAAACAACTTAACAGTCAGGTAGTCAAACTAATGTCAGTCTGTGTGTTATGAGATGTGTTACATGATGACTTTAAAGGAAACATATGCTGAATATCCCCCCCAGTGATTACTGAACTTCAGTGAGACTGACAGATCCCAGCATCAATTATCAGTTGGTGATATTGTTGTTTGGTGATGATGTGAGGACCACGAAAAAATCCCCGGGTGGCGGCCTACAAGTTTGTACATGTTTGATATCTATGATCTCATAAACAACAGAATTCAGTCAACCGCTGAGCTTATAGCACCTGTCAGTACAAGAGCAGATGTTATCTTTTTCATCTTATCTTACCTGGAATTGCATGAAGAAAAGTTCAGATCAAACTTCTTTTCATCAGGAGAAAAGTGGAGTGTTTCCCATCATGCACTGTGTTCTGTGGAGAGAAGAGAAACATCTGCAGCTGTCTTTATGATTTAATTTTGATGATTCAAACACATATCGATATGTACGAGAGAAAAGTGGAGAGGAAACGACTTAAACTGTAGTTTCACTCTGAACCAGAACATAGTCAGGAAGAAGTTTGCAAAGTGAGACTATGCTGTGCATGTGTTTTCCCTAACTGAGATATTCATCATAGTTTTATGCAAACATGAATAGCCTATCCTGTGTGAAGCATGAAGCCAGTGTGGAGTTCCCCTGCCCCCAAAAGCTCAACGGTTGCCTGAAGTTGGTGATGAGATCATAGATAACACTCGTCGATGCGGGCATTTTGAATGTGAGAGAGCAAAGTTTATGTGATATGAAGATGGAAATGGTGCTGTTGGTTTTATAACTTGTAGGTAATGTTTTCAAGATCTTCACCAAACATCAATTTCAACAACTGATAAGTGATACTGGTATCTGTCAGTCTCACTGAAGTTCAGTAATCACTGGGGGGATACTCAGCATTTGTTTCCTTTAAAGTTATCATGTCACACATCTCATAACACACAGATTGACATTAGTTTGACTACCTGACTGTTAAGTTGTTTCCTTCCCACTTTTCTCTCGTATATATCAATATGTGTTTGAGTCATCAGAATTAAATCATAAAGACAGCTGCAGATGTTTCTCTTCTCTCCACAGAACACAGTGCATGAGTTAAAGTGAACATAAGGTAACATCATAGTGATAAAAACTGTAGAAATACACCTGGAAATGCACGAGTGTCCAGACCTGTGTGATTGGAGAATACAGATCAGACAACCTCTTTCTGAAACTGACATGCAGACCAACAAATAATCTGATGTTACTCTCGTACATGAAGCCTATCAGGTCTCAGGAAGTGTCCAACAGGGGCGGGCCTACTTTAAACACACTCCAGCACCTTCAAACACTCCCACAGATCACTGCAGTCTGTCCTCTCATCATGATTTCATCTGTTAATGACTGAAGACTCTGGACCTGACATGTGTAAGTGTTCATTTAAGTTGTATTTGTCAGCTGTTAAATCAAATTCTACCAGAAACTTAGTTTCCTTTTCTAAAAACATTTTGTATAAAGATGTTATTCTTGACTCTAAACATTGATTCATATAGAGACATTTGGTTGAGTCCCCCATTTTTGATACCACACAACAAAGACTTGTTACACAAATGACCGAAGACTCACAAACTCATATGTATTTATTTAATTAACCCAGTGAAAACAAACCTGGATTTCAACGTTGATTAACTGAAAGTTTAAAGTGTAACTAAACCCCTAGGTTTTGGCTGAGGTGCATCTGGGCTTCAAATTCGAAAGATGCCTTGATTGTGGGCGGGGCTCCAGGAGCAGTTAAGACACGTTCAGTCACTCTGTGCAGCCTCCACCAGAGCCCCTCCCACAGCACTACACTCACACATGCAAAAACACACACAGAGGGGCGGGCGAACAGTGGTGAGTCATGATATAAGCTGCCTCCAAAACTCATCGGCCTCCATCTCAGCCAATAGCAAAATTAGATTGTAATAGCCGGGTTTCAACCCACAGAGGGCAGTCACTCTTACATTTTTACAACAAAATACACCAAATTGAAATACTTTGACTAAAATGTCAAGAGTTGGACCAGAACACATCAACAACACTACTTCATACCCAAATACATTTGTTTTCAGCAGAAAAAAGTTGTTTGGGGGTTTAGTTACACTTTAAGATCTTTTGTATTTTCAACCATTTAAAAAGCATCAATTATTTTAATAATGTGTAAATATACAGGCAGTTTACTGCTAACAAAAAACCTCCAGGACAGGTTTCCAGAAACTGAAATGTTTGAGTTCATCAGTTATAACACCAATGGTTGATGTTTATTTTATTTTCTCTTCACGTTAAAAACAATTTTCATCATCTATAATGTGACAATAAGAGTGAATCATCATGTTGCAGTCTGAGTACAAGAAGTCTCTTCTTTCACTTTTGAACCAGTTGTGATGAGTGACGTGTGAAATGCTCACTGGGATCAGTCAGCTGTATGAGGGACTTTATACCAGAAACAGCTTCATTTCTATAGAACACAATAGAAGCACAATAAAAAGATGAAGTACACAATATGTATTACTGTTATATGTTTACATCACTGACATTATGTCGTCACACCTCTACACCCAGAAAGGCTGAATAATCCACTTCCTTGTTTTGTCGCACAGTTTACTAAACTGAGGCAACAGATTACTAAACTGAGGGAACAGATTACTAAACTGAGGGAACAGATTGCTAAACTGTGCGCACAGTTTACACAGATTGCTAAACTGTGCCCTCAGTTTAGTAAACTGAGGGAACAGCTGCTAAACTGTGCACACAGTTTGGCAATCTGTGCCCTCAGTTTAGTAAACTGTGCGCACAGTTTGGCAATCTGTTCCCTCAGTTTAGTAATCTGTTCCCTCAGTTTAGTAAACTGTGCGCACAGTTTAGCAATCTGTTCCCTCAGTTTAGTAATCTGTTCCCTCAGTTTAGTAAACTGTGCGCAGTTTGGCAATCTGTTCCCTCAGTTTAGTAAACTGTGCGCACAGTTTAGCAATCTGTGCCCTCAGTTTAGTAAACTGTGCGCACAGTTTAGCAATCTGTTCCCTCAGTTTAGTAATCTGTTCCCTCAGTTTAGTAAACTGTGCGCACAGTTTAGTAATCTGTTCCCTCAGTTTAGTACATGACTTTTTTTTCTTCTCGACTGACACCAGGGGGGCTCCGTAGTTACACCAAACAGTTGCTGATGTGTTTTTACTGAGTCACCATCAAAGCTGTTGGACTGAACTCTTCATCGTCACAGTTGAACCACTGGTGCCATCTTGTGTCAGAAGTACAATACAGCAGCTTAACGTTAGCATCAAGACTGTCCAGTCAGGAAGTCCTTGTGTGTAATGAGCAGGATAATAAAGACAAAGGAGTATTGTAAAGACTAAAGACAGACTGTAGATGTTTGTTTGTGAGGACTGAACTGTGATCACATGACTCTTCACCTCTGTCTCCTCTCACAGGGAGAAGATGATCTGCAGGATCCTGCTGCTCATCAGCCTCAACTGTGTCTGTGGTTAGTTTCCAGCTTCACTTTATTACACTGTGATTCAGTGAATCAGTTAAAGTAGCCACATGTGAGCAAACAGTTGATGTTGATGAGCCTCTGCAGCTCTGAGACGTCACTAAACTGTCCACAGAAACATGTAGATGGAGTTTAAAGGCTGCCATGTTAAAGTTGTCAGTGTGTCTGCTCCTCACTTTCCCTCTCTGTCTCCTCAACAGGAACATTTGTAGTGAATGTGACACAGACCTCCTATCAGGCAGAGGAGAACCACAATATCACACTGGAATGGATGTTCCCAACCACAACTGACACTTCCCCCAACTCCCTTTTTATCCACTGTGAGATGATAACTGATCACAAAGTCTCAGTCCTGTTTCATCTACATGAAGGTGTTGAGGTCCCAGAGTCTCGGGATCAACAGTTTGTAGGACGAGTCCAGTGGGACAAAGACGTCCTCAGAGACGGACGATTCAGACTTCATGTGTCCAGACTCAGGACTGAGGACTCAGGCCGGTACCTGTGTGATGTGAGGACAAACTATGGTGTGGACTTTGGTGAATGTCAGCTCAACGTCTCTGGTAAGTTGGTTGAGTAGAAGTCAGTAGAACTTTATTAACAGGTTCAATTCAGCAGCTTTTTTGGATCAATAAGAACCTGAAGAAAAGTATTGAGGACGACCACAATCCACAATCCTTCACTTCATTCTCACAGTATCTGAGAAATATGTCACAACTTCAGCTGTTCTGTTGTTTGGTCTCTTTACAGTAGCGAGGGATTGGCCTCAACCTGAGAGACCCAACACAGACACACCTGAGAGACCGAACAGGGTCAGTTGGGGAAGGATCACCCTCTACTGTCTTCTGGGACTAACAGCAGCAGTGGTAGTTGTGTTGTTTGTTCGTTACCATTTATTTATTCACTGTCAATCTGATGAGTCCAGTGGAGGATTTAGGATCAGGAATCAGGATCAGGATCTGGTTCTTTGAGACAATCAGGGAACCAGGGAGGAGAGGGGAGAGTTCCAGGATGTGATTTGTGCTAATCAAGCTCTGTTTTAAGGCTGCTCCTGGCAAATGTCCCGTTGCAGGAAAAGGAAATGGACAAATGGCTCAGGCTGGTTAAACAATGTTAAATCAGGGACTATTGTGTTCCCACAGAGACCTGTCTCCACCACAACATCCTGGATCAGGTTGTTGCACTGAACAGGTGGACAGAGTGTGATGGAGAGTTGTGTTGGTTGTTTGTTACATTTTATTTATTGACTGTCTGTCTGATGAGTCCAGTGGAGGAATTAGGAAAAGTTCCAGCTCAGCAGGATCAGAGGAAACAGTTTAATCAACAACTTAATGAGACGGTTTAGAGTCAGAGGGAACAACTGATGAACAACAATAATGGAGTTGATGGAGGAAACGTTGTTCTTCACCTTTATGTTGTCCATTATTTTGACAGAACGTCTCATCAAACTCTGTCACTTATTAGACAGATCTGAAATCTGCTCTGTGTCACTTGAAATAATGCTGAGAAATATGTCGACCTCGTACACCATGTGTATGTTACAACTGTATATACAGTACTGTGCAAAAGTTTTAGGCA
This sequence comes from Pagrus pagrus, assembly GCF_965226575.1. Taxonomy (NCBI): domain Eukaryota; kingdom Metazoa; phylum Chordata; class Actinopteri; order Spariformes; family Sparidae; genus Pagrus; species Pagrus pagrus. The sequence goes on along the minus strand of NC_140200.1, from coordinate 20,831,583 downwards.
GGTGTGAAAAAATGCTGTAAACTAAGAATGCTTTTAAAAATATAAATAATTGTTTATTTTTATCAATTCACAAAATGCAAAGTGTGCGAACAAAAGAAAAATCTAAATCAGATCAATATTTGGTGTTACTACCTTTGCCTTCAAACCAGCATCAATTCTTCTAGGTACACTTGCACAAAGTCAGGGATTTCGTAGGATTATAGTCAGGTGTATGATCAACCAATTATACCAAACAGGTGCTAATGATCATCAATTTCTCATGTAGGTTGAAACACAGTCATTAACTGAAACAAACAGCTGTGGAGGACGCTTAAAACTGGGTGAGGAACAGTTACAGTTTTTCTCAATTGCTAAAATACAATTTCTGAAACCTTTGTTCCATTTTCTGAAAACATTAAACACAAAACCTCAGCTTCAAGCACTATTTACAAAACCTCTGACTCCCTGGCAAAATGAAACTTTCGCCTCAAAACAGATTTACCTGTGCTCAAAACCAAACACTGCTCTCAAATCATAAACAAAGCGATCAAAATGATATACACTATCAAGCAGTCAGTAAACAATACACCAAAAAATAGAAAACACGTTGTTCAAAACATATAGTTCTCAGGGAGAAGTACATTTTTAATCTCAAAACAAATTTCATATTTTTCCGTCATTGTCTTTTGATGAATGAAAACATGTTCTATCATAGTAGCTCAAAATTCATCAGAAATTATACTCTGCTTTGCTCTTTGCAATTTTTTTTGTTCTTCCTCCTTCTTGTATCCTTATTTTTACAGTACTGTACCCTGCACCTCACAAACGTGTCCTTTGTTTCTGTGATACTCTTATTCTTGTTCTTTGTTGATATGAACCTGCAACCAGTCAACATCTATTGAGCAGTCGGTACTGTAAACACATGGAAAGCACAATGTTCAGGGCCAGACAATTTGTTTCTTCCATCCATTCTTACTTTCTCCGTCCCGCCTTCAACAACCTGTTTGCTCTCTGAACTGGCTTATATTGGTTGTGTCACATGATTTGAAACAAGTGAAATCAATTTTGAGTGGTTGTGTTGAATCAATGACATGTGTTCTCTATTTGTATTTGATTGTTGACACTTGTGTTTACCAGTATGGGTGACATGTGCATTAGAGTGCAGAATGTGTTTAGAGTTCTGCTGAAAAGTCTAAGTGAGATCTGCAAATTGTGTTTTACCATGTGAAATGGTTTAAGGTATTGACAACAGACTTGGCTAAATGAGTTCAGGCAACTGCAAACTTTGTTCAGCCAATGGGTTTTAGTGTTTTAGCAATTGAGAAAAACTGTAATGAGGGATGAGATGAGGATGAGGAACCTGCTGCTGCTGAAACTGAGCTGGATACAACAAGCCAAACATCACCACGGCGGGTGCTCTCTCTAAGACCACAACCAGACCTACACAACCTGCGGTCTGTCCATTCGCCCACCTGCTTCGTTGTCCAACCAGCCGGCAGGTCACCGGTGCTAGCAGCAGTAGCAGCTACAGTAACGTTACCTCAGCACCTGCTACGTCTTCGGAGCACTCGGCCTCAACTTCAGTTGTTCTTCTGGGGAGTCACTGGGTGGGAGAGGACCCTCTGTTCTGGTAGCGAGTGGGCCCACTGTGCTAGCTGCACCGGCATCGTCTTTCGGTGCCTCTTCATCTCTGAGTGCCGCCTTTTTGGATGTGAGCCCAAAGTGTGAGAGTGATACACTCTGGTATTGGCTTTCGCTTGCTAGCCATGTTTAGTATGACTTCTCAACGTCACATCGTTCTTCTGTTTGGTGCACATGGCTAATTTGCATACGTGCGCAGGACCGGCTGCTCCGCTTGGCAACAAATACAACATATGTGTGAATAAATGTTTTGGATTCTGAATACTGGACATGGTGAGCCTAAACACATTTTAGTGACCATTAGTGACAATAAAATATTAAATATTATATATAAATATGTAATATTATTTTTTTTTGTCAAAATTTGAGACCCCCTTCAAATATTGCTTTTGAGGCTTTCAGGGGGTCTCATGGGTTAATCAGGGGGTTGAGCCCCCCTGATTAACCACACTGAGTATCAGCCCACTTTTTCCATATGTTGTAGTTTGAATGCCACCACTATTCAACGGAGTCAAGTGTGACAGCAAAGCATATTTTCCTTGTTATTTATCACATTGTAGCAATGTGTGGGGAAAAAAACTGCACTGCTATGAACTGTTAGGGGACTTCTAGGCATTCTGTAGTATGCAGACCACTAGTGTCTGGGTTCTTACTAATAAGTTAAAAGACTAATAAGAAACTTCCATACCGAGCCATCTTGTTGCTTCTGATAGTACAACCCTTGAGGACCTTGAGAAGTCAAATGCACCTTTGCTTGTGTAAGTTTAACACTAATAAAATACACACAAACAGACACGGACTCAGAGTTTGTCTTTCTTTGCAAAGGGGAAGTACAGGTGTCAGCACTGTGAGTCTGATCAGCAGTCTTCCAACGAGCTCTCCCCCGTGCATAACTTTTTATTCACAGACAACTGGGCATGATCGTATATCATTGGTGTAACACAGAGCACAGAGAACAACTTGTTGAGTAACTTGTTGCTAGGTGAAAGTGGCAGATATGTAAATGTCCTGTGGTCAAGCTCTCCACAGATTTCAGCATAACAGAATTGCACAAGATTTAGCTAATCAAAAACTGATAATATATTTATTCACACATAATTCCAACATTTCCCTCCTGTTTATCAGTTTTGAACATGCTGTTTCATCAGAGACTTACTTGTCATGTATCATGCTTTAAGTAAGACCGTCATTATGCTTGTTCAGAGTGATACTTTCTTACTCCCACATGTCACACAGCAGTGCAATCATCCTCATACTCACATCCATTCGTCTCAGCTAGATTAAGTAGCTCATATTGGGCCTCACGTCCTTGTGCTAGTAGCTGCATCTGTACAAAACTTCTAGCAATAATCTTCTCAAACATGGAACGCAGGCAGGGAATAACACATGAAGCAAATAGACAGAACAATACCAGGAGCACCAAAACAGGAGCCAGTGCTTTAAACAGTATTTGCCACCAATTCCCAGAGAAAAATCCTGAGAACCAGTCCATACAAGGGGTCGCTCCTGGGGTATTGTTCAACACATATCGCTGGAGGTCGGTCAGATTTTGCAAAGCTCGGTGAATGTCTCCTCCATCACTGAGTCCATCAGGGATGTAAGTGCAGCATGTCTCTCCCACGATTGCACACACTCCTCCCTGTGAGGCTGTCAATAGGTCCAGCACGATCCGATGTTGCATCACCATGTCACGTATGCTCCTTTGTTCCTTGGCCAGTGAGCGGCCCAGGCTTAGAGTGGTGTTGATGTGTCTCAGCAGGGCATATCTGTTGATTTCAACGTGGTCACGTACGTATCCTAGTCCCACCATTGGGACCAGGCTCTGGCCGAATTTGGCTCCTCCTGACCAGATGCGATATGCCCGGGGGACATCCTTAAGACCGAGGTTCATACTGCGCCTGCTGCGGTGACGGTGATGAGGGTGACTGGTGATGTTTCCAGGAAGATAGAGCACGTGGTCTGATAATGATACGAGTGCGCATGTGCCTCCCCATCCTCGTGGTAGAGACGGATAGGCTCTGTGTCCGCAGAGCCAGTACCAATCAGCTAACACTCATGTACCATTTGGTGTAGGGACCACGCGGGAACAAAAGGTGACGTTCTGGTATTCAGGTGTGGGTATTGACTGTCTCCAGCTCATGTCAGACTTACATTGTTTCAGTCTTTCGGTTCCGTTAGCAGCACAGTTGGCTTTGGTGAGACAGCCCATGCATGCAATTGGATTCAGTGGCGGACAAAAAGAGTATGTGTGGTTACACAGATGGACTGGAAGAGTCCCCACTTTCACAGTTCCATTTCCTTGCACACACTTGTTCAGCTGTCGTGGTTGGAGTCTGTTTAGATAAACTAACCCTGGCAAGGGTTCGCTTATCTGTGGCCATGCTAGTAAGTCTGTGCTCCCCGAGCAGTTTTCAGGTCCTCTGACGGGGGAGTCACTCCAGGTGATGTTCAGCAGTGGATACTGGCATGTGTGTGCAGACATAGCAGTTCGTCCTGTTGTTTAGGTGAGCGGTGGTGTTCATGAAGCTCCACCATTCATTGGTGGCAAATCCATGTGGGTAGTAGGTGTGGCGTGCGTGCTCACCTGACAGCTCCCGTCGTCCGACTGGAGGCTTTTCTTTTTCTTTTCGCAGGAGCCACCACACCAAGAATCCTAATAAGAGTAGTGCAAGAAACATCACACTACACCATAACTCTCTGCACCACATGCGGCATCGTCGTCCTCTCCCTCTCCCTCTCTGTCCACGTCGGCGGCGTCGGGTTGGATCCTCTGGATTGTCCATCTCCATGTTCTGCATCGTACACTCTGGTGACTCCTATTAGAGTAGGGATCAGTTGGTTTCTTCACTGGGTTTGAGACACTCGTGTTTCTATACAACAGAGCCCCTTTGTAGCCCAGACTTCCCCACTACTCCGGTGAGTCAGGGAACGGCTGCAGTTTACAATGGCTGAGGTGGATCCACGTAGTTCTCTCTGCAATCTTGACTGCCGTTGGCGTGGTCAATAACACTTGATATGGTCCGTCCCAGCGTGGACTGGACCAGCACTTCCTCTTTATGACTTTCACGAACACCCAGTCGCCTGGTTTCACCTTCTGGGCATTCTGTGAGAGAGGAAGAGAATCAGAAGGCAGTAAATTTGCATTTGATACTTGTTGCTCTTCAAACAGTTTCCTCATGTGTTCAGCTAACGTTGTTTCTTCGTCAGCTTTCTGTATGTCTGGAGAGAAGGATGGCAGTTTAAAGGCTCTGCCATTCACTATTTCAAATGGTGTTAATCCTTTCTCTGTAGGTGTTATTCGCATGTACAGCTTAACTAAGTCCAGGCATTCTGGCCAGGGACGCTTAGTTTCTTCCATACACTTTCTCAGTCTTGACTTGACTGTACCGTTCGTTCTTTCCACTAGGCCTGCGCTTTGTGGGTGATAAGCACAGTGATTTTTCAGATGTATTTGTAGGTGTTTAGCCATCTGTTGCACTATTTTGTTCACGAAATGGGGACCATTGTCACTGTATAGTGTTTCTGGGATGCCATGTTGTGGCACTATGCTTTTGCATAGAGCTTTTGCTACTGTTAGCGCATCTGCATGTTTGGATGGGAATATTTCTACCCATCTGGAAAACGCATCCACTATCACTAAACAGTACTTGTAAGGCCCACTCTGATTTAGTTCGATGAAATCCATGTGCAGGGTTTGGAACGGGTATTTTGGTGCGGGAAATTGTCCTCGCTTTGGTCTTAGATTGCCCTGTGGGTTGTGTTTTATGCATATCACACATGATCTGCAGAAATTTTTTGAGAAGGTGTTAAAGCCATAAGTAGTAAAGTGTTGATGTACTAGGTCTATCATCCCTCCTGTTGAGACATGGCAAGGCCCATGGCTCAATATTGCTGCAGCTTTAAATAAGCAGGTTTCCATTTTTCCCCCGTGTTGCTGTAACAGTACAGATGTCATAAACCCCTGTCTACAGTCCACTGTTTGAGTGAACGGCTTCTCGTAGTCAGGAAGAGAAAGCACTGTAGCTGACATTAACTCCTTTTTTAATTTTTCGAAGGAGTGTGTGGCTTCCTCAGTCCATTTTACTTTATCTGACATTGACATTGGTTCGGTATAGATGAGGTTCAATAGTGGCTGTGTTTTCTCAGCATATGAAGCTATCCATGCTCGGCAGTAGTTACACAGTCCCAGAAAGGTCATCATTTGTTTTTTGTTTTGTGGTTTTGGGACGTCTGCTATCGCATGTTTTCGTGCTTCCTGTATCTCGCGTCCTTGAGCGCTGAGAGTGTAGCCTAAATATTGAACTCGTTCTTTCACCCACTGCAACTTTTGCTTTTTCACTTTGTTTCCAGTTTTTGAGAGATGTTGCAGCAGGGCGAGAGAGTCTGCAGTGCAGCTGTCTTTGCACGGTGAGGCTACAAGAATGTCATCCACATGCACAATTATTTGGCTTCCTTTTGGTGGATTAAAGGTAGACAAACAGTTATTTATTGCTTGCGTGAATACTGTGGGGCTGTCACAATATCCTTGGGGCAACTTAGTATATGTGTATGACTTTCCTGCATATGTGAAGGCGAACCAGAATTGTGAGTCAGGATGCACAGGTACAGGCCCGTGCAGAGACCTTTGGAGGGGCAGGTGCTCAAGAAAAAAAAAAGGCATAAAAACTATATATATATATATATATATAGCAGGGATCATAGTGATGATGAGAAAAGAAAACACATTAACTAAAGGTATTACCTATGCTGGGATTTGAACCCATACTAGAAGATGAACCTGCCTACTGAGAGAGCTGCTCTACCAGGTGAGCTATACATCAATCATATCATTATGACGTGTCTACCATCTTTAAGAGTTGTCGGCGGTAAAACAGCTGGCCCTAATCAACTTTTATCTTGATCGCGTCAGCAGGACTGCGTCTTCACGCAGCGGTCGCAGTCACCTCGGTCGTTGTGGCATTTGCCCACATCCCCCTATGGCCAGACCGTCACTACTCCTGTTTCATAGCGTAAATGCAATATTGTTGCTGTAACGTGCGATCTGTCGGACTTTGGGCCGAGCCCGTCTCTTGCTGCGGCGGGGGCTGGCAGGGGCACGTCTTGGTGGATGATGTTACCAAGGGGAGCCAGGTCATTTCATTTAGGCTACATAAATTATTATTATTATTATCATTTGTTAAATGTTATTCCTTAAGGGCTACTGACAGGCCTTCACACAAACACACGCACACACGCAAAAAAAATTAAAAAAAAATAGCACTGACAAAAGGGCACTTTGGGCATCAAGGAGCAAAGGGGCAGGTGCTTCAGCACCCTCCGCCCCCTCCCCTCCCCTCTGCACGTGCCTGCACAGGTATAGAGAAAAATGCATTACTCATGGTCGATGACAGTATAAAATTTGTTTCTTGGGTGCAGAGTGTTTAACAGAGTGTGCGGATCCGGCACTAGAGGAGCGCGAGATTGCACAGCTTCGTTTATTTGTCTGAGATCCTGCACCATTCCCCAATTAGTACCGTCTGCCTTTTTCACTGGGAAGATGGGTGTGTTACAGGGTGAGTCGGGACACTCTCTTATCACGCCAGCATCCAGTAAATCTGGTTCTTACCTCACTGGGGGTTTTATTTTGTCTGCTGGTCTTAGTGATTTTGCTTCAGGCAGTTCTCTTGGGACCAGTGAAGGATATATTGGTGGGGTTGATTTTGATGTTTTTGGCCTGGTTATAGGGGGGGTTACTGCTTCTCCCCCCGCCGCCCCTTGTACATCGTCAGCATCGGGAGGTTGATCAGGCCTCCATCTACCTTTAATTACTCCTTCATTATCTTTCTTTCGTACAAACATTGCTTTTGCGTCTTCTTTTCTCTTTTGTTTATTTTTTGTACTATTTGCTTGTCTTTTGTACGCCTGTTCTAGCCATTTCTTGGCATTTGTCAACTCTTCCTCCTTCCTATGTTTTTTTTTTTTTTTTTTTTACTGCAACACTTGCCTCTAATTTACCTACAAGCTCTTTTAATTCCTCTACTTTGAGTCTTCCTGTTACGCTATACTTTTTTCTCCATTTAGGTAAGTATTTTACACTGTGTGGATGTAGTTCCATCATGAACTTTTCATCGCCTTTTATTCCTGAGTTTTCTATCGCTCCGTGAGTACTACAACAGTTTCCCATTTTTATGTTACTGTATCTTTCACTTTTATAGTTTAACTAGAACTCATGGTCTACTTCAACAGTCCACTGATGTATGTTGTTACCGTAGGGTATCAGTCAGTGCTGCTGCTTCAACTCACGAGTTTTACCTGTGCACTTCTAGTATAAACTTTTACCGTGGTCCTTCAGCGCCACTATTCTGCTTAGGGTTATTTCAGCATAACCATGCTCACTTTATACTCACGGTCTATCTGCAGTCCGGTCTGGTGTAGTCTGTCCGGATCCCGTCAATCCAGCACTATACAGTGGGAGGGGAAGTCTATATCACCGGCCGGGCGGAGAATTCGCTCCCCCGGGCTTTCCTTCAGGTCACCTGATGTGATCCTGGCCGTCGACGGGCTTCGGTGTGTCGTCCTCCTTCTGACAGAACTGGGTATGTTGGGATCCGGGTCACGGCACCAAAGAATGTTAGGTTTAACACTAATAAAATACACACAAAAAGACACGGACTCAGAGTTTGTCTTTCTTTGCAAAGGGGAAGTACAGGTGTCAGCACTGTGAGTCTGATCAGCAGTCTTCCAACAAGCTCTCCCCCGTGCATAACTTTTATTCACAGACAACTGGGCGTGATCGTATATCATTGGTGTAACACAGAGCACAGAGAACAACTTGTTGAGTAACTTGTTGCTAGGTGAAAGTGGCAGATATGTAAATGTCCTGTGGTCAAGCTCTCCACAGATTTCAGCATAACAGAATAGCATAAGATTTAGCATAAGATTTAGCTAATCAAAAACTGATACTATATTTATTCACACATAATTCCAACAGTAAGTGATTGCTGGGAGTACTACAACACTCAGAAATCGGTTAACATAAAGGATTTTAAGGGAAAATGCAGAAGAGAGGAAGTGATTATTTCAAGGCTAAGACTCGGACACACAGGATTAAAATCAAGTCTTCATTTAATGGCAAAGTGTGTGTTGGATAAGTTTGATGTTTGTAAGGTTTCTGAAAATGTTGAACATGAAATGTTATGAAATGTAGCAAATATGATGTATAGCGTAATGAATTACGTAGTAGGATATTTGAAGTAGGGCGGAGATGGAGTTTGGAAGGGATTTTAGGGATGTGTGACAAAATGAGGAAATGTTACAAGGCTGTCATTATTTTTCTAAAAGATACATATTTAAATTGTAAGATATAATAACATGTTTGTGTATACATATGTAGTGTAGTGTTGTAGTGGCAATCTAATCTTTTATGCAGAGAAAAAATATTTACAGAAAACCAGCTGTGTTGAATGACTGAACTGAAACCAACGTGTAAATATGAAAGAAAAACGAAAAGACTAACGTTATGATATAACAGAAAGCATCTCGGACGAACACACACACAAACGGACGGTTGAAAAAACTGTGTGGCCTCCGTGATCCTAATTCCCCTCCACCTGTTCACCAGTGACTCCCCTAAATAGACTACGTTACCACCGTGATTCCCTGTCTATGCCCCCTGGTGCGCAGGTGGACGAGCAACACTGCTATTTACATGACTCACCAAAAACATACACAACATAACATATTCACACAAAATTGGCTACAACATATGTGAATGACAACAATTATTAGACATCTGATTATAAACACAATCCAGTAATAGCAGAGCTCTTATATTTTTCTTAATCACTGTTCACTAGGTATAGGTATCTCTCCATAGAGTGATCCGATGTGCTGAGCGCATCACTAGAACTGCATCGCCCTGCCTTCAGGACATTTACACCAGGCGGTGCAGGTCCAGAGCGACCAGGATCATGACGGACATTCACCACCCCAACCATGAACTGTTTGTGAAGCTGCCTTCTGGCAAGCGCCTACGCAGTGTCATGGCCAGGACTGAGCCTCAGGAGGAGCTTCTTCCATCAGGCCATTCAGACAATAAACTCTTATAAACCAACATAACACACACTCAGCACATACCATATATCACACACATGCATACACACCCTGCTACTTTGCACACGGTTCTTTCTGTAAATACTTTTTGTCTTTTTGTTTATAACAATATGTATGTGTGTATATATACATATATATATATATATATATATATATATATATATATATATTATCTTTTCTATTTAAATTGCACAGTTAACGGAGTGGTTGCAATTTCATTTTTACTGCTGCTGTACTTGTACAATTGCATGTGACAAATAAATCTTTGAATCTTGAATAATGTCCTGTTACTTGCCGATGGTGTATGGCAGGTGTGTAGGGATCTCGACTCTGTTGACACTGCAGAGTCACTTTGTGTTCAGGGTATCTGAGTGAATCAAAAACAGAAAACCTGAATCCAGACTCTGGTCCAGGTCCAGGTTCTAGGTGGAGGAGGGGTCTGAGTGTGGAGCAGAAGGAGTGGAAGAGTCAGTGTGTCTGCAGAGACTGTGTAGAAGGACAAAGCAGCAGCAGAGCAGTCCAGATACACTGATGATACTCTGTCACATCCAGAGGAACACAGGGATGATGCTGGACCGGACAGTGGAGCTGATCTGAGAGCAGTTCACACTGACAGTCATCTCCACATGTTGTGATTGGTCTGTCAGTCACTGCTGCCCAGTCAGAGCCTCTCCACCCACCAGCTGATGGTGCTGCTTCAACCTCTCTGGATCATCAGGACACAGCTGATCCTCTCAACACCTCCACCTTTCTCATCACTCACTCTGACAGAGATCGCAAGCTGATGAGAGAAGCAGAGAGACAGCAGAAGTGATAAATGAGTGTTTACAGAGACTCCATCAGCTGTCAGTCAGTGATATAAAGACCAGCAGGACTTCAGTCCTGTTCAGACCACAAGTGGAGCGGCTGTGTAGCGTAGCCAGCTTCCTTTCAGCTCTCATGTTAACGTGTTGGAGTGAAGCTCATAGACCTGCGAGCTGTGACAAAGATGGACTGATCAGTTCTTTAGTGTTGAAATGAGAGAACAAAGATTTGATGCTACAACAGTTTGATGGATGAGGACCGCTGTCTCTACACATCCTGTGATGCTGTCAGCTGTGATCCAGCTTTACTTCCTGAAGACATGAACACAACAACAACAGTCGTCTTCACTTCAACTCCAACACACGATCACAACAAGCTTCTGGCTCATCTGATTGGCTGACTGTTCCTCCTCTATCTCTTTCTGTCCAATCCTAAAGCCTGTCACAGTTCTCCTCTCACAGCTTCACTGAGGAAAGCAGGAAATGCTGGATCTTTACTTTGATACTGACTGTGTTTATAACAATACTGCTGAAACCAGCATGGACTGACTCCAACTCTCTACTGACCTCAGAGTCTCCAGTCTACAGCGTGGACTCTCCACAAGTTCAGACAGCAGCTTCACGTCTGAATCCTGCAGGTCGTTTCCTCTCAGGTCCAGCTCTCTCAGATGGGAGGGGTTGGACTTCAGAGCTGAGGCCAGAGAAGCACAGCTGATCTCTGACAAACTGCACTTCTCCAATCTGAATAAAGAATAAATGATGTAACTTCACAATTTAAATATTCAGTCAGTATAAACGTCACAAAGCTTCATTAAAATGTTGTAAAAAGACAATTTGTTATTGTCTGATAGTTAAAATAGAGATTATTTAACTTTTCATTGTAGTATGTATTTTTCTCATCACTTTAAAAACACATTTTAAAAAACACGATTTGGAATCTAAGATGAAAATCAATAGTTGAGGATGTTCAGAGTGAATTATTCATGTTGTCATATGAAGGTTTTAAATGTGCAGCTCAACATTGCTCTGCCACAGTCAATGGACTAAACCACAGAAGAAGAAAACAGATGTTAGCATAAAGATACTCAGTGGGGATCAGTATAATATCAGCTTGATGTCTGCAGTTTAGTGTCAACACAACTTTCATATCATTAATCTGAGCACAAAAGTAAAAAATGGTGTCTGACCTCAGAGTCTCCAGTAGACAGTTCGGACTCTCCAGTCCAGCAGAGAGAAGCTTCGCTCCTGAATCCTGCAGCTTGTTGTGACTCAGGTCCAGCTCTCTCAGATGGGAGGGGTTGGACTTCAGAGCTGAGGCCAGAGAAGCACAGCTGATCTCTGACAAACTGCAGTTCCACAATCTGAATGAAGAATAAATGATGTAACTTTAAAAGACAAGTGAAACAGAGCTCTCATTAATATTAATGACAACGTGCTGCTGCATCAATAAAGACGTAGTGATGTCACCTCTTAAACTCTGCCAGCTCCACCAGAGGCTCCATCTATACAAACTCATGTTGTGCAGCCAAATAAAACCCACAGAAACTGATTTAACATTTGATTCTACTATTTAAAGCTCCTGTTATTAAGATAGTTGAATTTTGAGTCTCGTTCCCAACTCTTCAAATACTGACGCTCTGGGATTGTAGGTCGGGTCGGCCGCCATCCCAAAGTGTCAGTATTTGACGGGTTGGGAATGAGATTCAAAAATCAACTATCTCACCAACAGGAGCTTTAAGATAAAAGTCATCCTGAGTTGAAGTTTTTCAGTCAGTACAGACTAAATCATCATCATAAAGGTTTGGAACAAACACATTTGTTGTTGTCTGACAGAGAAGAAAACACAACGTTTCTATTTTGATTTTCAGAAGCAAGAAGGAAAAGTGCAAATCAATGATAGAGAGGTTGATAGAGAATAAAACAGTGTTGAATTTTTGATGTTATATTAGATATGATTTAATATGAAGCAGAACAAGATGCTCAGTGTGAATCAGGACAGAATCTATGTGGTCAAATCCCCTTCAGAGCTGATGACATGAAAAGTAAGATTTAAACAGTTTGGAATAATGTTTTCAAAGTATTAACCACGGTTTAAAATAAGTATTAAAATGGATTTAAACATGTGAGAACAACATGTGTGAAATAATTGCGTCACACTTATAATTCATCAGCAGTGTAATATTTTCATTGTTATTAAAGTTTGTCTTCAGAGTTTCACACATTCAACACGTGCAGTGTGCTGAATCAGAGATGACATTACACTCGTGTCTTTTGTCCAACGTGACTTAAACATCATCCAACCTCCTTTTTTCAAAGATTCAACACTTTATTTTCAGAGATTTAAATCTCTGCGGAGATCTATTTTCACAACCTGCCCCACCCCGCCCCGCCGCTATTAAATACATGTTAAATATGTCATTGAATAAGGCTTTTATTTGGTATGACAAATGTGTTTGAAAACAGCCCTTCGTGTGGCACTTGAAACTGGCAACAACAAATTAAAATATTAATAAAAATAAACATAATCCTTAATGACCCACCACACCCGCCCCGCCCCGCCTCGCCCCGCCAATAAAGTGAACATTTCTTGACCCGACCCAGCCCAACACGCGGGTCGGCCTGTGCATCACTAGGGGCCACACCTTTCTGATGTAAGATTAGAGGGTCTGTGTCCAACAATTTCTGTAACTTTACAAAACTGACAAACAAACATTAACACCTTCCTCACTCTGTGATTAGAGGCTGAGTGGAGGTGAGCTAGAGCCCAGGTTTGAACTTCTCTCTCAGCTCTTTTTTCATTTGTGACACAACTATTTCTGTCACTTTGAAATATGAATTGAGTGAAACACTACGAATGTCTTCCAGGAGAGAACATGTGAGAAGTTACCTCCATATTTAAACCATTGTTGAGCCTCCAGCAGCTCTTCGCTCCACCTTTGGCTGTCTGAAACAGCTATGAACACTTTTAGCTTCACTGATGCACACTGATCCATGCTAAAAGGTGGAGTTAACACACTGCAGACCACTGATTGGTCAGTCGGAACAGCCAGAGTCGTCTCGTCCTCCACGCTCTGAAGTAACATTTCACTTTCTACCTTTTCAGCAGTCTTCTGTCTCGCTGCCTGCAGCCTTTCTCAAGTAAAGCTAGTTTCCTTGTTGTGATAAACAACCACACGTGTGTGCTGTGTGTAGAGAATGTGTGGTCGAGCAAAGGGAGAGAGCAAAAAAATGCAAATTAATTAAATTTTATAGATACACAGAAACACATGAACTGACCCCAGAGTCTCCAGTCGACAGTTTGGACTCTCCAGTCCAGCAGAGAGAAGCTTCACTCCTGAATCCTGCAGCTGGTTTCCACCCAGGTCCAGCTCTCTCAGATGGGAGGGGTTGGACTTCAGAGCTGAGGCCAGAGAAGCACAGCTGATCTCTGACAAACTGCAGTTCCACAATCTGAAAAAAGAATAAATGATGTAACTTTAAAAGACAATGTTCCTGCTTGAAATCATTCAGTGTTTGATAATCTGTTCAGAGCTGAAGAAGGTTCAGAATGTAGACGTTTAGAAAATGAAACTCCAAACACCTGAACCCAACAGGATGCAGGTTCAACACTGTCAAATACACAAAGTGAAACAGAGCTCTCATTAATATTAATGACAACGTGCTGCTGCATCAATAAAGACGTAGTGATGTCACCTCTTAAACTCTGCCAGCTCCACCAGAGGCTCCATCTATACAAACTCATGTTGTGCAGCCAAATAAAACCCACAGAAACTGATTTAACATTTGATTCTACTATTTAAAGCTCCTGTTATTAAGATAGTTGAATTTTGAGTCTCGTTCCCAACTCTTCAAATACTGACGCTCTGGGATTGTAGGTCGGGTCGGCCGCCATCCCAAAGTGTCAGTATTTGACGGGTTGGGAACGAGATTCAAAAATCAACTATCTCACCAACAGGAGCTTTAAGATAAAAGTCATCCTGAGTTGAGTTTTTCAGTCAGTACAGACGTCACATATCATCATAAAGGTTTGGAACAAACACATTTGTTGTTGTCTGACAGAGAAGAAAACACAACGTTTCTATTTTGATTTTCAGAAGCAAGAAGGAAAAGTGCAAATCAATGATAGAGAGGTTGATAGAGAAAAAAACAGTGTTGAATTTTTGATGTTATATTAGATATGATTTAATATGAAGCAGAACAAGATGCTCAGTGTGAATCAGGACAGAATCTATGTGGTCAAATCCCCTTCAGAGCTGATGACATGAAAAGTAAGATTTAAACAGTTTGGAATAATGTTTTCAAAGTATTAACCACGGTTTAAAATAAATATTAAAATGGATTTAAACATGTGAGAACAACAATATGTGTGAAATAATTGTGTCACACTTATAATTCATCAGCAGTGTAATATTTTCATTGTTATTAAAGTTTGTCTTCAGAGTTTCACACATTCAACATGTGCAGTGTGCTGAATCAGAGTTTAGATCACCTTTCTGATGTAAGATTAGAGGGTATGTGTCCAACAATTTCTGTAACTTAACAAAACTGACAAACAAACATAACACCTTCCTCACTCTGTGATTAGAGGCTGAGTGGAGGTGAGCTAGAGCCCAGGTTTGAACTTCTCTCTCAGCTCTTTTTTCATTTGTGACACAACTATTTCTGTCACTTTGAAATATGAACTGAGTGAAACACTACGAATGTCTTCCAGGAGAGAACATGTGAGAAGTTACCTCCATATTTAAACCATTGTTGAGCCTCCAGCAGCTCTTCGCTCCACCTTTGGCTGTCTGAAACAACTATGAACACTTTTAGCTTCACTGATGCACACTGATCCATGCTAAAAGGTGGAGTTAACACACTGCAGACCACTGATTGGTCAGTCGGAACAGCCAGAGTCGTCTCGTCCTCCACGCTCTGAAGTAACATTTCACTTTCTACCTTTTCAGCAGTCTTCTGTCTCGCTGCCTGCAGCCTTTCTCAAGTAAAGCTAGTTTCCTTGTTGTGATAAACAACCACACGTGTGTGCTGTGTGTAGAGAATGTGTGGTCGAGCAAAAGGGAGAGAGCAAAAAAATGCAAATTAATTAAATTTTATAGACACACAGAAACACATGAACTGACCCCAGAGTCTCCAGTTGACAGTTTGGACTCTCCAGTCCAGCAGAGAGAAGCTTCACTCCTGAATCCTGCAGCTGGTTGTCACTCAGGTCCAGCTCTCTCAGATGGGAGGGGTTGGACTTCAGAGCTGAGGCCACAACTTCGCAGTGACTCTCTGAGAGTCCACTGTCATTAAATCTGTGATGACAGATAATAGAACATTAAAAACAATAAACTGTGACACTTTAATGACAAAACAGATACATACATTTTGCATCACAAAGCACAGGTGGTCAGTTGGTCAGCCTGAGTTGGTCAGTCATTGATCACAAGGTTTGTACTTTGAAACTTGAGCTCCTTCTGTCCACGAGGCCCCAGACTTTCCCTGCCTGAGGAGATCAGAGGGGCTGAATCGGTGCCCCATTTTATATCACCCCCCAAAACACACTTGAATAAAGCTGCTTTTAACCCCTGATGTGGATGTTTTTATCTTGATGTTTGATTTTGGTTTGTTTTATTCAATCTGTTGTCTTTATATTTATATTTGTAATTGTCGGGGTAAAACTTGCTTTTTCTTGTGACTCTTTCATTGTTTTGCTGTTTGGTGTGTGTACAGCACTTTGTAACTGCTTTTAAAAGTGTTATTCAAGAAAATAAATAAATAAATGAACCTCCCCGAGTGTCCTTGAGCAACATGAACCGCAAACTGATGTTTAGGACAAAAGTGTCCAAATGACTGTAATGTTAACGTGTCAGATTTGAGTTGATTTATATTCATTAAGCTTTATGTAAATTCACTGTAGGTTGTAACTGCACTCGTATGTGTTTACCTCAGTTATGTGTTTGTGTGGATTTTGTTCTTTGATGCATTTTTTTCTGTCACTCCGTCTGCTTTTCACCTCCCATTAAATCAATTCAACGGCTTCTACTGCATCAATAGTATAATTAGTGCTAAAGATTGAGTTATTATCATTCGATGGGTAATCATTTGTCTCAAGTGGAGTTCACCTGGCTGAAGTAAATGTTTTGGAAAGTAGACGACTACATGTCATTTCATCTCTGAGCTTGGTGATGATAATTGATTCAATAAGCAGGTTTCATACCTGGTCAGGAAAACATGTATCGTGTTGAGGTTTTATATAATGCATGTGTGTAAAGTGTTTGTCTTTAATACTGAAGGCTTCAGCTTTACCGTGATTTTTAATGTTAACCACATCTGGACTTACCGAGCCTTTCTACAGTTCCTCACAGCTGGAATCAGTCTCTGTTTTCCCTGTTGTGATGTGTTGTAGTTCTGTGTGTCCAACTCATCCAGAACCTCCTCTGACATCTGCAGCATGTAGGCCAGAGCTGAGCAGTGGATCTCAGAGAGTTCCTTCTCTGATCCGTTCTCTGACTTCAGGAACTCTTGGATCTCCTGATGGACTGAGTGGTCGTTCATCTCCGTCAGACAGTGGAAGATGTTGATGCTTCTGTCAGGAGAGATCTTATCACTGTTCATCTCCTTCAGGTTGTTGATGGCTCTCTGGATGATTTCTGGACTGTTGTCTGTCTGACCCAGCAGGCCTGCTAAGAGTCTCTGGTTGGACGTCAGAGAGAGGCCATGAAGGAAGCGAACAAACAGGTCCAGGTGGCCATTTCTACTTTTGAGGGATTTCTGCATGGCGCTCCTCAGGAAGTCATCCAGGGAAGAGTCACTGTTTTTATACCTCCGACCACTCAGGAAGTTCTCTTCCTCCTCATCCTGATCATCCTCCTCCTGTCCTCCCAGGAAGTCCTCCTCTGTGTTCCTGTTGGTGTAACAGTGGAACTTGTAGACTGCAGCCAGAAACTCCTGAACGCTCAGATGAACAAAGCAGTAGACCGTTTTCTGGAAGATCACACTCTCTCTTCTGAAGATCTCTGTACAAACTCCTGAGTACACCAAGGCCTCTGTGACATTAAGACCACACCGCTCCAGGTCTTCTTGGTAGAACATGATATTTCCTTCCTCCAGATGTTCAAACGCCAGCCTCCCCAGCTTCAGAAGAACTTCCCTGTCAGCCTCCATCAGCTCCTGTGGACTCGTCTCATGTCCCTCATCGTACTTCTGCTTCTTCCTCTTTGTCTGAACCAGCAGGAAGTGTGAGTACATGTCAGTCAGGGTCTTGGGCAGCTCTCCTCTCTGGTCTGTAGTCAACATGTGGTCCAGAACAGTAGCAGTGATCCAGCAGAAGACTGGGATCAGACACATGATGTGGAGGCTCCTGGAGGTCTCGATGTGTGAGATGACTCTGCTGGACAGATCTTTATCACTGAACCTCCTCCTGAAGTATTCCTCCTTCTGGACGTCTGTGAAGCCTCGTACTTCTATTACCCTGTCAACAAGTGAAGGAGGGATCTGATTGGCTGCTGCAGGTCGGGAAGTTATCCAGATGAGGGCCGAGGGAAGCAGCTTCCCCTCGATGAGGTTTGTCAGCAGCACGCTAACTGATGACTTCTGTGTGACATCAGACACGACCTCTTTGTTCTTGAAATCCAGTGAAAGTCTGCTTTCATCCAGGCCGTCAAAGATGAACAGAAGTTTACAGACAGCGAGCTCTTCTGCTGTCACCTTCTGTAATGTTGGATGGAAAACATGGAGCAGCCTGAGAAGACTGTACTGCTGATCTCTGATCAGGTTCAGCTCCCTGAACGAAAGCAGAACCAGCAGACTGACATCTTGGTTTTTGGAGCCCTCTGCCCAGTCCAGAGTGAACTTCTGCACCGAGAAGGTTTTTCCAACGCCAGCGACGCCGTTCGTCAGAACGACTCTGATGCGTCTCTGTTGGTCAGGTGAGGCTTTAAAGAGGTCGCAGCACTTGATTGGAGTTTCACTGAAGGTCTTCTTCTTGGAAACTGTCTCAAGCTGGCTCACCTCATGTTGGGTAATAACCTCTTCACTCTGTCCCTCTGTGATGTAGAGCTCAGTGTAGATCTTGTTAAGGAGGGTTCCACTTCCTGTTTCATCACCACCTTCAGTCACACGTTCACATCTCCTCCTCAGACTGATCTTATGTTCATGGGAAACCTCCTGCAGACCAACATTCACTGAAAAAAGAGAAAAAAGTGGGAGACAAAAAATACAATTTGACAATCAGCAGTCAGTCAATGGTCTTTTCATTACAAATTAAAAAAACATCAGTATAAGAATATGTTAGTTGTTTTCTTTTTCTTTCTTTCCACCTAACGTAGTGGAGAGGTTTGTGTGTCCCTGTGATCCTCGGAGCTCTGTTGTCGGGGGCATTAGCCCCTGGCGGGGTCTCATAAAGCTAAATAGCCCCAGAGGAGGGGCCAGACTGAGAGTGATTCAAAGAACCTCCAGTTAGGTCCGGAAATATTTGGACAGTGACACAATTTTCATAATTTTGGCCCTGTATGCTACCACAATGGATTTGAAATGAAATAATCAAAATAAAATTGCAGTGCAGAATTTCAGCTTTAATTTGAGGGTATTTACATCAAAATTGGAGGAAGGGTTTAGGATTTGCAAACATTTTCATACATAGTCCCCTCATTTCAAGGGACCTAAAGTAATTGGACAAATTAATATAGTCATAAATAAAACGTTCATTCTTAATATTTTGTTAAGAAGTCCTTTGCAGGCGGTGACTGCCTTAAATCTGGAACCCATGGATATCACCAAACGCTGGGTTTCCTCCTTTGTGATGCTTTGCCAGGCCTTGACTGCAGCTGTCTTCAGTTGTTGTTTTTTTGCAGGTCTTTCTGCCTTAAGTTTTGTCTTAAGCAAGTGGAATGCATGCTCGATCGGATTGAGATCAGGTAACTGACTCGGTCATTGTAGAATATTCCACTCATTTGCCTTGAAAAACTCCTGGGTTGCTTTCGCAATCCAATCAAGTGCCGTCCAATCAACTTTGCTGAATTTGGCTGAATGTGAGCAGACAGAACGTTCCTATAGACTTCAGAATTCATGCGGCTGCTTCCGTCTTCTGTAATATCATCAATAAACACTAGTGACCCAGTGCCATTGGGAGCCATGCATGCCCATGCCATTACACTGCCTCCACCATGTTTTACAGATGATGTGGTGTGCTTCAGATCATGAGCTGTTCCAAGCCTTCTCCATACTTTTCTCTTCTCATCATTCTGGTTCAGGTTGATCTTAGTTTCATCCATCCAAAGAACGCTGTTCCAGAACTGGGCTGGCTTTTTTAGATGTGTTCTGGCAAACCCTAATCTGACCTTTCTATTCTTGAGGCTTATGAATGGTTTGCACCTTGTGGTGAACCCTCTGTATTTGCTCTCGTGAAGTCTTCTCTTTATGGTAGACTTGGATAATGATACGCCTACTTCCTGGAGAGTCTTCTTCACTTCACTGGATGTTGTGAAGGGGTTCTTCTTTACCATGGAAAGGATCCTGCGTTCATCAACCGCTGTTGTCTTCCGTGGTTGTCCGGGCCTTTTTGTATTGCCGAGCTCAAAAGTGCGTTCCTTTTTAGTCAGAATGTACCAAACTGTTGATTTGGCCACCCCTAATGTTTCTGCTATCTCTCTGATGGATTTTTTCTTTTTTCGCAGCCTAAGGATGGCCTGTTTCACTTGCATTGAGAGCTCCTTAGACTGCATGTTGTGGATTTGCAGCAACAGCTTCCAAATGAAAATGCCACACCTGAAATCAACTCCAGACCTTTTACCTGCTTAATTGATGATGAAATAACGAGGGAATCGCCCACGACTGCTCATGAAACAGCTTTTGACTCAATTGTCCAATTACTTTAGGTAAATACCCTCAAATTAAAGCTGAAAGTCTGCACTTCAATTTCATCTCGATTATTTCATTTCAAATCCATTGTGGTAGCGTACAGGGCCAAAATTATGAAAATTGTGTCACTGTCTAAATATTTCCGGACCTAACTGTATATGAATCAGCCTCAAAGGTGCAGCAGCACCTGAACCAGGAAAGGGAAATCAGGGCACCTTTCTGGAACTAAACCTGGGAGTGGAGATCGCTGGTGAATATCTGGTGGATGGTCTTTGACTACATGGAGACGCCACCCTGCGGGCTGACTACCAGCAGGGACAGGCATTGGGGTCAGGTGTGTGCCAGTTTCATGCAAAAGACGGAAGGTGAACTGATCCCTGGCATCCCAGACTGGTCCTCAGGACAGGGAATGTCACATCTCTACCAACTAGATTTAGTTGGGCTCACCTCTATGCACAGCACTGTTTCTTGAACTGAATTCCTTTGTTTGAGGGACAACATCTCAGGTTGGCCCCTGTAAATGACCACCACCTGCACCTCAGCCCGTCCACTACATTCTGCTGCTGCTAACTGCTTGTTATTCCCTCACTACAAGGTGGGACCAGCTACTGCTCAACTAGATCCAGACTGTTTGATGTCCTGGATCCACAATAGTGACACAAACTCCCCAGTGACATCAGAACAGAAGAAACTCGACACAACTTCAGACTGAAAACTCTCCTGTTCGAACTGAAAACTCTCCTGTTCAAACGGCAACTTGGCCCATAAAAACAATCTCTCTCTCGATCTCTTATTGCTTCTAATTGTAGTTCTTGAAACATTTTAGCATAATTGATGAATTTGATCTACTCATGTTGTATACACATGGTTCAATCAGTTATTTTCAGTCACTTTGGATGAAAAGGTCAGCTAAATGAACGTATTGCAATGAAGCAGGTTACATTTTTTGGAGATTCAAGCAGCTGTTTAATGTGCTGAAACTGAGTAGCTAATTAGCTATCTGCTGAAGCCTGAAAATAGATGTTAGCAGTGCACTTTTCCTCACTGGATGTTTGTTTGGTCGCTTGTTCAACAAGTGGATCTGCAGGACGAGGTGTGTGTTTGTAAGTTAGAGGAGGAGGAGATGTTAGCAGGAAAGCTAATGTGGACTGTTGTTTAAAGTGCTGTTTTGTCTCAAGCTGCTGTCTGACACTTCTCCATCTCCATCTATGCATGCAGAGAACAAACAGCTTTCTGATTGGTTAATGTGTGCATAACACATGTATTAAAACAACAAGTTGTATGTTCAGACATGAAGACATCAGACAGATATATAGTCTTACTTTGTACAGTGCTGGTCAGACTGGCTGTCTGCAGTCCAGCTCTTGTTCTGGATCTTTTCCCACACTGGGGACAGGAGGAGTGTCCTGGTGAAGCAGACTGGAACCAGTATGATGTGATGCACTGTCTGCAGAACCAGTGTCCACAGGTGGTAGAGACTGGATCCTTCTGGACGCCCTGACAGGAAACACAGCAGGACGGCTGCTCCGCCACAGAAACATGCCTCCTCTTCTTCTCTCTGTGAAGACATTTCTTTAGAACTAATACCATTTGTTGATTGTTTCTAAAAACATCAAGATTTGGTCGAGACTGTTGAGAAGCTCAGATCAGCTGACAGAGGACAGTAAAACTGTCTTTACTTTCTGACTGAATTCAGCATTCAGTCTGGAATAAAAATGGCTACTTGTGTTATTTCAACTCTTCTGTTTAGTCAGTTTGAACCTGGAGTTAAAAGTGTTCTCAATAACTGTGGTAGACCACTATGACACGACTTTTTAACTATGACACTTTTTAACTATTACACAACTTTTTAACTATGAGATGACTTTTTAACTATAAAATCATTTTTAACTATGAAATGAAGGCATACATGTATTTCAAAACTTCCCCAAAGAAAAACAAACCAACAAACCAAGAAAAGAAAAAAGCACCAGCAGGGCTGGACCCAAATAGTCAACTATTCTGATATTGGTTCGTTTGGTAGGATTTGGTTTTCAATTTTGTGATTCATTTTTGTTGTGTTCTTCATAAATATAGACTATCAATAAAGTCGATCCACAAACTAGCTTATCAATATGCACAACAGGTGCACACCGATGAGGTTTCCCATACGTTCATGTATTTGTGGTAGACCGACACCCTCTCACTCACGTACACATGACGTAGTGTTTCCCACACATTTACTTCGGCGGGCCAACTAGGTATATTAACGGCCACTAAAGTATATCTGATGACCCATTTTAGCATTTTGTAAGTGTGAGAGAACAACAGCATTCGTAACGGTTTAACAAGTGGACAATCTCCTCTCGCTCTATCCCTCCTGTACCTCTACCTGCTCTGCACAGAAAAGAGAGAGAGACGTTCTCCAGAAATACCGTCAGCAGTTTGTGGCTATTAAATCCAGATTAAGATCATCTCAGTTTGAAACAGTATCTGCAGGAATAGTTCTTTGTTACGACCCATCCAGGGGTGACTGGGACGCAACATGAATAAGCCCCATTCTCCCCAAAACCCAAGCAGCCACCAGGATTAAAGAAGTTGAATAAAGAATTTATTATTCCAACAGAACTGTGAGTTAATGAATTATCTCAGGATGGACTCAGGCCAACATAACAAACAAAAAGAAATCTACCTCCGGAAATCAGCTGACCTGTCGGGAAACAAAACAGAACTCAAAGACAAAAGCTAACCTCCCTGACTGGCCAAACACAGGAGAAAACAAATCAACAGAAATGGCAGTCCACCCCTACAAACGCAAAAGTACAAAGATGCCCTGGTGTGGCTGGTTGGATCTATGAGGAGCGTGTGGACTTCGTCTCTCTCTGCCTCTCTCTCTCTGCCTCTCTCCGACGCCATCTCGGTCTTTTATAGCCTCGGCCAGATCCGGCAACCAATTAGCGCTCAGAGGAGGAGGAGTCCAGTCAGTAGGCGCTGCATTCAGGGAGGACAGAAGAGCACACACACACACGCACCTGTATACGTCACAACATTACGACAGTAGTCGTAACATCTTTAACAGAACATTTTGTCTTCATGCTCAAAGCACATGTCTCTGAGTTTTCTTCATCTCTCCAAAATGGTCAAGCAACCGAAATTCCACTACAAGTATCAGTTGTCTTACTTTGAGTCTGATGGTCCAGGTTCAACACTGAAGTCTGGAGGATGATCATTGGACTGGTCACTCTTCATAGACAGAGAGCTGGATACTGGAGACTCTGCTCTGTCCTCCTCCTCCTCCTCCTCCTTCACACAAACACTCATCTTCTGCTCTGAAGTCAGTCTGAGAAGTGAAACAGTAGCTGTGAGGTCAGGACAAAAGAATCAGGTAACACACACTCTCTCTCCCCTTCACACACACATTATGCAGTATAATAAAAGCAGCCAGAAGTCCAACTGGTCAGTTTTCTTCAGACCTGTGCTTGTTTTCTTGGGTTACTGTAGGTTTAAAGAGTAATATTCAGCCAATCAGGACTTTGTGTCCACAGATGAATCAAACTGTTGAGTTCACTCCAACATTTCTTTCCTGCACAGTCCACAGGGAGAAAACTGACTCACAGTAAGTAAAGTCACAGTAAATAATCAAATCAATCAATCACTGTGTGTTTCACGCAGATGCACACAAAAGCTCCTCCTTTGCTCCTCCCCTGAGTGGGACAGAGAACAGGAGGGGGAAAAAAGTTACATGGGGAGGAGGGAAGGGGAAGCACATCCTATGTTTCATCCACTATATATGAGGAGTTGATAAAGCAAATGGGCGACAAAGTGAAAGCTACCATAGCTGCAGAGATACAGCATGCCAAGTACTTCTCTGTGATTGTGGACTCCACTCCTGATCTGTCACATATTGACCAACTGACCTTCATTTTTCTGATTTGTGAATGAAGAAGAAAAAATAATAGAGCGATTTGTTGGATTTGAGCCAATTGAGAATCACACAGGGGAGAGCTTGGCCAATACTGTAATGGCTATGCTTGACAGTTTAGGCCTAGATCTTGCAAACTGCAGAGGCCAAGCATATGATAATGCAAGTAACATGTCTGGACGTTATAATGGGCTGCAGGCTCACTTGAAGAACAAGAACCCCTTAATCCATTATAAACCCTGCGCAGCACATTCTCTAAATTTGGTGGGTGTCAACAGTATTGAAGGCAGTTGTCAAGATGCAAGTCATTTCTTTGACCTCATGCAGTCCCTATATGCCTTTTGTGCAGCTTCCACTCAAAGATGGAACAGAATCTTCAATAATGCAGACATCAAGGTAGACATGACATTGAAATCACTATCATCAACACGTTGGAGTTGCCGTGCAGATGCATCTAGGGCACTTTGTAGAAATTATGCACAAAAAAGGGATGTACTTCAGAGCATTTCATCTGATATGGGAGAAAAACGTGAAACACGCAATGAGGCAGCAGCACTGTGCTCAAAATTAGGCAGTCTTGATATGTCGTTCATGGCACAGTTTTGGGACAGTGTCTTAAGCAGATTTAAAGTGACAAGTGAAGCACTGCAAAAGGCTGACCTGGATCTGATGACAGCCATTTGTCTGTTAGAGTCTTTGAGATCATGGGTTGTATCACTGCGAGACCAATTTGACCATTTTGAAAGAGCTGCAAAGAGCGTTTCTGGTGTGTGCCAGTCATATCGTGATGAACTAAAGAGGGTCAAGAGGCGCAAAGCACTTCCGGATGAATCTACAGAGCATGAGGTAACACTGAAAGGCCGGGAGCGATATAAAATAGAAATGTTCAATGTCATCATTGACAAGCTAAGCAGCTGTTTAGCCCACAGAATGGAGGCATACAAGAACATCACTGACAGATTTGGGATTCTGCTGAACTTGGAATCTGATGATTTGCCCACTGTTCGTAAACAGGCTGATGCACTCTGTGCCTTATACCCTTCTGATTTAGATCAGAACCTGGCAGATGAAATCATACAGTTCAGATGCTTTGTGCAGAGTGAA
Source organism: Pagrus pagrus (assembly GCF_965226575.1). Classification (NCBI taxonomy): domain Eukaryota; kingdom Metazoa; phylum Chordata; class Actinopteri; order Spariformes; family Sparidae; genus Pagrus; species Pagrus pagrus. The sequence goes on along the minus strand of NC_140200.1, from coordinate 20,806,221 downwards.
CAAGATAAGTCTCCTCCAAAACTGCTGCAGGTGCTCTTGAAACATGGTCTGCAATCAATTTTCCCCAATCAATGTGTTTGTAGCCCTACGTATTTTTCTGACACTGCCAGTCACAAACTGTGAAGGAGAAAGATCGTTTTCACAGATGGCAAGAATTAAGAATGAACTTCGAACAACGCAAACACAACAGCGCCTTTGTGCACTGTCACTGATGGCCATTGAGTCTCAGCTTGTCAGGAACTTTTTTTTTTTTGATGAGATTGTGACTGAGTTTGCAAACAGGAAAGCAAGGAACAAACCTTTCTAAGACAGGGGAGGAGGAGAGATGGAGATGAGGAGGAGAGACAGCTGAGGAGGAGGGAGAGCTGAGGAGGAGAGAGACAGAGCTGAAGAGGAGAGAGACAGGGCTGAGGAGGAGAGAGACAGAGCTGAGGAGGAGAGAGACAGAGCTGAAGAGGAGAGAGACGGAGCTGAGGAGGAGAGACGGAGCTGAGGAGGAGAGACGGAGCTGAGGAGGAGAGACAGAGCTGATGGAGGTACGTGTGTGTGTGCGTGTTTGTATTCGGGGGGCCATCCAAGAATTTGTGCCCAGGGGCCCCTGCCCTCTTGATCCTGGCCTGCTTGTCAGTGAGAACATTCATTAGTCAGGGGCTGAAGAAGATCAGGAAAACTAAAGTTGAAGCAAATTCAAATCTATTTGCACACATCCATGCCATAGGACAATATGAGAGTTTGCAATATCCATAGAAAAGGATGTTTAATCCAATATGGATTACACTGGCCGAGTGTGATGGGAGAAAGGAAGGATAGTGACTTTTGTTCATCCTTTGTATGGAGTATCTCATTATGCGATATAAGGTACATTAGACCGGTAGATACAGGGCCCCCAAATGACTGTTCGCCTGCAGCCCCCAAATGGCTAAGTTCGCCACTGCCTAGAAGTGGCCATACCGTTTTGTATCTTCTTTTTTTTATATAAATATAATATTTTGTTTGGTTTTTATCTTGATATTTTCTTGCTAACCCTAAAGCCTAGTTTATGCTTCTGCGTCGCGGCGACGGCGTAGCTACGTCGTCGACCCTACGCCGTCATTGAGCATTCGAAGTTCTGCGTCGAGGGAACGTGTTGTTCTGCAATTCAGCGCCAAGCCGCTATCAATCAATCAATCAATCAAAACTTTATTTATATAGCACTTTTCATACACTTCGCTGTGCAGCACAAAGTGCTTTACACATAAAAGACAAAACAATTTTAAAGAAAGCCCCTCCCTCCCACCGTCCATAATACACACACACACACACGCACACGCACACACACACACATACATACAAACACACACGCACCTGCAAGGCCGCTAGCCGCTGACCTCCTCGATAATTCTTTCGTCTGCCTGGTCCATTTTTTCCGTGCCGCTCGTACCACAAAAATTTAAAAAATGGCGGTGTGGTTATACTGTTGACCGGAAAAGCAACTGCCGGAAATGACGTTCTGAGCGGACCAATCACAGTCCTTGCCGTTCACGTCTCGATGCGTCGACATGACGCGTAGTCAGGATTTTTTGGAGGCGCACGTCAGGCTACGGCGCAGGGTCCGCATAGGGGTCTGCGTCGACGACGTAGCTACGCCGTCGCCGCGACGCAGAAGCATAAATCAGGCTTAACCCTCCAGTTTACGGAAGAGGATTAGGGCCACATGTGAATTTTTTTTTTGAGTTCTGACTTTAATCTCAGAATTGACTTTAAAGTCAGAACTAAAAAAAAAAATTCACATGTGGCCCTAATCCTCTTCCGTACCAGTTGAACTGGAAACATACAATTTTTAAAAATATTTTTAATTGAGCACATAAATCATATTTACATTATAAAGCCCCAATAGAAAACGTATGTTCACATTGGAAACTATAAAATATATAGGTTACTTCTGGTATACTCGCTTTTAAATTATATTTACCTACATTATATATATAAAATAAAGCCCCAAGAAATAAAGTATATTCACATGGGGAACGAAAAATACGTGCTTCCGGTATGTTCGCTTTTATTTTGAAAAGCTTCGAGGTCTGTAGCCAGACTGTCTTGTCAAACTTTGCACACAGCATCTGTGGACCCTCCCGACAAAAACTTATCAAAACAATTGTGATAGTCCAAAGAACCCCCAAAATATAGAAGAACAATTTCCTGCACATTCTGGTCAAACACAAAGGCTTGCATATCTTCACGAAATACAGTCCCATTAACACACGGACAGTTAAGACATGCATACACAATAATTGCCCAATTGGCCGAGCAAGCGGCACGCCCCGACGCGCGTGGGACTGCCTCAATGACTCAAGTTATCATAAATTATTTCTGATTTTTGTTTGTCTTTGAAACTTTCACAGATGTTAGCAGCTGGACTTTGGGAATCAATCAGGCCATGCACTCAGGTTTTTACGCATATTTCCACTGCGCAGCCATGAAAATCACAAAACAGCATTTTTGTTCTCAAGAAACAGAAAGGTGCATTAAGTCCAGTGTGGGAAGTCTTACCGTTTTGTTCTAACAGCAGCGCTGGCGTGTGTACAACATAAAGATCCGTCTGCGTGTAATCCCACAGTGCAGACGGAGCGATGCGAGCTCTGAATATCCTGCAAGTAAATCCGCGACACGAGGAGGAGGTAATGAGTCGACCTGCAGGGCTGTGTTCGTCAAATCATCACCACAGTGTGTGTGAGCCGTGGTAAACACTGCCTAGTCTTTATAAGCGCAGGCCCCGCCTCGTTGACTTTCCTTGAATTCCTTGCATCCGTATCAGCTCCGATTCTGAGAAACACTCAAACGAAAGTGAAAGTGAGCAGACGAGCCCTCCCTCTTTCTGTTCCTTTGAACAGATCGTCTGATTTGGAGAATTTGAAGCCCCACGTGACTGCAGGAGAAGCATGTGTAGGCTACTATTGTTAGCAGCTGATTGTGATATTTACTTGTTGTTACCTGTTTATTTAGTCACTTATTGTCTCATTTGTACGTTTGCTGAGTTGGTGTAAATGTTGTTGGTGTGGTGGTTTGACTCTGATGACTTGATGCTCCTGATATCAGATACTAACACTGGTTTTCTGTCTTCATGCAGATGCAGAACACACACCAGGAGGGCCGAAGAAGGAAGTGACGGGACACGACTGGAGCAAAGTTGAAATGGTCCTCAGAGTCATTCCCTTTGGAGCTTTCTTAGTCGCTAATCTTATAGTTCTCCTCATTGCAGCTCAAAGATTTCTGGCAGCTGTCATTCGTCAATGTAATAATAGTAAAAAAGATGAAAATCACAATAAACCTGCTCATAGCGACAACTGCAGTTATGTGTAAGGATAGTTGGTTCTGGTTCAGTTCTGTGAGCTGCTAATACACAGGAGCAGCTCTACAATGTTTAAGTTACGAGACGACGTGACTAACGACACTGTTGGCTGTGTCGGATTTATGATGACGTATTTTTCACAGTCTGATATTTCATTAGTTTGATGACAAACTGAGATTTTATTGACTTAAAAATAATCTTTTAAATTGACAAACATCATCTGTGTGATTCATGACACAAACAGGATCAATAAATGATTAGTCTCACTTCAAAGCTGAAGGGGCGTGGCTTCAGCTCTACAGATACATATTTGTGATTGATATTTATATTTATATATTAACATTTATTACATATAATCAAACATCCCGACAGAACAAACATCAGTCTAACTTTGATCCAAACATGTTTTCATGTGTAATAATGAAGTTGGTGAATGTGTTTGATCCAGGAGAAGGACTGCATTTCTTATGAAGATAATCATTTCTCAGTTTTTGTTGTACTTGATCTCTGATAAAGTCCAGCAGGTCAGCAGGCAGCATCGCTTCTTTGTGTCCTTCAGACCTCAAACACACAGATTCTGTACAGAGATGGTTCATGTGAGGAGTGTCCAGGGTCAAACACACCTCTTTTGACAGCTGACAGGAGTGTTTGATCGCAATAATCTCAAAATAATGACCTGAACCAAAAACTGCAGGAAGAGAAGATAAAATCATAAAGATGCACCCAGTTCACTTCAAAATATCTTCCAGACAAACTGCCAAATAATGAAATATAATGAAGTCTGAAGTCAAGAAGAATGACAACGTAAACTCTCAGTTTATCTCATTTAACTTTGTTTATGACTAATTAACACTCTGAACTGAACATTGGACTTCCTCATAAACAGACCCCTGACAGTTCAGCTGTAAGATGTCCAACAAACCAACATGGTGCGGGCGCCATCTGCTGGCGGAGACTAGGCAGCACAATCTCAAATAATGGGGCACCTTTCATTATTATCAGGTCTGGTGCCAAAATGTAGTTCTTTGGGAAAACATGTTTCTTTTCATATCTTAAATGTAAATACCAGCCTACATAATAATAGTAATAATACATAATATTCGATATACATTCTTGTCTCATCTTGTGAATAAAATAATGGTAATACGTTTACATTTTCATGAGCCCTCACAACTTCACACACAACTTACTGAGGTTCAGCTCCCACTGAACTCGAAACCTGTGTAATTAGGGCCAGCTGAACTGGAACAGTGAAGTGAAATCAAGACATTGGGCTTCTAACTATATTAAAACAGAAACAGCTTCATGCAGGTTCATGCATTTGATAGACATTCCTATTTTTAACTTGTCAAATGTCTTCTTTTTTACTGTAAGTCCATCATTTTATCCATGCTGCCTATATATTTTTTTTTTTATTCTACCATAGCATTTCCCCAAGAGAGTGTGACAAACAGTAAAGACACATGTTAATTTTTTGTACACTCAATTATATCAGCTACATTAAGGAGATCAGAGACTGAAGTGATGTCTGTGCCATTGACACTTGAACACGCTTTATTCCTATCTTTCAAAAGCAGACACAGACTCTGAACTGACACAGTCTAGGCTACATGTCTTTCCTCAAAACAAAGAGGAGCACTCTTAGCTCGGGCTTCACTCAACATAACAGAAACAAAAATACCATATACACCTCTGTATAGAAACCTACTGTATATGATTAATCCAAAGATAAGTCTGTACAATGCATGAGCCATGTACATTTGTAGGGGTCATTTGTAATGGGTTAGAGCAGGGGTCTCAAACTCAAATGAGCCGGGGGCCACTGCTGGCACTGTCATCTCAGTGGGGGCCACTTCAGTGTTCGAGCATCAAAATAAAAGCACAAATATTTCTGAAAATGTGGTTTATTTTTCAAATATTGTATGATAATAATACAAAACTATTCAATTAACAGTGAGTGCAAATGTTTTTTTCCCTCATTCTTAACTAATGGAAGCCTTTCATGAACTAACTGACAGCACTTCTGTTCATACTGTCTTCATATTAAATACACAAAAAGAACTCTAGCTTTGTATGCACATTTTAACAGTCAGTGCAATTATTTTTTTCCCTTAAATAACCTATTTTACATTTCACTCAACAGACAAATCATTCCTGAGTCCATTTGCGTTGCAGGCTATATCACGGTCAGTCCCTAAATGTAAACAAGCTGGTGGATGCTAATGTGCTAACATCTAGGTGACCAACGTCCTCTTTTGCCCCCCAGACATGTCCACTTTTTACACCCTGTCCGGGGTGTCCGGGCGGGTTTTATCAATTCATGAAAATGTCCGGGAAGGGTTTCATTGTTTTTCATGGGACCATTAAACATACTTGACTGGCACTTTGCACAGAATAAAACCCGCTATGGCGGCGCTCTTGTCCCTGCATACGGGTCCCTGTCGCTCCAGAGGGGAGGGCTGGCCGGCCGTAACCTCCTGCGTCTTCTTCTTCTTCTTCTTCTTCTTCTTTTGAGTTTGATTGACGGCTGGCGTGACCAATCACAAGCGGCCTTTAACCACGCCCACAGTGGAATTTCAGCCAATCACTGGCGACCTCTAGCCACGCCTATAATCGAATTCCAGCCGATCACAAATCGACCTTTAGTCCCCCCCCCTTTCTGCAGGCTGCAGACGGGTATGCTTCGATGTAGGGGGGGCGTGGGCCGGAAGTGGCCCTCGGGCAGGGAGTTTGAGACCCCTGGGTTAGACACATTGTAATTAAGAGTTTAATTAAGTGTTTATTCATATGAACATGGACTCCATACATGTAGCAGTGTTTCTGTCTTAAACAGCCAGGGGAGGCATATCTTGGCAAGTTCAGCTTTGACGTACACCCCCTCACCCGACACACACATTTGATTTTTTATCAACTTTGACTTGGTTGAGCAAACACTCATTCAGTAGTAGCCTACACATTTGAAAATCTGATTGCAGAACAAATTGATCAAAAACAGAAAAAGGTTGCCTTTAGAAATGTGAAGAATGTTATTCTCTCATAATCTCTCAAATCTACAAAATCAGTAAAATATGGCCGCCCGAAATAAATATATACTTATATTATCACACGTTAAACCGACAAAGAACAAGTCGATACTTTCGAGCCGCATTTTGCCGTAGAAATCACTAAAATGAATGATCCGTACTTCCGCATTTGTCGTGCGCGTTCCCGCAAGCGGTATGCAGAACCCGGCGTGCAGGCACTTCTCGGCCTAACACCTGCAGAAACCAAATATAGCGCCAGCTTTGAATGCGGAGTAACAATGTCGGATTCACAGGTAAAGTTATTACAATGCACGTTGAAACTAGCGTAAATCTTGTAAGTCATTACAATGTCCACAGCTAAGCTCCATAGCCAAGCTAGCATAACGTCATTAGCATGTTACAGCTACATTACGTTACAGCTAGGTAATAAGTTACTATTTATCAACAGCTAAGTTAGCCACTTCTAAAAGTTATTGAGGGCCAAGAGACTAACAGATGCTGCCGTCAGCTTTAATCACAACGATCGCTTCCACATCGTGGCTGAAAAATAAACCTTCATGAGCCTCGGACCAGCTGTGTGTGTCCCAGCTGTTGTCTGAGTAGCACCAGACCGCAATACAAACGTGCCCGTAAACCGTAATCTCTTGCTTATGACAGATAAGACACACAAATACACACATCGTAATGCGTTTATGATAATCCATCATATTGATTTAGCAAAGGCTTCGTTGAAAACAAACGGACAAGACCGGGAGGAGGGTTAGCAAAACAGTTGAGTAGTGACCGTGCGAGAGGTTGTTATGGAGAAATAAATCCGGCTTTGCATTGGGGTTTCATTCAACCATTCATTCATCTTACTTGCATTACTTGCTTCTTCATTTAGCTGCCACGAGCAAATAAATAGGCTGATTTGGTGTAAACATGATAGCAATTTTAGCTTACAATGCTAACATAGAGGCTAACGTCTCCGTCGAACAAGTAAACAAGTGTAAAAAAACAGAAAAAAACCAACGGCAGCTTTCACAGTCATAAGCCAGCATCGGCATAAAAGTTATCTGTGTCACAACATCCACAATAAAGACGAAAGATTACCTGCTCAGGGCCAAACAAACCTCTTGCTTGTAGTTTCAAATGCGGAAGTGGGTTGGGATGAGACGTGACCAGGAGCAGGAGAGTCCGCATGGCTGCTATTGGTCAATTTCTTTGCAGTTTTACAGGCGCTAGAGAGAATGGATTTCTTTGGTCCCTTTTGCTCTTCACATTGTGTAGGTCATACTATTGGGCCATAACCACCATCTAAATAAGTTAATAATAATGATCAATCTTTCAAATCATAGACCATAGCTTTAATCAATGACCCAAACAGGTAAAACTCCTGCGTTCCTGAGTCAAAACAAAGAGGGTTTCTTTTATAAGAGCTGAAATCTAAAAGGCAAAAGACTAACTAAACCACCACAGCCACACAAACACTATTAACATGAAATAATAAACTCTATATTGATATTAAAACACATCGCTAGAACAACTGCTAACAACTGTTAACTTGTACAGGTGAAGATAGATGGTGTGAATATTGAAAGAGTGTATGTAAATACATTTCTGGGTGTGATAATAGAGCATAACATCTGCTGGAAACCTTACATAAAACATGTTCAATCTAAAGTGTCAGGAAGCATCTCAGTCCTGTGTGAGACAAAGCTCGTACTGGATCACAAACCACTGCACATTCTCTACTATTCACTGGTCTGACCATATTTAAATGACTATGTGGAGGTCTGAGGGGTAACACCTACAAAAGCTCACTGCAACCACTTTTCACACTTCAAAAATGAGCCAGTTCATAAAGTCAGATATTATCATCACAGCAACTTATTGTTTTTAAATTCACGTTGATACTTGATCCCAAGTTCATCAACCTGGTTGAATATCAAACTGCACAAGTAATGTATAAAGCAAGAAACAAACTACTAGCAGGTAATATTCAGACACTGTTTCTTTGATAGAGAGGGGGGTTATATTTTGAGGGAGAAGTTGAGTTTCAAGATGTGAGCTGTTCAGACGACTATAAAAAGTAAGTGCATTTCAATCTGCGGTGTAAAACTGTGGAATTGTTCGAGCATGGAGCTAAAGCAAAGTTCAACAATGATCCAGTTCAAAACAAGGTACAAGGAGATGATTTTCAAAAGGTCCAGGGTTGAGGGAGGGCTTTAAAAATCACCAGGTGTTTTTTTTGCAAAAGCACCAACCCTGCAAAACACAATATATGCTTTGCACTGTGTTTGAAATTCTCCAACACACTTATTGCAAAACACTACACACTGTTTTGACATAAGACACATTGTTCAAAAAGGAAATCTAATGCAATCATTGGGAAAACACATCTATTTAAAATACAAAACACAACTAAAATAGGAAAAGCACATAGATTCACACACATGAAAACATTTAAAATCTCATTGTAGACCAATCAGTCTAAGCCATAGCACTACAAATACACCTGATGTGAGCTCAGCTCCTTTGTGCCAACTTTGGAAACATGGAGGCAGAAAGAGAAAGAGGGAGAGTAAGAGCAGTAGCAGGACAGGGAAGAGGACGAAGAAGGGGAGCAGGCAACAGAAGGAGACAAATATCTGATGCAGGGGTGCAGATCCGATGTCAGGATTGGGAGGGACACAAAAGTGATTTTTTTTTTTTTTTGCCGGTACGCAGCTCATACCATGCCACCATAAATCACAACTTCGTAGAGGCTCGCCATATCATTCAAAAAGTACTGCATTTCTTTTTAGATGTGAATCCAAAACACACACACACACAGACACACACACACACAGACACACACATACTCATTATAGTATTGTGTGTAAATGTATATGTGATAGTCCTGTGTTTTCAATTACACTCACTATTCACTGTACATTAGCTGCATGTTTCTGTTTTTAAGAGATTCCTGGAACTTTTTTACTGTGTTTCCATTTTGTTTTCATGTGTCTAGATCAACTGTAGTGGATCAATCTTTCACAAAAAAAAAATCTGTATGAGTCTTTTAAAGTCAAAAACCATCCTGAATACAGCTGTGTTTTGCATAAAGCACATTTGTGTGTTGTTGCTGCTAGGAAAGAGTAATTCAAATGTGCATGTGTTTAACGTTTTGATGCTAAAAACAGTTTTGAAATGGGATTGTTAGGTTTTGTTTCAAGAGTTTCATTTTGCCGTATAAGTTAGGAGTTTATCTTCATGTGCTGTGTCTTACTCAACCTTTGTGTTAAGTTATGACACAGTGAGCCAAAGTCTGCAACATGTGTCAAAGCATTCGGCAAAAACTGTAATAAAAAATTATAAGAATAGGGGTAAGACCATAAAAGGAATTAAAAATAATTAAACAAGCTCAGTTAAAAGCTTGATTAAAAAGGTGGGTCTTGAGCCTCTTTTTAAAAATAAATAAATAAATCTATATTTAGATGAGACGTTGTTTTAATTGTTGTGTAAGTCTTTTAATATCAGACACCCAGAAGATGTTAAGACCTCAAAGAGTTTATCAGCAACAAAGTTCATAATAATAAACTTTATTAACACTCAGTTTCAAACTGTCTTTCAGGCCACATTAATGAAAAGAATATTAAAAGACAGACAAGAGATGAATTTATGTGGTTTAATTGTTTCAGTTTCTCACAAGTCACATAATGAAAAAAACAAATAGTAACATTATAAATTACATCATAAGAAATGTTTAGGTACTTTAAGACATTTATTAACTTCATATAAATCTGATATGAAAAGCATTTAAGGTTAACAGTTAAATATAAAAAAACACTTAAAACACTTAATACAATGACTTTAAAGTGAGGAGTGCTCTCTGCTGACCTTTATCAGATTTACTAATGTTTTCAGTGGTTCACAGTTCTTCAGTTCATTTAATGTTTTAACGTGTAATTTCTGTTTTGATCTGCTGAATGTTCTCTGCTCTAAAGTTCACCTGATTCTTCTTTACATCCTGCAGGAGGCCAGTACAGGATATACAGGATATACTGTAGGTGTTCATGTCATATCTTATTAAGGCCTAATTCATCACATAGAGCTATAAATGAAAAAGGTAACAACATAAAGTGCACAGAGTCGTTACACATGGTGTACGAGGTCGACATGTTTCAGTAAAGTGAACACAGCAGATTTCAGATCTGTCTAATAAGTGACAGAGTTTGATGAGACGTCCTGTCAAAATAATGGACAACATAAAGGTGAAGAACAACGTTTCCTCCATCAACTCCATTATTGTTGTTCAGTTGTTCCCTCTGACTCTAAAGTGTCTCATTAAGTTGTAGATCAAACTGATGCTGCTGAGCTGGAACTTTTCCTAAATCCTCCACTGGACTCATCAGACAGACAGTGAATAAATAAAAGGTAACAAACAAACAACACAACTACCACTGCTGCTGTCAGTCCACAGTAGAGGCCGATCCTTCCACGTCTTGCTGTGTTGGGTCTCTCAGGTGTGTCTGTGCTGGGTCTCTCAGGTTCGGGCCAATCCCTCGCTGCTGTAAAGAGACCAAACAACAGAACAGCTGAAGTTGTGACATATTTCTCAGATACTGTGAGAATGAAGTGAAGGATTGTGGATTGTGGTCGTCCTCAATACTTTTCTTCAGGTTCTTATTGATCCAAAAAAGCTGCTGAATTGAACCTGATAATAAAGTTCTACTGACTTCTACTCAACCAACTTACCAGAGACGTTGAGCCGACATTCACTGGCATTCAAAATGTTATTCCTCCACACTTTGCAGCGATACCGGCCTGAGTCCTCTGTCCTGAGTCTGGACACATGAAGTCTGAGTCGTCCATCTCTGAGGATGTCTTTGTCCAACTGGACTCGTCCTGCAAACTGTTGATCCCGAGACTCTGGGACCTCAACACCTTCATGTAGACGAAACAGGACTGAGACTTTGTGATCAGTTATCATCTCACAGTGGATAAAAAGGGAGTTGGGGGAAGTGTCAGTTGTGGTTGGGAACATCCATTCCAGTGTGATGTTGTGGTTCTCCTCTGCCTGATAGGAGGTCTGTGTCACATTCACTACAAATGTTCCTGTTGAGGAGACAGAGAGGGAAAGTGAGGAGCAGACACACTGACAACTTTAACATGGCAGCCTTTAAACATCTACACATGTTTCTGTGGACAGTTTAGTGACGTCTCAGAGCTGCAGAGGCTCATCAACATCAACTGTTTGCTCACATGTGGCTACTTTAACTGATTCATTGAATCACAGTGTAATAAAGTGAAGCTGGAAACTAACCACAGACACAGTTGAGGCTGATGAGCAGCAGGATCCTGCAGATCATCTTCTCCCTGTGAGAGGAGACAGAGGTGAAGAGTCATGTGATCACAGTTCAGTCCTCACAAACACCACAACAAACATCTACAGTCTGTCTTTAGTCTTTACAATACTCCTTTGTCTTTATTATCCTGCTCATTACACACAAGGACTTCCTGACTGGACACAGTCCTGATGCTAACACTAAGCTGCTGTATTGTACTTCTGACACAAGATGGCGCCAGTGGTTAAACTGTCCAGCCAGCTTCAAACAACAACATCTGCTGCCACATGAAAACCCTGCAGAACTAATGCTGCTGCTACAGACAGATGAAAGTTGTGTATCTGGAACATGGTGACATGTTGTCAATGTTGTAACACTGATACATTAGAAACACATATAAACAGTGTCTCCATATAAAGTCAAGAAACAACAACTGCAAATAAACACAAACAAGCTCATGTTGTTGTCAGATGTCAGTAACAATGCATCATATTTGATGACATGATTTTATAGTAAAAAGTGAATGAGTCCAGTTGAAACGTCCTGAAGAAGAAGAAAGGTGAAACATACAAAGTCAAAACAAGTTTGTTGAGGATTGAACTTTACTAAATGTGCAGCAGAATAAAAGACAAACATGTTGAGATCCAGCGGCTGTTAGTAAAGTTCAGCAGAGACAAAACAGAGTCAGTTATAGAGCAACGGCGACTCATCCCAATCCACATTCACATCATTGTCACACAGGACATCAGGAGCTCACAGCTGACTGTTTGACTACATATTGATGAATGAATGTGTTTAACTGTGTAGATGAAGGTGGAGGTAAACATCAACACTGACTCTGTTTAGTTTCATCAAGAAAATCTTCTCACACACAAGATTTATACAAGTGGAAATGATGTTTCTGGTAGAAAGTCCCTCAAACAGCTGACTGACTCATCTGACTTCAACAAACATGATTACTTACAGAGAGGAGCTGCTGAAGTCTTCAAACAATTTGGAGCCAGAGAGAAATACACATAGTATTTCAGAAATACAGCCTGTAATTTCACTTCCTCTACTTCTCTACCAGAATTACCATCACACAAAAAGAAAATCTTAAAACATCAGCATTTAAAGCAAAGTTCTACAATTAGGTTTTCTCACACTTCCCTCAGGATTTCAGGACTTCCCCATTTAGTCTGATCCAACACATCAGTGTGTTCTAGTCTGAGTTTCTTGGGCACATTCAGCCTCTGAGTGAAACCACAGTTTATGTTGTTTGTTTCCCACCTTCCTCTCATTTATATTGATTGTATTTGAATCATCAGAATTAAATCATAAAGACAGCTGCAGATGTTTCTCGTCTCTCCACAGAACACAGTGCATGATGGGAAACACTCCACTTTTCTCCTGATGGAAAGAAGTTTGATCGGAACTTTTCTTTATGTTTAAATGTAACTACATGATTTTATTTGACGTATTCAATGATTAACATGTTAATAAAAACAGCCTCTCTCATATTAATGAATTTATTTACAGTATGTTCACATTTTAAACAGAACATCAGGTAAAGGCAGTGCATTGTAACAATGTTCATCAGAAGACAAAGATGAAGATAAAATAAATAAAGACATCACTTCCTGTGTGTCCTGTAACATCATACAACACATGAGAACAAGCTGATCAGTTCAGCTGAAGCTTCATGACATCCTGCAGGAGTCCAGTACAGGAGAGATGAGATATGAATCATGATGTCAGATTTTATTATGGATAAATACATCATGTAGAGAAATGCAAAATATACACTACCAGTCAAAAGTTTTAGAACACACAATTTTTCCAGTTTTTTATTGAACTTTATGCAGTTTAATGTCTCATTGAACTCTGAAATGAAAGCACAGAACAAAAAAACAACTGAAGTTAAAATAGAAATCATGGCATCAATTTATAAACCAAAATGTAATCTAAACTTCTGTCTCATCAAAGTCGCCTCCTTTGGCAGATATAACAGCTGAACACAGTCTTAGGGAGCCTGGTGAGCACTCTGTCCCAGCGCCCCCCTCCATCTTTAATCACAGTATATGTTGTATAATGTTATCGCCCTTTTAGTTGTCTTGGTGTGTTTAATACATTTAAGATATAGTGAATGTTATTAACATATTGTGTTAAACAAATAAATCTGTATTGTTTTGGTAATCCTTTTGTCTCCGTCTATAATTCCCAGTCACATTTATCATTAAGCATCTGTGGCAGTTCCAGTGGTTTGAGTTGGTCATTGTAACAGTGTATAACTGTACGTTATTTTAAACCAAAGTTTGGGCCTTGTGACGGCCCTGGCCACAAAACTTCTTTCCATCAGGAGAAAAGTGGAGTGTTTCCCATCATGCACTGTGTTCTGTGGAGAGAAGACAAAGCATCTGCAGCTGTCTTTATGATTTAATTCTGATGATTCAAACACATATCGATATATATGAGAGAAAAGTGGGAAGCAAACAACTTAACAGTCACGTAGTCAAACTAATGCCAATATGTTTGTTACAAAATGTGTTACATGATGACTTTAAGGAAGCATGCTGAGTATCCCCCCAGTGATGACTGAACTTCAGTGAGACTGATAGATCCAAGCATCAATGATCAGTTGTTGATATTGATATTTGGTGATGATATGAGAACCTTAAAAATATTCCTGGTTGGCAGCCTACAAGTTTTAAACAGACAAGACTGTTTCCATCTTTATATGACATAAATGTTGTTCTCCAAAAATCTGTCACTTAATATCAGCTGATCATTGAATTTGTTGAACTGTAACACATGACTAACTTCCCCTACTAAACTCTTCACTGCCACAAAGAGTACACAAAACAGGATTTGGGGCTTCTGTGGTTTCATATCGCACAAAGACTGGTCTGACTACTGGTTCTGGTTCAAAGTTTCCTGCGCAGCTCCAGAGTGAAACTACAGCGTAAGCTGTTTCCTTCCCCAGCTTCTATCGTATATATCGATATGTGTTTGAATCATCAGAGTTAAATCATAAAGACAGCTGCAGATGTTTCTCTTCTCTCCACAGAACACAGTGCATGATGGGAAACACTCCACTTTTCTCCTGATGGACAGAAGTTTGATCTGAACTTTTCTTTATGTTTAAATGTAACTACATGATTTTATCTGACCTCTTAAATGATTAACATGTTAAGTTACCATTGTATCGAAATAACCAGAGGCCCAAATAGTTATGAATGTGTTGTAGACAGTGTTTCACAGAGTTTATACAGTGGAGTCTTACAGTTTTTCTCAATTGCTAAAACACTAGAACCCATTGGCTGAACAAAGTTCGCAGTTGCCTGAACTCATTTAGCTAATTGTGCAGTCTGTTGTCAATACCTTAAACCATTTCACATGGTAGAACACAATTTGCAGATCTCACTTTGACTTTTCAGCAGAACTCTAAACACATTCTCAAAACACATTCTGCACTCTAATGCACATGTCACCCATACTGGTGAACACAAGTGTCAACAATCAAATACAAATAGAGAACACATGTCATTGATTAAACATAACCACTCAAAATTGATTTCACTTGTTTCAAATCATGTGACACAACCAATATAAGCCAGTTCAGAGAGCAAATGGGTTGTTGAAAGTGGGATGGAGAAAGTAAGAATGGATGGAAGAAACAAATTGTCTGGCCCTGAACATTGTGCTTTCCATGTGTTTACAGTACCGACTGCTCAATAGATTAGATTAGATTAGAATAGTTTTCATTCATCAAAAGACAATGATGGAAAAATATGAAATTTGTTTTTAGATTAAAAATGTACTTCTCCCTGAGAACTATGTTTTGAACAACGTGTTTTCTATTTTTTGGTGTATTGTTTACTGACTGCTTGATAGTGTATATCATTTTGAACGCTTTGTTTATGATTTGAGAGCAGTGTTTGGTTTTGAGCACAGGTAAATCTGTTTTGAGGCGAAAGTTTCATTTTGCACGAGGAGTCAGAGGTTTTGTAAATAGTGCTTGAAGCTGAGGTTTGTGTTTAATGTTTTCAGAAAATGGAGCAAGGTTTCAGAAATTGTGTTTTAGCAATTGAGAAAAACTGTAATACTTTATGTTAGAGGCATGAAGGTTCATCCATCCAAATAATACTTTGTCTTGCAATTCACCCTGGTTGCCAAGACTTGCCATTTGTATAATTAACAGAATTAGCTAATTATATTTACTCTAAAATATTATTCGGTGTGATATAAATAAAATTAACCTGACTAGATGTCAACCAGATATTTTACAAGGATGAGACTGGGGGCAGATTAAATACTGTACACACACATCCAAAAATCAATTAGCAAAAAAACCCAAAACAAAACGATAGAAATAAATAACAATACTAAAGAACAAACACATAAAAGAAAACAATATGAATAGAAGTTTTAAGTCTGTTGAATCCAATCCTCTATTTTCCATCAGGCCTCAATGACTCTGAAAGAGAGAGAGAAAACCAAAGAGGATTTTGGGGTAAACAGGCAGGTTCAGTTGAGGATTATTTAAAATATATAAAAATGGTGTTGGAAACAATAAGTAATATAAGCTGCTGCTTGTGGTCCGTGGAGACAGTCACCAGACTCCATTTAAAAAACACAGTTTTAAGCATTGTAGCGTTAAGAGAAACTTTATACACTTGGTGAAAGGCCGTCTGCTGCACATCACTAACTATTTGGGCCTGTTTGATAATTCAGCACATTTAATAGTGGTAAAAAATTAACACGGTAATCAATGACTACGTCAAATAAAATCATGTAGTTACATTCAAACATAAAGAAAAGTTCAGATCAAACTTCTTCCCATTCGTAGAAAAGTGGAGTGTTTCCCATCATGCACTGTGTTCTGTGGAGAGAAGAGAAACATCTGCAGCTGTCTTTATGATTTAATTCTGATGATTCAAACACATATCGATATATATGAGAGAAAAGTGGGAAGATAACAACTTAAACTGTGATTTTACTCGCTGCGCAGGAAACTTTGAACCAGAACACAGTCTGATAGTAATCTGCTTATTGTGACAGAGCAACGGTATTGTACAGGGTATATTCCCTTGTTTTCGGTCTGATAACAGTCTACCTACCTGTCTGCTTGGCTATCTCACTGCGATAGAGCAACAGGATGAGTGAGATTAGACGCGCACACACATACTCTAAATTCTTATCTGATCTTATCTTATCTGGATTTTCGTTACATGTCAGGTTTCCTTGACAATATAAGTTGCGACACGTATCCGTTCGTTTTGTATGTGAGAGAGGTACGTCTAAACAATACAAAGTTGTTATTGTTATTATAACTTGTAGACCGCTGCCGAGTGTTTTCAAGGACTCCAGATCATCACCAAACTTCAATAACAACTGATAATTGATGCTGGTATCTGTCAGTCTCACTGAAGTTCAGTTCATGCAGTTCATGCTGTACATTTGCGTGCAAGAGCTCGTAACACACAGATTTTAACTGGTTTGAGGTTTTTTTTAGATGTTTTACACCATTAAAAGAATACAACTTAAACGGTGTTGTTTAGTTAAAATGAACATAAAGTAACATCATAGTGATAGAAACTCTAGACACCAAAGGGAGTCACTTGAATACACCCGGAAATACACGAGTGTCCAGACCTGCGTGGTTGAAAAATACAGATCGGACAACCTCTTTCTAAAACTGACATGCAGACCAACAAATGATCTGATGTTACTCTCGCACATGAAGCCTATCAGGTCTCAGGGAGGGTTCAACAGGGACGGGCACACTATAAACAGTCCAGCTCCTGGTCTGTTTCTCACTTCAAACACTGGTCCCACAGATCACTGCAGTCTGTCCTCTCATCATGATTTCTTCTGTTACTGACTGAAGACTCTGGACCTGACATGTGTAAGTGTTCATTTAAGTTGTACTTGTCAGCTGAGGAGTTAAATTCTACCAGAAACTTAGTTTCCTTCTCTAAAAACATTTTGTATAAAGATATTATTATTATTCTTGACTCTAAACATTGATTCATATAGAGACATGTTAAACTATAAATGACACATTAAACCATCTCAGCTGGAATAAAAGACGTGTTTCACTCCTAAACTGAGAATGTTTTTCTAATGAATATCTTTGATATAAACATCATCCTCTATATATATGTATTTAATATTTGTATCTGTTACAGCTGTCAAATTCTGGTTAAACTTAATTCAAGTGGATGTAAACAAGTCAATGATCGTGTCTGTGTATGTGTGATCTGTGCATGAGTGCAGCTTTCAGCACTGACGAGTTGAGTTAAAACATGCTACTTCCTCCTCACAGTCAGTGAGTTCATCACTTTTGATCCCACATGACAAAGACTTGTTCTCATTTCTTCGTCCACAAATAACCGAAGACTCAAAAACTCATAATTGTATTTATTTAATTTAACCCAGTGAAAACAAACCAGGATTTCAAAGTTGATTAACTGAAAGTCTAAGTCTAATAATGTGGAAATATACAGGCAGTCTACTGCTAACAAAAAGCCTCCAGGACATTGTAATAGGGTTTTTTGTACATGAATATAATACAAGATGCTGACTGAGAGCTTCACAGCTTTGACTACTATCACATCACCATCACATGAAACACTGAACTGATTCATTCAAGGTTTCCAGAAACTGAAGTGTTTGAGTTCATCAGTTATAACACTGATGGTTTGTGTCCTGTCACTGAGGTTTATTTTATTTCTCTTCACGTTAAAAACAACTTTCATCATCTATAATGTGACAATAAGAGTGAATCATCATGTTGCAGTCTGAGTACAAGAAGTCTCTTCTATCACTTTTGAACCAGTTGTGATGAGCGATGTGAGAAATGCTCACTGGGATCAGTCAGCTGTATGATGAACTTTATACCAGAAACAGCTTCATTTCTACTTTTAAACATCTTGTGAAACAAAAACATTTTGATCTTGAATCTAAACACTGAGTCTGTAGAGGACATGTTCAACTATGAGACCCATGTTTTCTCATTTCTTTATATGAAGACACTGTTTATGTGTTTCTAATGTATCAGTGTTACATGTTTACATCACTGACATTATGTCGTCACACCTCTACACCCAGAAAGGCTGAATAATCCACTTCCTGGTTTGTCTTCAGGACACCATGCAGCACTTGTTCTGTGTTGTTCTCCACCAGATAGCATTGTTGTTGCTTCCTCAGATGTTTTTATTATGAAGATAAATGATTTTCTGTTCTTTCATTTTAATCTGTTGAACCAAACAGCTGCTGATGTGTTTTCACTGAGTCACCATCAAAGCTGTTGGACTGAACTCTTCATCTTCACAGTTTAACCACTGGCGCCATCTTGTGTCAGAAGTACAATACAGCAGCTTAGCGTTAGCATCAAGACTGTGTCCAGTCAGGAAGTCCTTGTGTGTGATGAGCAGGATAATAAAGACAAAGGAGTATTGTAAAGACTAAAGACAGACTGTAGATGTTTGTTGTGGTACATGTGAGGACTGAACTGTGATCACATGACTCTTCACCTCTGTCTCCTCTCACAGGGAGAAGATGATCTGCAGGACCCTGCTGCTCATCAGCCTCAACTGTGTCTGTGGTTAGTTTCCAGCTTCACTTTATTACACTGTGATTCAATGAATCAGTTAAAGTAGCCACATGTGAGCAAACAGTTGATGTTGATGAGCCTCTGCAGCTCTGAGACGTCACTAAACTGTCCACAGAAACATGTAGATGGAGTTTAAAGGCTGCCATGTTAAAGTTGTCAGTGTGTCTGCTTCTCACTTTCCCTCTCTGTCTCCTCAACAGGAACATTTGTAGTGAATGTGACACAGACCTCCTATCAAGCAGAGGAGAACCACAACATCACACTGGAATGGATGTTCCCAACCACGACTGACACTTCCCCCAACTCCCTTTTTATCCACTGTGAGGTGATAACTGATCTCAAAGTCTCAGTCCTGTTTCATATATATGGAGGTGTTGAGCTCCCAGAGTCTCAGGATCAACAGTTTGTAGGACGAGTCCAGTTGGACAAAGACATCCTCAGAGACGGACGACTCAGACTTCATGTGTCCAGACTCAGGACTGAGGACTCAGGCCGGTATCGCTGCAAAGTGTTGAGGAATAACATTTTAAATGCAAGTGATTGCTGGCTCAGCGTCTCTGGTAAGTTGGTTGAGTAGAAGTCAGTAGAACTTTATTAACACGTTCAATTCAGCAGCATTTTGGATCAATAAGATCCTGAAGAAAAGTATTGAGGACGACCACAATCCACAATCCTTCACTTCATTCTCACAGTATCTGAGAAATATGTCACAACTTCAGCTGTTCTGTTGTTTGGTCTCTTTACAGCAGCGAGGGATTGGCCCGAACCTGAAAGACCCAACACAGCAAGTCAAGGAAGGATCGGCCTCTACTGTGAACTGGGACTGACAGTAGCAGTGGTAGTTGTGTTGTTTGTTTGTTAACTTTTATTTATTCACCGTCTGTCTGATTTGTCCAGTGGAGGATTTAGTAAAAGTTCCAGCTCAGCAGCATCAGTTTGATCTACAACTTAATGAGACACTTTAGAGACAGAGGGAACAACTGATGAACAACAATAATGGAGTTGATGGAGGAAACGTTGTTCTTCACCTTTATGTTGTCCATTATTTTGACAGGACGTCTCATCAAACTCTGTCACTTATTAGACAGATCTGAAATCTGCTGTGTTCACTTTGTGAACCTCTTACGCCATGTGTAACGACTCTGTGCACTTTATGTTGTTACCTTTTTCATTTATAGCTCTATGTGATGAATTAGGCCTAATAAGATATGACATGAACACTGACAGTATATCCTGTATATCCTGTACTGGCCTCCTGCAGGATGTAAAGAAGAATCAGGTGAACTTTAGAGCAGAGAACATTCAGCAGTTCAAAACAGAAATAACACGTTAAAACATTAAATGAAGTGAAGAACTGTGAACCACTGCAAACATTAGAAATCTGTAAAGAGATATTTTTCACTAATATTGTGATACATGATCCCTCTATATGCACGTTGTGTTATGTGTGTTTTGTTATGTTCACTTTTTCCGTTTGTGTTTTTTGTTTTTTATCAAGATTTTTTTTACCGTCCAGATTTTATAAACAGATTTAACTTTCTGTCGTGGAGCTTTAACCTTTTCTTGTTGTAATGCTGCAGTTTAAACTGAAATGAAGCGCTGCTGTTTGATTTGTGTTCATCCATTCAACATCCTCCACTGTCAGATCTCTAAATGTCACAGCTGGTTCAGTAAATCACTGTATGGAGAGTTTTCACTCTGTGCCTTCTGATGGACATCGTCTCCTAATGTTCTGTTTATAATGTGTACATACTGTAAATAAATCTATTTATATATGAGAGATGTTGTTTTGATTGTTCTGTAAGTCTTTTAATATCAGACACCCAGAAGATGTCAAGACCTCAAAGAGTTTATCAGCAACAAAGTTCATAATAATAAACTTTATTAACACTCAGAAACAGTTTCAAACTGACTTCCAGGCCACATTAATGAAAAGAATATTAAAAAGACAGACAAGAGACGAATTTATGTGTTTTTATTGCTTCAGTTTCTCACAAGTCACTTAATGAGAAACACAAACGCGAACATATTATATATAAATATAAATCTGATATGAACTGTGTTTCACAGCATTTAAAGAGTTAATGAAAAACAAAGTACGGTCCTCACGTTTTAATTTTTATACCTTTTGTTCACGTATTTATTTTTCTTTGTTTGTATTGTTTTCGAATTCTCTCAAACTGAACTGAATATTTTATCTTCTGCAAAACACTTCTGACTCTGTGAAGCACTTTCTAACTTTGTGTTTAAACATGAAATGAGACTGTTTCATACGATGCTAAAATAAACATTTTTACTGTCCAACTCCTGTGTGTCTCGTGAAAATCCCTCTTTATTCTTAATATTTGATAAATGTTGTTTTTCTTAAAACATCCTCAGTCTTGAGGGACTTTTTCCAACTCATTTTAACATTTGACATCTGAATGTTTTAATCATATGTAATAATGAAGTGGTGAATGTGTGTGATCCAGGAGAAGAACTGCATTTCTTATGAAGATAATCATTCCTCAGTTTTTGTTGTACTTGATCTCTCATAAAGTCCAGCAGGTCAGCAGGCAGCATCGCTTCTTTGTGTCCTTCAGACCTCAAACACACAGATTCTGTACAGAGATGGTTCATGTGAGGAGTGTCCAGGGTCAAACACACTCTTTTGACAGCTGACAGGAGTGTTTGATCACAATAATCTCAAAATAATGACCTGAACCAAAAACTACAGGAAGAGAAGACAAAATCATAAAGATGCACCCAGTTCACTTCAAAATATCTTCAGGACAAACTGCCAAACAATGAAATATAATGAAGTCTGAAGTCAAGAAGAATGACAACGTAAACTCTCAGTTTATCTAATTTATCTTTGTTTATGACTAATTAACACTCTGAACTGAACATTGGACTTCCTCATAAACAGACCCCGGACAGTTCAGCTGTAAGATGTCCAACAAACCAAAAGCTAGGCTGAATATAATGTGATTATTTAAATTAATGAACTTTGTGGATCATTTGTAGCTAATAAATATCAGTTATTCACATCTTTTGTCAGCTAATTATTAAAATAGCACAGAATACTTTGTTAGTGACATTTTCTATGTAGTTCCTCACAGACAGCTCCACTAACCCACTGCACAGCTCTGTTTTATTACTGATACAGCTGTAGTGTTTCAGCCTGTCTCAAGCAGAACAACTCTCACTGTCTTTAATCTGCTTTCCATCAATGATCTCTCACTTCATGGATGGTTTGTTCAGAGTTTAAAGTTCACCTCCATCTGTGTGACCCTGCTCCTACCTGGTCCTGGAGAACTTTGACCAGCAGAGGGCGCCCCGAGCCCGCTCAGTCTCCTCCTCCATCCCAGCAGACAATAGTAGTTCCTGCAGTCGAGGAGGCTGAGCTGTATTACACCACACTGTAATACTTTATGTTAGAGGCAGGAAGGTTTATCCATCCAAATAATACTTTGTGACTCATTATGTATAATTTTAAAGGTTTATTCCGTCCAAATAATATTTTGTCTTGCAATTCACCCTGGTTGCCAAGACTTGCCATTTGTACAATTAACAGAATTAGCTAATTATACGAATTTATTATAGTATTCATTAAGTCAACAGTTAAAATAAGAAACACAGTTGGGCTCGGTTTGGATTCACAACACAAACATTAAACAAATGATTGAGCTAAAATTACAGAATGCATGCATTCATACATTTTATTTCCTCCGTTTTCCCGTGATAACGAGTTAATTTCATTTGTTTTCTCGAGATCTCGAGTTAATATCTCGAAATAACAACTGCCGTTTTCCCGAGATAATAAGATAATTAATTAGAGATCTTGAGAAAACCAAACTATATTAAATCATTGCAGGAAACATCATTCAGTGTAGCAATGTCAGAGGAGCAGGAACATATCGATCACCATGTCACATATCTTTTCAATCAAGGCCTGACACAGGCTGAAATAGCATTATGCCTTGCTATTACAGATAATATACACATAAGTGTGTCTCGATAATCTCAGGCCTATCATATCACAGTCATTATCTCGAGATCTCAAATTAATTATATCGTTATCTCAGGAAAACAAAGCTTCGTTATCTCGAGATCTCGAGAAAATTATCCTGTTATCTCGGGAAAACGGCAGTTGTTATTTCGATATAATAACTTGAGATCTCGAGAAAACAAATGAAATTAACTCGTTATCATGGGAAAACGGAGGAAATAAAATGTATGAATGCATGGCCCTTTAGGGCTTCCGTATAAAGCACAGGTTACCATTAACCCTTATTATGACAGTTGTATGCTCTCCCTGCTGGAGCCTGCTGGTAACTACTACTGTTGATGTCACAATGGCATTTTGATCATAAAACATGAGAAAACACAAACGCACTGTACTCTAACTGCTGTAACTGACACTGAACACTTTGACCATAAAGTATTGTGTAACAAGAAAATGCTCATATATCAGAATACTAATAATAATACGTATGAGGTAATAAAATGACATGCTGATAATACCCAGAACTCCATCTGTGACACTAAGGGCAGATTGGCGCTATGTTTGACATATTCCTCGCCAAAAGAAACATGACAGTCATGTTACATAACTTGATAACATATAATAGATGCATGTTGTGTTTGGAGTGCAGAGACAAATGAAAACTCCACTGGAGTACCATGGATGCTGTTCATCTTAGAGTATGAGTAGTGGTGCAGTTTAGGCCCTTATGGCCAAAATGTGTATTATAGAAAGGCACACTACTATTCTTTTGGTTCTATATGTGACCATATCCAGTGCTAAATCAAGAAGTGGAGTATTTAAGTTTTTCAGACCACTGTTCACTGACTATAAAAGTAAGACCTGATGGTGTAGCAGTGAGCTGTGCAGGGAGTCTTCTTCTTCTTAAAGGATGGTAATACAGTGTACTGGTGTGATTTTACCAGGTAGCAATGATAGGGACATGTGATTTAAGTTAATACAGAGACAGGTCAATGAAATGTCTTTAACTTTATTTTGAATTAACATTATCAGGTAGATGAGTAAGTCAGTCAATGTACTTGATAGACCCCAGTCACTGTGCAGTTGAAATGAAAGCTTCCTCCACAGATCACCACAGGGGGAGCCAAACCACACTAACTGATACTGACATAACACAACACGTGCTCCTTTTTACCTCTGGGCGGCTGTAGTAAAGTCCCAGGATGCCAAGTCACGGTTACCTGTGAGCCTCATTCTCAAAAAGTTGTAGTACTCTTTAAGTAATAATAATCTGATTCTAATCTTTTCATGTTCTTTTGCAGCTGAAAATGGCACCCTGCTTTACTCGACTCAATTTCTACCACAAGAGAGAGAAAAAAAAAACACTTCTAGGGTGTGAATGATGACACTGTCTAATTCTTGTTATCACAGCATCACGTCTTTATGTGTGAAACTGAACTGGAAGCATATTTCAGTCATGCTGATGAGTACTGGCTTTACGTGTTCCTTCTCTGGCTAAGATATGCCACAGTTTATTTTATCTTTACATCTTTTATTTCTTTATCTTCCATCTTACAAGGCTGCAGCTCACAGGACAGGTTAGGTCTTAAAGATTAAAAGCTATGAAACATTGATAGCTAATATAAAACTTGGCCATTTTAGATTAATATCTGAAGACACCTGACTGACAGTGTTTTCTAATTTGTCTAATTTGATTCTTTAACTGAATAAAACACCACTTTGATAACTTAAGTCAAACAAGAAACAGCTGTTTTACTCTGGTCAGTATTTGCTGATGTAGTATTTTAAAGAAAATTGTATGGGTGACATAGTATACACATAACACAGGCCCACAACAAAACACAGGCAGTGTGGATGCACGAACTGTCAGCATTTACTGCATAAAATGCACAAATGTACCTGCAATAAAATGTTGTATGTTAGTATATGGTCACACAATTTAAAGGCAGTACTGTAGAGGAGAGTGTCTCCCCACTCCAGCACAGAATCTTTACATGGTCTCACTTATAGGGGGTTTTGTCACAACTTCACCCACAGGAAGTGACTGAGCAGGGAGAAAAACAGAAGTGAACATGAAGAGAGCAGAAAGCTGTGCCCTCTGTTCCATTAGTAGTACTCTGGCTCTGACTTTACAAGGTACAAAAAAATGAAGAGGACCAATGTTAAATTTCAAATCTGATGCACCATGAGAAAATATTAATAAAGAACAGTCATGGAAAACCCCCTTAAATTTAAAAGACAGTGGCATCACATAGGTCTGCTTTACGTAGAGACAAACATAAGTTTTAAAAAACTTCAAACATACAACAAGGAACATTTAACTGGTGATGAAACTCTATATGACCTACATAAGCAAACAAGAGCATCAGTGAGAAGACTGACTGTTTCTGAATAGTAGCTAGTTATTCTGAATGCAGCACAACTCAAACTGGATCAGAAATTAAATTTGTCTCTCACCATTCACGACTGTACATTTTATTTCTGTAATAAGGTCCCATGAGGTCAACCAGAAGGGGCCTGACTTCTTTTTTTCTTTGACATCATGAGTTACTGAGCGTACATTGATGAGGGAAAATGGCATTTAATTGATTTTAGCATAAGCCTGCATCATAACAAAATGTGACAAAGGTGGAGGTACCTAAATACTTTCTGACTGCACTGTGGTTATACACAGCACACACCCTCACTGAAATACAGGCACTGTGTATACAAGAACTGTTGGCCGGCATAACATGTACAGATTAGCTAACTAAAATGTTATTGTGATGTTATATGATTAGATCTAATGATCTTATGTTTCTTGGATGTGAGCTAAGGATGAGAAACAAACCTTTGTAAGGGAGATGAGCTCATGATTTATTTTCAGTGGACAGGAAATGTAAACATGTCAAAGTGTGCTGCGGTCAACACCACTGCAGTTGTTTGAGCTTTGTGTGAAAGGGAAGCAAGAACAGAGTCAGACAGACACTCCAGAAGAAGCTGATGCAAGTCTCTGCTCTCACATTTCTAAGAAATGTAACTTCTCTGTTCTCTCTGCTGCATTTATTAATACACAGTAGGAAGTTTGATCAGAGTGTCAGTGTCGGTGCTGGATGTGAAGATGGGTCAAGCTCTGCTCGGTGTGCTCGGGTTATTCTGTGAGTACATCTGTGACTTTCTATGTGATTTTCAGTATTTATATCAATGTAGTAGTTGTGTAGGCATGACCTTTCTTGCTGATTTGTCTTGGTTCAGATTGAAGGATTATGTATATTACTCAACTAGTTACTTACGCACTAGTTTTTGCACACATACCTGGACAATGCATGTACAGTATATGATCTTAGGTATTATGTATATAGCTGTGGAATTACATTTATTGCTTATTTTACTCAGCCTCTATATATATTGAAGAGTTTTTTAAAATGTGTTTCCCACCTCTGTAGCTCTGTAGCAGAATATCATCACAGAAATGTGTGATACTGTTGATTGATAGTTTTTCTAATAGTTGCCACTGATGAAACTGAATGTTGTATTTGATTCTGGTCTAATGAAGTTTTAATCTTTTATTGTAGTGCTGAATACACTCCTGTACGGACATGCTGAAGGTGACTAGTTATCTTTTCTATATTTACTGATTGTGTGTCCTATATGTCACCTACTGTATCACTCTTGATCACTTGTTTTTGCATCTGTGTTATTCCAGTGCACATTAAGAAATGACTGGATTAGTGGTCAATTGTAAAGGCCAGCTATTTGGAAAACATAGCTCTGCATGATACCACTGCAGTGTTCCCCACACATTGACTAATTCATGGCGGTGCGCCACAGAATCAACACCGACCGCCACATATTGCGTTTCGTTTTTTGTTGTTTTGTTTTTTTAATGCTACTTAAAAACACAGTGTATTCATTCAGCTGCATTTCCTTTCCCTGCTCTTCCTCCGTCTCTCTGTCACTCACACGTCTCACACACACAGCCCCTCCCCTCCGTGCACACCGTGTGTGTCTCCATGAAAACAAGACACAAGAAAGCAAGAATATTATACAAAAAAAGTCACCAAAATGTTAAGTTTTACTACAAAAGAGTCCACTTGTTCACAGGTTAAACGTAAAGAAAAGAACAAAACAATAAACCTCACTATTTATGGGGAAGTGCAGAATGTCTGTTTTGGTTTTGTATCTAAGGTCCAACAGACACTTGCCTTCCAAAAACTGATGAGTTTTTGCCTTGACAAGCCTTCACTGCAGTCTGGATCAAAGAAAAAAAGAAAAAAGGGGCTGGTGCAGTAAAAGAGGACAGAGAAGAGAAGCAGCGGTAAAATAAAACAATCATTTAATTCTTCTTATTATTATTATTATTATTATTATGGCCCAACACCGTTTATAGTTGCGGTAATTAATTGCAAAAATGGGGGGGGAAGTGATTTAACTACTTGGATTACGATGCAAATATGAAAGACGTTAAACTATCAGTCACTGCAGGATGTATTTAAACCACTAGTTTAATTATTATGTGTTATAATTATGTATTTACTTCTCCAAACACTTTGGTCTCAGAGTTTTTGTATACATATTTATGTTGGGAGAGCTGACGCTGATCCTGATATGAAACTGTAAATTTACCAGAGTCTGTCATGTATCTTATCATCTTAACAGGATATTCTGAAATAGGACGGCCCTCTGAAGAATGTGAAGAACCAACAGGTGATACAGTCACTTACAACAGTCTGTCACTCACTCACTCACTCACTCATTTTGGGCAGTGACATGGTGTGTTTGCTGCCACATGCTATGTGTCTTGGTATGACCTCTGGGAGCTGCAACAGTTGGAAGTCGCCAAATGCTTCACAAACAGATGGGTGACAAATTATTAACCAAACTAAAGTGTCTGAAATAATCAAAGTAATCGTAAACTACAAACCTCCAGAACAGTTTCAATGCTCTTTGCCATCATTTCTGTACGTCTTTAAACTTTATTACTCTATAGTCTCTATGTATGAGTAATAAAATCACTCTTAACTGTATCCAGCAGCTCTGTAAAGTTATTGTTACTATCACCAAGTTTAGCAGCAACAGTATGACTTATTTATAAGCCATGTTGATATAATCATGTTTTGCAGTGTGTATGTATGATGTATGAACATAACCTCAATCTTATTTTCAGATCCTGAAACTTTAAACCTTTACTAGCTTAATCTGTCATTTTTTTTGACAGTTTCTCTTTCACACAGCTCAGTACACATTGTAATCTGAGGTGATTTGCTTTAAGAAGCCGTCTCATTTTAATGAAAAAAAATTATGATTGTTTTAAATGCTGCACCAAGAATCTAAATAATATGTCTCAAATGAGCCATCTGTCCACTTACTAGCTTCTCTGAGCTTTCAGTTGCATTGCACTGTCTTCATCCAATAGAGTTTTTCTCTTGGTTTTTCAGTAAATGCTACGTGAAGTATTCAAACTACTCAAACAAGTGCATAACAACAAGTCAATATTTCATCTGCCTTCAATTAACCAATCAATTAACTGAATGGCATGGCAAATAAATGAAACTTGAGCAAATCAAGAAACACATTCACAGATGTGACACCAGGGGAACTAAAGACCATGTATCAAATATCTTGATCAGTTTCCAGTGATGTTGGCAAGCAAATTTTAGCTTTCACAAACTGACTTCATGATTTTATTATTCCAGATATTGGGTACACGTACTATCAGCCTTTATGGTGTCAAAATTGTTCAACAAATCACTTAATTGAAACAAAAAGGGTTTTCATTGAGTCATTGAGTTATGTAAAAAATTAAAAACATTTTGGATGGCATATCCATGACAGTAATTCCCTTGTTTTATTGTTTTTCTAAATCAAACAGCACGTAGAAGTACGGCCATACTGACAGCAGACAGGACAATCATACCATTGGGGGGCAGTGTGACACTGACATGTCATGTGGAGGATCCTGCTGGCCGCACATATCAGTGGATCACAGAGACCACAGGGTCTTTTGGAATAGCTTCACGTCTTTCTGAAATTGATCATAAATCAAACAGAGTTGTCTCACAAGGAGGCAAATACTCCTGCAGAGGACTGAATGGTATACGATATGATGACACACCTGAAAGTAATGCAGTCATCATTGAGAAGACTGGTGAGTTTAGTATTTTCTAATGGAATAAACAACCTACAGTCTTTATGTTCATAAACAATGCCCAACGTGTGAAGGGAAAGTCATTGTTAGTCATGTTAGTACCTCTCACTCATCTGAAAAAGAAAAAGAAAAGTGTTTAAATATCCTTCATCATGTCAAGAATGGGCTACTGGTTTGACCTCCTTCAGTCTGTTAACAGAAACAAAGATTTGAGGATGCTTCCTTTATGCTGTTCAGTTTTATTTATCAATATCTGGAATTGGGAGATTGTTCATAAGAAAGTTTACGCGATATTGCTACTAATACTGTAATTGTGAACAAGACCAAGTGGAGGTGGCTGGGAAACAATCAGCATGTTGTGCTGGGAGTTAAACATTAATGTTATTAATGCCAAATCGCTACAGGTTTTTATTTATCCATATGTTAAAATCCTAATGATAAAAAGGTGTTGATATGTTCATACAGGCCTTTTACCAAACCTTTTAATAAAAAATATAGAATCCAGCCTGCATGATAAACTAGACATTAGACAAAAGACTAACAAAGAGGGAGGGATAATGAAAATGTTCTTCCACATTGCTGTGGTCAAAACTAGTGTCTGAACTAAATGCGTCCTGTGGAAGGTTATTGACTGATAAAGCTAAACATATTATGTTTGATGTAGATTTAACTTTTTGTAATTTTACGGAAGCCCTGAGGGGCAAGTGAGAATTTTCTTTTCTAGTGCTCCATTTTCTAAGTTCTAACATATGTTTTTGTTTTCAATTTTACTTCCACGTTGTCATAAACATTCAAACCAGCAGTGTTACTCACGTTCTTGCACTTCTGTATTTGTGCATCACATTTCTTTCAAAGTGAAGATTATACAGCTCATTTAAAGTTGTTTTTATTCATATATATTTTTAAAGTAAATCTTCAGTATGTACTGATTGTGCAGAATGCTTCTGATCAATACATGTTTTCAGTCTTTTCAGTCTCTAGTCTAGTGTCTGAACTAAATGATTTGATTTTCGAAATGTTTGCAGCAGAACAGAACAACATGCATTTACATAATTAATACAGTGATTATAACAGAAGATAGTGGCATTTTATCTGTTCAGTGTTTAATCCTGTTTGAATCCTAACTGTGTATTTTTTGTCTACAGTTTCCAACAGGGCCACTTTGACCCTTCAACCCAACTGGATATTCAGTGGTGACATGATCACCCTCAGATGTGAGATCAAGGATGGAGGAGACACTGAGTGGAAGTATGAATGGTCACCAGACAACTTAAACTCACCTACAACATACAATGAATCCAGGATTATCAGTGCCGCTGAGGCTCACAATGGAAAATACAGGTGTAAAGGAAGAGATACGAGAGACTCGTATTCCTCAACAGAGTGGAGTGACGCATTCAAATTGACAGTATCATGTAAGTTGGACTATCTGTCATTCATTCTGAAAATGTCATGTTTTAATGTTTTCAACAATCTAAATTAAACAGCAGGAAACATTTCGCTTCAACGATAATGAAGTCTCTTAAATGAACTGAATGATTTAAAAAGAGAAAAAAATTGCATTGGAACAAAATAATGTAAAAGCAGCCAGTAATCAGAGCAGAGTACTGTAGTTTTTCCATCACAATCATTTACAGGGAACAATCTCAAATAACTTACAGGCTGGAATGATGCTGCACTTTAACACAAACTGGTTGAGTTAACTCAGGTTAATTAGCAGTCAGGTTAGTTTAGATTAATCATTTGAGTCGTCTACATTGTCTGTAAGTGATAGTGTCAATGGTTGTCTGTGTTATGTGTTCACTCTGTGATGGACTGACAGTCTGTCCAGGATGTAACCTCGCCCTCATCAAATGTGAAAAGGGGTAATCACCCTGTGACCCTGCAAAGGATGAGACGCTACAGATAATTGATAATTAAACTGTTGTCTTTTAACAATGAAAAACCACAGTGAAAGTGTTCAACTTGGCTCTTTAACACTTAAACACAAGGTTTTGCCTTCACAAATGTAACATTCAGTAATGCAACTTAGAAATTAAATAAAGAAACCCAGGAAAAGAGAGCGAGACATGGCATGCAAGAGAGGTTGTTAAACTAAAATGTCTCCAGTGTTTATATAAAATAATTAAGTGTTAATATTAATGCAAATTTAAGTCTTAAAGTTCAATTATTTCTTACCTGTGTGGGCTGAACTATATAAACTGGACTTAATCACAGTGACATTAATTTCCTTTTTTATGTCTTTGTTCTAAATCAAACAGCAAACAGACCAAAGGCTGAACTGAGGGCTGATGACAGAGACATTCCTGTAGGGGGCAGTGTGACCCTGACCTGCTCTGTGAAACGATCATCATCTGGTTGGAAATACTTCTGGTACAGAGGAGAGAAAACCTCTGAACCTCTGACCACTCAACTCTCAGCTGGACCAATCAGAGTGTCAGAGGAAGGAGTCTACTGGTGCAGAGGAGGAAAAGGAGAGCCAGTTAACTACACAGAGTACAGTGATCCAATCAGTATCAACAAAAAGGGTGAGTTTAACATTTGTCTTGGAATCAGAATTTTTAATCATATTTTGTATTTATATTTGTTGATTGATAAGAAAAAAGACATGATGTGTATTTAACATGTTGTCATTTAGTTTCCTTCCTGTGAATTCTTGAACATGAACAGGTCCAAACAAGGCTGTTGTGACTCTGCAGCCAAACTGGTCTAAAATATACTTTGGAGAGAGGATCACTCTCAGATGTGAGATCAAAGATGGAGGAGACACTGAGTGGGAGTATGAATGGAGAACAACCAGCTTAGAAAAACCTTCAAATCAGAGTGAACACAGTATTACATCTGTTTCTGCATCCCACAGAGGAGACTACAGGTGTAAGGGCAGAAAGAAACATACGCAGCTTTCTTCAACAGATTGGAGTGATCCCATCACACTGACAGTATCAGACAGTAAGTCACATCACATTTCTTTCAAAGTGAAGATTAAACAAGGCTGTTTTTGTTCATATATATTTTTAAAGTAAATCTTCAGTATGTATGATTGTGCAGAATGTATCTGATCCACTATCAATACATGTTTTCATTTAAAAAAATCATTTTCCAGCACCACCCCGGCCTGTCCTCACTGTGTCTCCATCATGGCTGAGTGCTGGAGCCTCAGTAACTCTGAACTGTGGTGTTGGAGATCCATCTGCAGGATGGAGGTTCTACTGGTATAAGACTGTTCCTGATCAATCAGTCAACTTTCAATACTATAGCACTGAGCTGCTACCCGGCAGCAGCAGTGGGACTGAA
Source organism: Pagrus pagrus (assembly GCF_965226575.1). Classification (NCBI taxonomy): domain Eukaryota; kingdom Metazoa; phylum Chordata; class Actinopteri; order Spariformes; family Sparidae; genus Pagrus; species Pagrus pagrus. The sequence goes on along the minus strand of NC_140200.1, from coordinate 20,773,555 downwards.
CAGGATTCCTACATTGTTCATGGACAGACACACACAGCACGGTATATGTGCAGAGCTGGAAGAGGAGATCCAGTGTTTTACACTTATTGCCGTGACCTTAAGTATGTCTGGTCTGCAGGTCAGTGTGTTTCTCTCTCTTAAGAAACAGATGTTATATCAGCTCTGTTCATCATGTTTCTAAATGATGATAAACATACAGTATCTTGAAAAAAAAAGAAAATGAATTTACTGTGGTCTTATGATCTTTTCTCTCACTAGCGTCAGGCTAAACTTCATGCTTTCCACTCTACTGGGTGGAATTGACTTGTTTCCTTCTGTCCTCTGTAACATAGTCTGTAACATAAAACACAAACAGAGAGATACAATATATTGGCTAAAACTCTGCTCTCATTTGCAAAAAGTACTTTTAGTCTGAATACTTAAGCTCTTCTTGTGCTTACAGCAGCTGTAGTCACTTGGTTGTCTATCATTTAAAATGTACTCAAAAAAAGGTAGCAAGAGGTCAAAGTAGAAATCAGAATTTTGCCAAAATACTTTGTTGCAATAAAAACAAAACTAAGCTAAGGACTATTTGAATTGAGGCATTTTATATCTGAAGATCTCTGTGCTCTGTTTGACCTCTTATCACATGTTGTTTTTCAGATATTCACTCATCAGCGTCTCTCACAGTGAGTCCTGACAGAGCTCAACACTTCACCTCTGACTCTGTCTCACTGAGCTGTGAGGGAAACTCTGCTGAGTGGACAGTGAGGAGGTCATCAGCTAAGGACAGATACTGGTCACACTGCACCAACTGGGGGACAATGAATGGATCAACATGCAACATAAACACTTACTGGCGCAGTGATACAGTGTTCTGGTGTGAGTTTGGATCAGGAGAGTTCAGCAGCGCAGTCAACATCACTGTACAGGGTATGATTTCATTACATTTTGTTTTTCTTTGACTGACAGTTCTGCCCAACACTCTGCTTCATGATAGCTCCAGTAATTAATCATTTTCGCTTAATAAACAAAGTTAAGAATTTAATTACACTGTGATTTTTTTAACCATGTATAGATATAGAATATAGATTTGTGGCTGATCTGTTCTTCAGTTATTAGGTCCATGATCACCATTTAAAGTCCAGTGTGAAGGATTTAGTGATATTTAGCTGTGAGGTTTCAGATTGAACCAACTGAAAGGGTTCTTGAACAGTAAGACACAAACGTTAGATTTTATGATCACTGTTACATCAATGAGAAAAGTCAAAGAAAAAAAACGTATGTGTCTTTTCTCATCACTCTACATCGACTCATTCTCAAGTTCCTCGACCAGCTGATCTCTGACTGAAACCTCATATTCTTTGACTGTTTAACAGATGGAGATATGATCCTGCTGAGCCCGGCCCGTCCTGTGACTGAAGGAGATTCTGTTAGTCTGAGCTGCAAATTAAGAAATCAAACATTTGGCTCCATTGTGTTTTTCTATCACAATGAGAAACTCATTCAAAGTGACAGCAGATGGGAGTTAAATATCTCTGCAGTGTCAAAGTCAGATGAAGGATTCTACAAGTGTCAACACTCAGGACAAGAGTCAGCACAGAGCTGGATGTCAGTTCAGGGTGAGTAGGATTAAAATAATTGCAACATTTTCTTTTTTTGACTGGGAAAGAAATTCAGATGAATATTGTTTTCCTATTTATTCCAGCTGTGTCCAGGCCTGAAAACTCTTCATTTCCTGTACTGTTGGTTGTTGGGCTGGTTTGTGGAGTCGTTCTTGTTGTTCCTCTACTCGTTTTGTTTTGCTACAGAGCGTCCAAGGGTGAGACCTTCTTCTTCTATTATTTCATGTTTTATAATTATTCAAATACACACACATACTCTGATCTCATGAGATAGAATAGCAGTATAACAACCATCTAACAACAAGTGTCTCTTTCACAGATTCATGCTTCGTCAGGTAGGTGCAACACTCTCTCATCTCATTCTGAACGTAACATCAACACATTTTTATGTTCCTATTTAAATGTTCTGTATCTGATACGTGTTGTAGACCAGTCCAGTCTGAGAGCGCCAACGCAGATCGTGTGGACTACGAGAATGATCATTACTCCGCTCTGCACCATGGTAAGCAGTTAAACTAATCTTTATTTTTTACATATTCTATTTTAAGTAATCTAAAAAAGTATTAGTTTGTTTAATAAGTATTGTTAATTAACCTTGGCTTGATTTTCATTTCTCTGTAGGTGATGTTTGTCTTTATGAAACAATCAGAGGCCGTCAAGAAGCTGAACATGGTACAGTTTATACCTTTTTATTCACCACAGAGCTGTTAGAAATACTAGAAGAGGACAATTTAATTTAACTCTAAATGACTTATTGACAATCCTTGAGTATATTTATTTGTCCGAAATGACATATGTTAGACTGAGTAACACATCTAACAGCAAATGTCTTTTTCACAGATTCATGCTTGGCCAGGTAGGTGCAACACTCTCTCATCTCATTTCAACGTAACATCAACACATTTTTATGTTCCTATTTAAATGATCTGTATCTGATACGTGTTGTAGACCAGTCCAGTCTGAGAGTGCCAACGCAGATCGTCTGGACTACGAGAATGATCATTACTCCGCTCTTCTCCACGGTAAGCAGTTAAACTAATATTATACAGTGGGGTCCAAAAGTCTGAGACCATTGAAAATCTCTAATATTGTCACGTGAACCTGGAAATAATCAGAAAGTGCTCAGCATCAAATCATTTCCAGACTCAAGGTTTCTAAAGGGGCAGTGCATGTAACAATATAAACTCTAAAACACTGGAAACTGGATCAGTTGTATCCATAGACAGACCCAAAGTGAGCACACTGTGGGAGAAAGATGTCGTACATACCCAGTATAAAGGTTAGGCCCGATAATGTGTGGATGAGGGCACAGTGACGTCTGATCTATGAGTTTATATGTCTCATGGTCTTTGCAAACTTAGCAGTTTGAAGCTGCTGTAGAAATGTCTACAAAACGGATCTCTGACAAACCAAGGCTGTTGTTTATGAGAACTCATAGGATGGCCTTCGATCTATCTGCTGTAGTAGACTGACTGTCTTCTACGCATCTTCTTTGTATTCCTCACTAAGTCAGAGGTGAGAAGCTCTGCAGTAACTTCCCACTAATTTATTGTTAAACAGATAACCATGTATGGGAGGGCTGCTTCCTGAGCTTAGAGGATATAACCTGAAACTAGAGAAGGTTTGGGAGGATTAAGTTGGTAATGCACTGTGCAGACAGTTGTGCTGTTATTTTGTTCCTCCATGATCATGTTTGTATAAACTACTTCAACGTAAGTCATCGGTGTCTCTAAATTTTCTTCATCTCTCCTGAAATTCCACAACACGCACCATCAGAAGATCAATAAATCAAGCTTCCTTCCCTGAAAGATAGAAAAGCAACTTCATCACAGATACAGAATTTGATAAATACAAACACAAGAATCTAATCAGGTGAAGTCTGTCAAAGGAAAGCTGTCTTGTAGTTGTCTCGAGGACGATTAGTCGTTCCTAAACCACTTCTTAGTTGGTGAAGCGAAATGAAAGACTGGAGAGGGTTTAGAAATACCAGAATTCTTCAACGAATCAACTTTTAACTCCAAGTGTTAAGCTGATATTATCATTTGCAATAAAAAATATTATTACATTCAAAATAAATGCAAAATAGAAATGTTGCGTGGTCTCAGTCTTTTTGAGCCTATAAACACATTTTAAATGATCAAAAAAACCTGAGGTCTCACATGATTTTGTTGTTTACAGTTAAAGTGATTAAACTAACCTCGGCTTGATTTTCATTTCTCTGTAGGTGATGTTTGTCTCTATGAAACAATCAGAGGCCGTCAAGAAGCTGAACATGGTACAGTTTATACCTTTTTATTCGCCATGGAGCTGTTAGAAATACAAGAAGACAATTAACTATAAATGATTTACTGACAATCCTTTAACTTTAAAAAATATTTACATTTCTAATTATTCCAATAATCTCACATATTCTTTTATTGATCGTAAAAACACTAAGAGTGAGTTCTTTATTGGGAGAGAGAGAGAGAGAAAGTGAGAGAAAGCTCGAAGAGCCCTACATGCAATTAAGAGAAAATTTTGTAATTTCCAGATTCCAGTCAAAATTTGTCTTAAAATATTTGATAGTGTCATCCAGCCCATTGCACTGTACAGTAGTGAAGTCTGGGGTCCACTCAGTCATCAGAGCTATACCCGCTGGAACAAACATTCAACAGAGTCTTCACATGCAGAATTCTGCAGACACATTTTACACGCACACAGAAACACACCAACAAATGCATGTAGAGCAGAATTAGGCAGATACCCACTGATAATTAACATTCAAAAGAGAACGCTCAACTTTTTTAACCACCTGAAGTCCAGCCCCCGAGACACCCTCCACTCCAAAGCCCTCCAAACTCAAGAGCTGAGCCCAGAAAAGAGTCCCCTATGTCAGCTGGTACTGAGGCTAACTGCCCCCTCTCAGACAGTCTGACCAGCCTCACAACAACACTGCTCTCCAAACACCAATCAGAGTAAAACAAAGTATAACACAATGTAAAGAAACCTACCTGGAACATTGGAAAGAAGAAACTAAAAGCCAAAGTAGATCAGGATGTTATCTAGCCCTAAAAAGAGATGATGAATCAGCAGAATATCTCTCTGCTGTCAGAGATAGAAAGCAGAGACAGATGCTCACCAAGTACAGGCTCAGTGACCGCAAACTGACAATCCAAACAGGAAGACACAAACAATCATGGCAACCAAAAGAAAACAGCATGTGGTCACTGCTCGACAGGTGAGGTTGAGACAGAGATGCACTTTCTGCTACAATGGAAAACATTCAATGAAACCAGGAACATTTATTTCAACAAGTTCAACTCTGTAATCTCAGAGTTCAAAGAGCTGAGACAGGGCACATCAGCTGCCCAATATGTGTCAACATGCCACAACCTGACACACAAACACACACTGTGTATACTGTATGTATAATTAATGTAAATCAATCTTGGTGTTGTGTTTGTGTTGTTATTTGTTGTGTTCCGTCCAGGTGTTTGGACAGATGCTTTGGCAAAATTGTTGTTAAACTGTCATGCCAATAAAGCCCCTTTGAATTGAATTGAATTGAATTGAATTGAATTGTGAGAGGGGAGGGAGAGAGAGGGAGAGAGGGGGGTCAAGGGGTAGGGAGAGAAAGAGAAAGAGAGAGGTGAGGATAGGGAGAGAGGGGGAGAGAAAGAGAGGGGGGGGGAGAGTCAGGACAGAGTGTCCTGACATCCACCTCAATCTCTTTTTTGTTTACTTTGCTTTTTCTTTCAGATCAATAAAGAAATCTGTATCAACTAAACTAATGGAACGGACGACAACATGAAAAACTACATCTGTGTACTTTCACATCTTTTATGTGATCATTGTGTGCAGCTGTGCTGTCCAAATAACAAACAGTATTTTGTAAAGTTAATCTAATAGCAGCTCATTTTAAATACATGTATCATATGGATTTAATCTTCTGTTGTATTTGGTATAAAGAGTTTAGATTATCACATATAATAATTGAAATGTTTTGTTGTTTACGTCCAGTATGTTCTGACACCTTTGTCGTTGTTTGTTGTTGCCTCGACACTCGGTACGAGTGCAATTTTAAAGTCAGCATCTTTTGTAGTTTCTGATTAAAAAGAGTTAAACATTTAATGTATTTTATGTGGGAAGAAAAATCCTGATACACATACAAGCTTTCTTCTGTTATTTTAAAAACAGCTTGATATTCTCTATATTTTATGTTTGTATATATATGTGTGTATTTTTAAAAGTTTTTTGGTTTTTTTGCATCAATAAACTTGTTCCAGCAATAAGCTGTCAGCAGTGTTCCTTGTAGATTCAGAGGGAACAAAGGGAATATAACTGTAGTTACTTCAATTTGAAAAGTCTCTTCATATCTGTGTCACTACTCACTCTTCATAATGTGTATCATTGTCAAGCCCGTTCAGACATATGTTGTACTTCATGTCAATCATCTTGTCTCAACATGATGCTTAATACTGTGGACTTGTTTTATATCTCATTTACATTTCTTTATGTTTTTTACTAAACTGGCACCAGAAGTAGTTTCAAAATCAAAGTCAGGGGACTAAATGAAACCATTTTTGGTGGTTTGAACATTGTTTGGAACATTTAAGATAATATTAGCACAAAACTCAACAAAGTAAATGAAAAAGGTCTTGTCATTTTAGACTTTTTAATGTAGAAATGTAACATACATTTTTGTTATTATATCTTTGACATGCATTATACTATTACATCACCCAGTTGTTTTGGCTCTTTGGAGCGATAAGAAGGCAGCAACACGTTGTACTTCAGGTGTTCTTTGTGGAACAGATGAAAGAAAAACGACACCAAATAAAAGTTCTGACCTCATTTTACATTAAATTCAGTTTAAAGAGTATGAAGCACTCACATACAGGATGTACAGGCCTACACAGTATAATCATACAACAACAGAACACACACAAATGAACACAATGAAATGTTAGTGAGTAAATGATATGATTAGATGTAGTGGTCTTATGTCTCGTGGATGTGTTATAATGACTTATTCTTGCTGTCATTTTTTATTTTTAGTACAGAAGTCCTGAGGGGCAAGGGGGGATTTTTTTTCTGGTGCTATTTTTTCTAAGTTCTGAGTTTGATGAGACGTCCTGTCAAAATAATGGACAACATGCAGGTGAAGAACATTTCCTCCATCAACTCACTGCAATACACTGCCTCTAATGTTTCTTTTTATAATGTGTACATACTGTAAATAAATCTATATTTATAAGAGAAACGTTGTTTTGATTGTTCTGTAAGTCTTTTAATATCAGACACCCAGAAGATGTCAAGACCTCAAAGAGTTTATCAGCAACAAAGTTCATAATAAACTTTATAAACACTCAGAAAGAGTTTCAAACTGACTTCCAGGCCACATTAATGATTAGAATATAAAAAAAAGACAAGACATTAATTTATGTGTTTTTATTGTATCCATTTAACACAAGTCACATAATGAAAACTACAAATGGTAACATATAATATATAAATAATAAAGTAGTGAATCTGATATGAAATGTGTTCTACAGCATTTAAAGAGTTGATGAAAAAAGTTCAATATGAAAATCAAATCACTTGGCAATTAATGAAATCACTTACAACAGACGAAAATATGAAGACACAACTGTTTGAGACTTTAACTTGTGGAAAACAAAATCCACTTAATACAATGACTTTAAAGTGAAGGGTGCCTTCTGCTGACCTTTACCTTTAACACCAGCATTAACAGATCACAGCTTTTCTTTCAAGCACACATACAGAGACAGAATGACAATCAGTAACAGACAGTAAATAACAAACACAAATCAAATAGCAGCACTTCATTTCAGTTTAAACTTAACATTACAACAAGAAAAGGTTAAAGCTCCACAAGAGAAAGTTAAATCTGATTATAAAATCTGGACAGACAATCAAAACAGAAAGATTCAAAGAAAACTTGATAGTAGACAAAAACAACACAAACAGAAAAAGTGAACATAATAAAATACATAAAACAAAATACATAAAATAAACAGTATATAAAGGGGTATCATGTTTCATATAGTATATTTTCATATATGAAGAACAATATCTTTATATCTCAAAATGTGCTTTCTTACAAATACAACCTTTAAATGATGCCATGCTAATAAAAACAAATTTTCTCATATAAATAGATTTATTAAGATAACATAGATAAAGACATCACTTCATGTGTGTACTGTAACATCATACAACAAGCAGATCAGTTCAGCTGAAGCTTCATGACATCCTGCAGGAGTCCAGTACAGGAGAGATGGGATATGAATCATAATGTCATATTTTATTATGGATAAATGCATCATGTAGAGAAATGAAAAGTATAAATGTGACATATATACAGCTGTAACTACTAGTGGTTGGAACTCATCACATGGAGCTTGGGGAAAAAAATCACAGAGTCGTTACACATGGTGTACGAGGTCGACATGTTTTAAAAATGTACTTATTGTAAGTCACTTTGGACAAAAGCGTCTGCTAAATGCCCTAAATGTAAATGTAATGTTGCTGAACAACATGAAAGCAGGATGCGTTTTAACTGTCTCATTTACACTGTTGATCAAACTGTTTCCTCTGATCCTGCTGAGCTGGAACTTTTCTAAATCCTCTGCTGGACTTTTGTTTCTTAGACTGACAGTGAATGAATAACAACACAACGACCACTGCTGCTGTCAGTCCCAGTCCACAGTAGAGGCCGATCCTTTCCCGACTGACCTTGTTCGGTCTCTCAGGTGTGTCTGTGTTGGATCTCTCAGGTTCGGGCCAATCACTCACTGCTGTAAAGAGACCAAACATCAGAACAGCTGAAGTTGTGACATATTTCTCAGATACTGTGAGAATGAAGTGAAGGATTGTGGATTGTGGTCGTCCTCAATACTTTTCTTCATATCATATCATCATATCAGGATCTTATTGATCCAAAAAAGCTGCTGAATTGAACCTGTTAATAAAGTTCTACTGACTTCTACTCAACCAACTTACCAGAGACGTTGAGCCGACATTCACCAAAGTCCACACCATAGTTTGTCCTCACATCACACAGGTACCGGCCTGAGTCCTCAGTCCTGAGTCTGGACACATGAAGTCCGAGTTGTCTGTCTCTGAGGACGTCTTTGTCCAACTGGACTTGTCCTACAAACTGTTGATCCCGAGACTCTGGGAGCTCAACACCTTCATGTAGACGAAACAGGACTGAGACTTTGTGATCAGTTCTCATCTCACAGTGGATAAAAAGGGAGTTGGGGGAAGTGTCAGTTGTGCTTGGGAACATCCATTCCAGTGTGATGTTGTGGTTCTCCTCTGCCTGATAGGAGGTCTGTGTCACATTCACTACAAATGTTCCTGTTGAGGAGACAGAGAGGGAAAGTGAGGAGCAGACACACTGACAACTTTAACATGGCAGCCTTTAAACTTCATCTACATGTTTCTGTGGACAGTTTAGTGACGTCTCAGAGCTGCAGAGGCTCATCAACATCAACTGTTTGCTCACATGTGGCTACTTTAACTGATTCATTGAATCACAGTGTAATAAAGTGAAGCTGGAAACTAACCACAGACACAGTTGAGGCTGATGAGCAGCAGAATCCTGCAGATCATCATATTTGATGACATGATTTTATAGTAAAAAGTGAATGAGTCCAGTTAAAACGTCCTGAAGAAGAAGAAGAAAGCTGAAACATACAAAGTCAAATAAGTTTGTTGAGGATTGAACTTTACTAAATGTGCAGCAGAATAAAAGACAAACATGCTGAAATCCAGCAGCTGTTAGTAAAGTTCAGTAGAGACAAAACAGAGTCAGTTATAGACCAACGACGACTCATCCCAATCCACATTCACATCACTGTCACACAGGACATCAGGAGCTCACAGCTGACTGTTTGACTACATATTGATGAATGAATGTGTTTAACTGTGTAGATGAAGGTGGAGGTAAAAATCAACACTGACTCCGTTTAGTTCTGGTAGAATATCCCTCATACAGCTAACTGACTCAACTGACTTCAACAAACATGATTACTTACAGAGATGAGCTGCTGAAGTCTTTGGTCATTTGAGGAAGAATTTGTGAAGAGCTAGCAAATTAAAGTCATCTGGGTTAGGGGCGTTTTCTCTATCAGAGATGACAGATAATGATATAAGAAGCAACCAGCACTTTATCTGCTTCTGCCAGAAGACATCAGCTTTCGACAGGGGACAGGGACTCCTAGAGGTATTTGCAGACTTTAACACAACATGTAACCACATAGTTAGAAGCTCAACAGTAATGTTTGGCATATTCTACAGAGGACATGTTCAACTATGAGACACATGATGCCAAATTCAAGGTTGTTTGTGTTTATTTGCAGTTGTTTTCTTATTTCTTTATATGTAGACACTGTTTATATGTGTTTCTAATGTATCAGTGTTACATGTTTACATCATTGACATGTCACAACTCTACACCGCAGGAACCATGCAGCACTTGTTCTGTGTTGTTCTCCACCAGATGGCGCTGTTGTTGTTTCCTGAGATGTCCACATACTTTTGGCACTATAGTGTTTTATTATGAAGATAAATGATTTTCTGTTCTTTCATTTTAATCTGTTGAACCAAACAGCTGCTAGTGTGTTTTTACCGAGTCACCATCAAAGCTGTTGGACTGAACTCTTCACCTTCACAGTTTAACCACTGACGCCATCTTGTGTCAGAAGTACAATACAGCAGGTGTTTTTTTAATGTAATTAAAATTTGGCCCATTCATTCTTATGGGGAAATTTTCAACTTTTGTTCAGCTAGTAGTTCTACTACTACTACTACTACTACTACTACTGCTACTACCACTGCTACTACTACTACTACTGCTACTACTACTACTACTACTACTACTACTACTGCTGCTACTACCACTGCTACTGCTACTACTACTACTGCTACTACTACTACTACTACTACTGCTACTACCACTGCTACTACTACTACTACTACTACTACTACTTCTGCTACATAGGTCACGAACAGTGGGCCACGTCCCGAGTCCGGACCCAGACGCCGTTCTATACGGACCTGGACCTAAATTAAATGTATTTAAAAATCTGACGAGGCGCTTTTGTTTTGACAGGCGCAGCTTTTCTAGACTTTACGGTACTGGTTTAGCGGATCAGGAAATCCACTGACCAATTGCATGCGAGTTAAGCCATCCTACGTGATGCTACTCAGCCAATCAAATCTGTGCCAGGCGATTAACATTGCGACTCTGAATACAGACAGATGAAAGAGGAGTGGCAGACGGAAAGACGAGTGAGTGATACAGGGAGAGAAAACAGAGAGAGATGAGTGAGCAAGCCACAAAGAAAAGTGAAATGTTAACATGTGCTAGCCCAGCTGGATGAAGCCATTTATAAGGTACCATGTGTAGGCTTAGCTGTAGATTAGAGCCCACTGATGTGTCTGACAATGCTCAGCTGTTAATTTATGTAAGGTTCTTCAACAAAGACAAGAAAGAGTTCTGTGAAAACCTGCAGGTGTAACTCCCCTTCAGACCAGTACAAGAGGAGAGGACATCTACCTGGCCATTAAGGAGATGTTAACAAAGCGAGGAATAGAGTCAAAACAAGTGGTTTTAGTAACCACAGATGGAGCTCCTGCCATGATAGGGAGAGAGAAAGAAGCTGTGGCAAGAATGAAAGAGGACAATCCTGAGCTCATCTCTTACCACTGTATAATTCATCAATCTGTCCCGTCTAGCCCTCTACATCTTGACCATGTTTGGCTCCACAAAAATCCTGGCAGGACAAGCTAGAGCTCAATTCACTCACTGAACAACAGAAAGATAAGAGAAACTGTAAAACTGTTCAATAGTTAAGATGTGATGAGATCTATCTGTTGTAAAACTCCTTTATTTTATTTTTCAAAAATGTACTGTATGTATGTCAAGTACTTTATGCACAATTTTTAAATAGCTATTTTAATCATTTTCACTATTTTATTTTTAAATGCAGCCCTTCTCTTCCTTAAAGAGAGAAGAAAATAATACATATCTACAGTATTATATATCTGTATAACTAAATGTGAAGTGACAATAAATATTGTCGAAATTGTTCTTTCTTTGATTTGACAGTCAGTTGTTGGTTACATGCAGACGTTGATACAACTACCAGGCTGCTTCAATATATATATCACACTAAATCATAACACAAGTTAGACATTATGATGTTCTGGACCTTTGCTTGAGGACATTTTCTCTAACTGGACCTATTTGAATTTTAGTTGAATACCCCTGGTATAAACTCTGTGAAACACTGTCTACAATCCATTCATAACTATTTGGGCCTCTGGTTATTTCGGCTACAATGGTAACTTAACATGGTAATCATTGAATACATCAAATAAAATCATGTAGTCACATTTAAACATAAAGAAAAGTTGAGATCAAACTTGTTTCCATCAGCAGAAAAGTGGAGTGTTTCCCATCATGCACTGTGTTCTGTGGAGAGAAGAGACACATCTGCAGCTGTCTTTATGATTTAATTCTGATGATTCAGACATATCGATATATACGATGGGAGGAAGCTGGGAAGGAAACAAATTAAACTGTAGTTTTACTCTGAAGCTGCGCTGTAAACTTAGACCACAACACAGTCAGCTTTTCAGACCTGTTTGGTTGCAAAGTCAAACAAATTTGAATGTGTATCAGACCCGCTCTAAATGTAAACTGTCATCGTGTAATGATAAACATCCGTGCCACCTACAATCTGATAGCTGTCTTTGTTTAGGAAACAACATTTGTTCTTGCACGTGGACGTTGTAATGTACTGTGAACACAAGTCATCCGAGAACGTTTAGTGATAACATCATATATAAACAGTCATCCATGCAGGCGTTTTGTATGTGAGAGGGGAACATTCACACGTACAAAGATGGAAACGGTCCTGTCACATCATACAACACATGACAACAAGCAGACCAGTTCAGCTGAAGCTCCATGACATCCAGCAGGAGTCCAGTACAGGAGAGATGAGATATGAATCATGATGTCAGATTTTATTATGGATAAATACATCATGTAGAGAAATGAGAAGTATAAATGTAACATACAGTACTGTGCAAAAGTTTTAGGCAGATGTGAAAAATGTAAACTAAGAATGCTTTCAAAAATGGAAGTGTTAATAGTTAATTTGCATCAATTAACAAATGCAGTCAATGAACAGAAGAGAAATCTAAATCAAATCAATATTTGGTGTGACCACCCTTTGCCTTCAAAACAGCATCAATTCTTCTCGGTACACTTGCCCACAGTTTTTGAAGGAACTCGGCTGGTAGGTTGATCCACACATCTTGGAGAACTAACCGCAGATCTTCTGTGGATGTAGGCTTCCTCAAATCCTTCTGTCTCTTCATGTAATCACAGACAGACTCGATGATGTCCACCATGCTTCCCTGTTGCCAGCAGACACTCATTATTGTACCGCTCTCCAGCCCTTCAGCGAACAAAATGCCCTCTGCTACAGCCAAATATTTCAGATTTTGACTCATCATTCCAGAGCACCTGCTGCCGTTTCTTCGGCACCCCAGTTCCTATGTTTTTGTGCATAGTTGAGTCGCTTGGCCATGTTTCCATGTCAGTGGCTTTTTGGCTGCAACTCTTCCATGAAGACGACTTCTGGCCGGACTTCTCCGGACAGTAGATGGGTGTACTGATGGCACTGCTGGACATCTTCCGATTTCTAAGGGAAATAAGCTTGATGTGTTTTTCATCTGCTGCACTAAGTTTCCCTGGCCGACCACTGCGTCTACGATTCTCAACGTCGCCTGTTTCTTTGTGCTCCTTCAAAAGAGCTTGAACAGCACATCTTGAAACCCCAGTCTGCTTTGAAATCTTTGTCTGGGAGAGATCTTGCTGATGCAGTATAACTACCTTGTGTCTTGTTGTCATGGTGTATGGCCTGTGACATGAAACTGTCTTCCACAACCTCACCTCAATAGCAGAGTTTAACTGTTCCTCACCCAGTTTTAAGCGTCCTGCACAGCTGTTTCTGTTTCAGTTAATGACTGTGTTTCAACCTACATGTGAAATTGATGATCATTAGCACCTGTTTGGTATAATTGGTTGATCTGACTATAATCCTACAAAATCCCTGACTTTGTGCAAGTGTACCTAGAAGAATTGATGCTGGTTTGAAGGCAAAGGTAGTAACACCAAATATTGATCTGATTTAGAAATTTTTTTTTTGTTCGCTCACTTTGCATTTTGTAAATTGATAAAAATAAACAATTATTATTTATATTTTTGAAAGCATTCTTAGTTTACGGCATTTTTTCACACCTGCCTAAAACTTTTGCAGAATACTGTATATACAGTTGTAACATACACATGGTGTACAAGGTTGACATATTTCTCAGCATTATTTCAGTAAAATGAACACAGAGCAGATTTCAGATCCATCTAATAAGTGACAGAGTTTGATGAGACGTCCTGTCAAAATTATGGACAACATGAAGGTGAAGAACAACGTTTCCTCCATCAACTCCACTATTGTTGTTAACCAGTTGTTCCCTCTGACTCTGTCCCATTAAAGCAACACTAGGTAGCTTTTTGACCTTAAAATAATATTTCTTAACTCACTAACTTACTTAAACTGACTAAAACTCTATGAACGTCTTGTCTTGAAAAGTTGCAGATTCCTTAGTTCATGCAGATAGTCAACGTAATTGTTGAACAGTGTGATCGGGAGGTAACGTTAGCATGCTACTTAGCTACTGTTGTACCGAGTTGGTTGTAGTTATTACACCAAACACAACGTCAGCTTGCACATTTTCATGTAGTGACTGTAAACAATGACTAACTTACTAAAACACTATGAACGTCTTGTCTTGAAAAGTTGCGGATTCCTTAGTTCATGCAGATAATCAACGAAATTGTTGAACAGTGTGATCGGGATCGGGAGGTAACGTTAGCATGCTACTTACTGTTGTCATACCGAGTTGGTTGTAGTTATTACTCCGAACACGTCAACTTGCGATTGTACTTAGTAACTCCCGAAAACGTAGTTATATTTTCAAGCGTTACTAAACACATTCACACCCAAGCGTCGTGTTTTGGAAGTAACTTAGACGGTGCAATCACTATAACCAACTCGGTATGAGAATAATTCTAGCATGCTAATGTGCTGTGCAGCCTATATGCTTACAAACTACCAACTGCTATCTCTGAATCTAGCTTGTTGTTGGCACTCGGTTGAGGTTTTTTCAGACGATTTCGTGATTCGCCGGCTCTGTCAACAAATTCACGTGTATCCATTTTCCCCAGGGATGCTCATACAGCGACAGTATTTACGACTCTAGTAACAGATAATTGCGCCTCTCAACCAGCCGGGGGTAGTAATGAGTCCAAACTACCTAGTGTTGCTTTAAGTTGTTGATCAAACTGCTTCCTCTGATCCTGCTGAGCTGGAACTTTTCCTAGATCCTCCACTAGACTCATCAGACAGACAGTGAATAAATAAAATGTAGCAAACAACCAACACAACTCTCCATCACACTCTGTCCACCTGTCCAGTCCAACAACCTGATCCAGGATGTTGTGGTGGAGACAGGTCTCTGTGGGCACATAGTCCCCGATTTAACGTTGTTTAACCAGCCTGAGCCATTTGTCCATTTCCTATCCCTGCAACGGTACATTTGCCTGGAGCAGCCTTAAAACAGAGCTTGATTAGCATGAATCACATCCTGGAACTCTCCCCTCTCCTCCCTGGTTCCCCGATTGCCTCAAAGAACCAGGGGCCAGTTGTTCAAAACATTTAATCTGGATGAAAATTATCCGGATTTGGAAATCCCATTTTTTGCTATTCAGGATCAGGTAATCCGTTTTACTCTTATACCGGTTTTTCAAAGCAACATTGGATTGGATCACCCTGATCCAGATACACAGTTTTCAAGATTACAAAATCCGGATTACTAGTGCTCTGAATGGGACAGCGTATCACAATGTGGGCTACCAGCTATGTAAAGAACAACAGGTAGAAGAGCCAACATGAACAACATGAACATCGCTACCAGGCGCAATGTCCCTCTCTGTGATGATGTTTATGATGCACCCGAGCCTGTTGAAGAACCAGACCAACCTCTGGCGTTCTGCCAGAATGAGGGACTGACTGGACGTGTAGTAAGGGATGCAATTGTTAGAGAAATTATTTTTGATCATCTCTGATGATTGTTTCTTTGAAATTAATATACAGTGATGAATGACAGATAAATGTAATATATTATTTTTGTTTGTTATTGACATCTGTTGGGGGATTGTTTCATGGGGACAAGATCCCCTCATTTTTATTTTTATTTTTATTTTACTTTTACTTTACTATACTGAAAGGCTTATTTGGTAGCCTATGTCTACTTTATCTACTTTATCACTGTAACAGTTAAACAAGTCAAGTGCAAAATATAAAAAAAAAAGTGTAAATGATACAAATGTATTATTTGACCAATTTGACCAAATTGACCAAAGTTTTACTACATTTTCTTCCTGAAATCCACCTTGAAATCCTACCCCCTGTTGGGATCAGGATGATCCTGTTTTTTGGGATCAAAGTTATCCAAATCCTACTGAAATGTTTTGAACAACACAAACTGAAGGTTTGATCCAGATTACAACTAGGATTGGATTCTGTGATCTAATCCGATTTCAGAATCCTTCTTTCCCTTTTGAACAACCCATTTTCAAGATTTGATCCAATCCGATAACCAAAATCAGATCAGATTACCTTTGAACAACTGGCCCCATTTGTTTGTTTCTTTGAAATTAATATACAGTGATGAATGACAGATAAATGTAATATATTATTTTTGTTTGTTATTGAAATCTGTTGGGGGATTGTTTCATGGGGACAAGATCATTTTTATTTTTATTTTATGTTTACTATACTGAGGCTCAATTGGTAGCCTATGTCTACTTTATCTACTTTATCACTGTAACGGTTAAACAAGTCAAGTGCAAAATATAAATAAAAGTGTATATACACTAAATGATACAAATGTATTATTCGACCAATTTTGAAGTTTTACTACATTTTCTTCCTGAAATCCACCTTGAAATCCTACCCCCTGTTGGGATCAGGATGATCCTGTTTTTTGGGATCAACGTTATCCAAATCCTACTGAAATGTTTTGAACAACACAAACTGAAGGTTTGATCCAGATTACAACTAGGATTCTGTGATCTAATCTGATTTCAAAATCCTTCTTTCCCTTTTGAACAACCCATTTTCAAGATTTGATCCAATCCGATAACCAAAATCCGATTAGATTACCTTTGAACAACTGGCCCATGATCCTGATCCTGATCCCTAATCCTAAATCCTCCCCTGGACTGACAGTGAATAAATAAAAGGTAACAAACAAACAACACAACGACTGCTGCTGCTGTCAGTCCCAGTCCAGAGTAGAGGCCGATCCTTCCTCGACTTGCTGTGATGGGTCTCTCAGGTGTGTCTATGTTGAGTCTCTCAGGTTCTGGCCAATCCCTCGCTGCTGTAAAGAGACCAAACATCAGAACAGCTGAAGTTGTGACATATTTCTCAGATACTGTGAGAATGAAGTGAAGGATTGTGGATTGTGGTCGTCCTCAATACTTTTCTTCAGGTTCTTATTGATCCAAAAAAGCTGCTGAATTGAACCTGTTAATAGAGTTCTACTGACTTCTACTCAACCAGCTTACCAGAGACGTTGAGCCGACATTCACCAAAGTCCACACCATAGTTTGTCCTCACATCACACAGGTACCGGCCTGAGTCCTCAGTCTTGAGTCTGGACACATGAAGTCTGAGTCGTCCGTCTCTGAGGACGTCTTTGTCCAACTGGACTCGTCCTACAAACTGTTGATCCCGAGACTCTGGGACCTCAACACCTTCACGTAGACGAAACAGGACTGAGACTTTGTGATCAGTTATCATCTCACAGTGGATAAAAAGGGAGTTGGGGGAAGTGTCAGTTGTGGTTGGGAACATCCATTCCAGTGTGATGTTGTGGTTCTCCTCTGCCTGATAGGAGGTCTGTGTCACATTCACTACAAATGTTCCTGTTGAAGAGACAGAGAGGGAAAGTGAGGAGCAGACACACTGACAACTTTAACATGGCAGCCTTTAAACTCCATCTACACATGTTTCTGTGGACAGTTTAGTGACGTCTCAGAGCTGCAGAGGCTCATCAACATCAACTGTTTGCTCACATGTGGCTACTTTAACTGATTCATTGAATCACAGTGTAATAAAGTGAAGCTGGAAACTAACCACAGACACAGTTGAGGCTGATGAGCAGCAGGATCCTGCAGATCATCTTCTCCCTGTGAGAGGAGACAGAGGTGAAGAGTCATGTGATCACAGTTCAGTCCTCACATGTACCACAACAAACATCTACAGTCTGTTAACGTTTATAATAACCAGAAAACGTTACATACGTTGTTTTTGGTACCTGTCTGTTTCCCAAATATATTTGTACGTGTGTGTGTGTGAATGGGTAAACGAGAGGCATTAACTTATAGCACTTTGTAGAGGGTCACTTTATAAAGTGCACTCCATTGACTTGTATTAGTTTACGGGGCAGATCTGCCACATCCAATATGGTAGCAATGTCAACATACGATTCAGCGCTCAGTGAGGCACCTATGTATATATGTCTGTGGTCCTGACGACAAACCAGGATATGGATTATTCAGTCTTTCTGGGTGTAGAGGTGTGATGACATACTTTCAGTGATATAAACATGTAACACTGATACATTAGAAACACATATAAACAGTGTCTTCATAAAGAAATGAGAGAACAACTGCAAATAAACACAAACAACCTTGAATTTGGCATCATGGGTCTCATAGTTGAACATGTCCTCTACAGACTCAGTGTTTAGATTAAAGATCAAAATGTTTTTGTTTGACAAGATGTTTAAAAGTAGAAATGAAGCTGTTTCTGGTATAAAGTCCCTCATACAGCTGACTGATCCCAGTGAGCATTTCTCACATCGCTCATCACAACTGGTTCAAAAGTGATAGAAGAGACTTCTTGTACTCAGGCTGCAACATGATGATTCACTCTTATTGTCACATTATAGATGATGAAAGTTGTTTTTAACGTGAAGAGAAATAAAATAAACCTCAGTGACAGGACACAAACCATCAGTGTTATAACTGATAAACTCAAACACTTCAGTTTCTGGAAACCTTGGATGAATCAGTTCAGTGTTTCATGTGATGGTGATGTGATAGTAGTCAAAGCTGTGAAGCTCTCAGTCAGCGTCTTATTTTACATTCATGTACAAAAGATCCCATTACGATGTCCTGGAGGCTTTTTGTTAGCAGTAGACTGCCTGTATATTTCCACGTTATTAGACTTAGACTTTCAGTTAATCAACTTTGAAATCCTGGTTTGTTTTCACTGGGTTAAATTAAATAAATACATTTATGAGTTTGTGAGTCTTCTGCACTCATGTACATATCACACATACACAGACACGATCATCAACTCGTTTATATCCACTTTAATGAAGTTTAACCAGAATTTGACAGCTGTAACAGATACAAATATTAAATACATATATATAGAGGATGATGTTTATATCAAAGATATTCATTAGAAAAACATTCTCAGATAAACTAATGTGTCTGGTCTGACAGTTTAGGAGTGAAACACGTCTTTTATTCCAGCTGAGATGGTTTAATGTGTCATTTATAGTTTAACATGTCTCTATATGAATCAATGTTTGGAGTCAAGAATAACATCGTTATACAAAATGTTTTTTTGGAAAAGGAAACTAAGTTTCTGGTAGAATTTATATCCTCAGCTGACAAATATAACTTAAATAAACACTTACACATGTCAGGTCCAGAGTCTTCAGTCAGTAACAGATGAAATCGTGATCAGAGGACAGACTGCAGTGATCTGTGTGACGAGTGTTTGAGGTGCTGGAGTGTTTTAAAGAAGTCCCGCCCCTGATGGAACTATACTGACTCTCCGGAATCTCCAACCACACATGTTTCTCTTCCCTCCACAGAAACATCTGCAGCTGTCTTTATGATTTAACTCTGATGATTCAAGCACATATCGATATATACGAGAGGAAGCTGGGAAGCAAACAACTGAACAGTCAGGTAGACAAACCAGTGTGGATCTGTGTGTTACGAGCTCTTGCTCGCAAAGGAAACACATGCTGAGTATCCCTAACCTCCAGTGATGACTGCACTTCAGTGAGACTGACAGATACCAGCATCAATTGTCAGTTGTTGATATAGATGCTTGGTGAGGATCTTGAAAATATTCTCGGGCAGCGGCTTACAAGTTATAAAACCAACAGGACCATTTCAATCTTCATATCGCATAAACGTTGTTCTCTCACATTCAAAGTACCCGTATCGGATGAATGTTATCTACAATATTGTCACCAGCTGACTTCAGGTAACGGTTGAGCTAATTATAGAAAACACCTGCTGGTAGAAGAAGAATAGGTGTTACCGTCGCAGAAAGGGAATGTTCCATAAGTCTCACACTGTGTAAACATGTATTGCCACAGTACTATTTTGGCTATCTACGTCAGCGTTAACGCATCAACGTACAACGGAAGTTTCCATTTCGTCAAACAGACCGGTGTGACTATCTCACTGTGTTCTGCTTCAAAGTTTCCTGCGCAGCTTCAGAGTGAAACCACAGTTTAAGTTGTTTCCTCTCCACTTTTCTCTCGTTTACATCGATATGTGTTTGAAGCATCAGAGTTAAATCATCAAGTTTCATCTGAACTTTTCTTTATGTTTATGTAGCCGCCAGAGGACACACGGAGGTACACGACATTAGTTATTTGTTGAGTGTGTCAAGTGGTGGAGCCGTTTTCCCTGTGTTAAACTGCGTAAGGGCCCAGTGTGTGTACGGAGACGCGGAGCGTGGGCTGAGCTGGTGAACAGGAGGTATGTGTAGCTGTGTCCACGGTCCACTCTGCATGGCGTGTGTGTGTGTGTGTGTGCGTGCGCGTGCGCGCGTTAATGCTGACCATACTGCCTTTTTGTGTGATTAAAGCAGTTGCGGGGGGAAGCGAGCCAACAAGCATCGGTCCAGATCAGCGTGTGGACACCTGTAGTAGTTCGGTAACATAATTTTATCGTATTTTATGTGGTGTTTGCATTGTAACTTGTATGTTGCTCACTTGCTTGCTACAGGATGGTTGTTTGAACAGTATGCGTTTTGTGTTGAAGGTGCACGAGGAGCAGCGGGATATGGCCTGACTGCTGTTCCTTTTCCTCTTTCTGATTAGTTTGATTGACGGGTTCAGTTGAGGAGCCACCGCAGAGCGGGATTGCGCTCTTAGGTAAGGCCTCGTGTTGAGACATGCGGAGCTGCTCGGCTGGACCGTCATTCATTTTGTTTGTTTCATTGTTTTGTTTGTTTCGTTGTTTTGTTTGTTTGTTTGTTTGTTTGTTTGTTTGTTTTCGCCACTCTCCCATCTATTTTGGTAAGGTTAACAGTCGGCTTTTTTTGCTCCAAGCATATTCGGCCTGCCTTAAAACCGAGGGGCTCAGAGGTTGTTTGCTGTGGACACGGGCAGGAATGATATTCGAGTGTGTGCAGTGGATTGTGGTTACTCTACAAGAGGTGCTGTGTTATGAGAACTGCCAGGTGTGTGTGTGTATAACACCATAAGTCACTGTTTATTTTTTTCCCCTCTCTCACTCGCAGTAGCCTAAGTCCGAGGGAGCCAGGCCGGCTGTAACCAAGTTTTATAGAGGAGATGTTTTAAGTCATTGTTGCTCACAACATCATTTTTACGTGTGCCAATAAATAACTTAAATAAAGAAACAAGTGTTTTAAAACTTGATATTGGAGTGATGGCTCTTCTCTTAAAACCAGGGTAACATTTAAATGATTTTATCTGACGTATTCAATGATTACCATGTTAAGTTACCATTACAGCATTAGCTGAAATAACCAGATAGTTTTGAATGTGTTGCAGACAGTGTTTCACACAGTTTATACAGTGGAGTCTTAATGGAGTCTGGTGACTTTCTCCACGGACCACGAGAAGCAGTTTATTGTAGTTAGTTTACTGTATTTGTAAAATGTGACATGTTTTCAATATCACAACCAACAGGTGGGATTAATCATACAGGTGGTTGTGGTCACTTATAATGAACCCCAGCTGTGTATACTTTTTTTTTTTTTTCCCCGAACTTTTTATTAGTTTCCATCAGAAAACATAAAAGACAAGAGCAGAAAAGAGCTCAACAACAACAAGGCAATATATATATATATACATATATGTACATACACACATACACATAGCCTACACACACACACACACACATATATATATATATATATATATATATATATATATATATATATATACAAAACACAGGACACAGCAAAAAAAGTAAAAAATTTAAAAAAAACAGCTGTGTATACTGACAGTGAATATGACAGGATATACACTGAAGAGGCCTTTTTCACAAGACATCCTTGTGCCAAGTATTAAAAAGTCACATTTGATTATGGTCCTCGTCTTTCTTTAAGGTCTAACTGTGATTTTAGCTCAATCATGTGTTTAATGTTTGTGTTGTGAATCCAAACCGAGCCCAACTGTGTTTCTTATTTTAACTTTTGACTTAATGAATATTATAATTAATTCGTATAATTAGCTAATTCTGTTAATTATACAAATGGCAAGTCTAGGCAACCAGGGACAAAGTATTATTTGAATGGAATAAACCTTTAAAATTATACATAATGAGTCACAAAGTATTATTTGGATGGATGAACCTTCCTGCCTCTAACATAAAGTATTACAGTGTGGTGTAATAGAGCTCAGCCTCCTCTACTGCAGGAACGTAGTATTGTCTGCTGGGATGGAGGAGGAGACTGAGCGGGCTCGGGGCGCCCTCTGCTGGTCAAAGTTCTCCAGGACCAGGTAGGAGCAGGGTCACACAGATGGAGGTGAACTTTTAACTCTGAACAAACCATCCATGAAGTGAGAGATCATTGATGGAAAGCAGATTAAAGACAGTGAGAGTTGTTCTGCTTGAGACAGGCTGAAACACTACAACTGTCTCAGTAATAAAACAGCTGTGCAGTGGGTTAGTGGAGCTGTCTGTGAGGAATTACATAGAAAATGTCACTAACAAAGTTTTCTGTGCTTCTTCAAACAGTGTTCTTTATTTTCCTCTGAGGACAGCTTCTTTATTCACTTGTGGTAAACAAACATATCTCTGAGTTTGTGTCATGACGTCACTGTAAACAGCCAATCAAGCTGATCCAACTTTACTTTCACTTTCACCAAAATAAACAACACTGCAGCCTCATGACGAGCTGAGCTGATACATAACAACTCCTCCTCCTCACTTCAGACACTTGTTGCTGTAAAGAGAAGCAGTTCTTCAGTCCAGCTCACAATTAAATACTTCAGCTGACACAAAGTGGGACAGCTCGCTCTCATACAAACACGTAAGTAACTAAAACATGTTGTGTGGTTTAGTTTGTGTTTTTGTGTTTCCTCCACTGTTTGACTGACGCACATCAGTTTATTCAACTAGTTTGATGTCAGAGGGAAAAACCTCCTCCAGGATTTAATATTCAGAGTTCAGAGAGTTAATGACTGACAGGAAACTGCGCACATTCAGCAGAGGACAAGAACAAAACAACAAGGAAGTGCAGCTTCAACGTGATGATTGTCCCTTTAACTACTCAACTAACATATTCACTGTCTTCTCAATTTTATTTATTTCTATTTATCATTTATTTCTTTATTTCATCAGTGTCATAAAAACATAAATAACACTTGTTTATCTCAGTCAAAAGTGTTTATGAATCTTTAACACTGAAGCTTTTCAGTACATATGTTCAATACATGAGAAAAACAGGCTCACTGATACATCACCGACAGCCATTATCTTAATCACAAATAATGTTTTTTTCAATGTAATGAGTCATTTTCACATTATTGATATAAATAGACAATATCCCAGACTCCCTTAGCAAATCACATGATTTTAAGGGTTGTTGCATCTTAAGGAGAAACATAAAAACTTTGGATTATAATTTTGGAATATAACTCTAACTCTGGAGAAAAGGCTGTTTATTTGACAGTTGTTGTTATTTCCGTGTAATAGTTATGTTTAAAACTGAAAATGTCACCAGAAATGAGCATAACGAGCCTTAAAAGCTAATTCAGTATAATTTGTGTGTAACTGTAAACTCAACATGAACTGAGTGTCCACAGCGCAGCTCTGTGTTTTCTTCTTCTGTGTTTGAACAAATCTTCATCAGTCACTTCCTCCTTCAGCCACCATCATCATCATCATCATCAACACTGTTTGAGCAGATGATACAAACCACTGATTCACATGTGGATTTCTTAGTGTTCATATGGAAAGTTGATCAAAGTGTCTGTAGAAATATGCAGAAATATGACACTTGAGACCAAATGAAAATCAACAACTGTTTCCTTTCAGGTCAGAATCAGACTGATGTGATGAATCCAGGAAGTTGCTCAGCAGGAAAACTGTCTTCATCTTCTTGTTCATGAGCTTGTGGAGGTGTTCATGGTTCCTGGGAGCAGCTGACAGACGACACACCTGTAACACACAAACAGGTGGGATTTTATTTTAACACTGCAATAACTGTACACTGAGATTATATGAAACAAGACACTGTACTCTAATGTTAACAGGTGCTTTTAAATCTAGCAGCTAACAGTATGAGCAGTATAACAACAAGCACGTTAGGACGACATTGAGTTTAATAAGGGAGGACCAAGACTGCCAAAATAAAAAATAAAAAAGTGGCTCAATAAATAAATGAATATGCCATCAAATACACCAAAATAACTAACAATAGACGTAGAAAATCATTCATTTATGAAACTTTTTTAAAAATGTTCTCATTTAGTATTTATTGTTGTTAAACATTTAAAGATTAAATGTATTGTCTTCCAGCAGATCTATTAAATTGGAATCGTGATAACTTATGAGTGAGATAAAGTGTGAGAACTGAAACATTATAAGTTAATACGTTTTATTTACTTACACTTATAATAAATGCACTTAAAAGTACTTTTGGGTCTATTAAACTTCAGAGAGTGTGTGTTATATCCCACGTCCCGATGGATCAAGTGACAGATCATAAAACCAGTTCATTATAAAGTCTTTATTATTAAAACCTGTCCTGTTTGATGAAGTCAAATCTTCTTCCTCTAATAAAACTGTCTCCTCTCTGACAGGAAGAAGATGATCTTGATGGCTCTGCTCGTCGTTCTGACCTCCTCTGTCTGTGGTCAGTCGTCCTGCAACTCACATTTAATGATATTAATAGTCGACCGATAATATTCCTTGATCCATTAATCGACTGATTCTTGCAGTTCTATTGGCTGGTTTAATGTTAAGGACCTTGATACCATGGTCTGGGTGAATTCTTCATTCTGATTGGCTGCAGGGTGTCAATGAACCCCTGATGAACTGACACATATGAAACTACTCCAGTAGCTCCAGTGAACGTTTCCATCGTAGAAGAACCTCAAGTGAAGATTTGATTGTTCCAGCTATTAGTCAAACCCTCAGGTGTTGCCAGGAGGTTATTGTTTATGAAAAACTTAATGTTGTCATCGCAGAATGCCTGAAAATATGAATAAATGGTCTTATTTTTATCTTTGGCACGTGACCCTGGTATAAGCAGGATAAGGCCCTTCAAAGTGTCCGTTCTGGCCTCCTGATAATGGACAGCTCATCGTTGTCCCTCACTTGACTCCTGGTGGACACGATGAAGACACACAGTCAAATCTAAATCTGAATCGCTGCATTAGTTCAGACTGAACACTCATGTGGCTCCAGGATCTCTCAGTTCCTTGATAAAAGTGTTTCAGGCTGAAATGAGGTAAAGTTTGACGTAACTCCACATGATGTCTCTCTTTGCCCTCTCTCTTGTCTGCAGGGATGTTTGCTGCGACCTTCTATCAGGCAGAGGAGGACGATAACATCACCATCAGATGGGACAGTCGCACCATAACTGACATGTCTCTCACCGACATGACTTGTTTTCTGCAGTCAAAGCATCTGAAGCTTTTCTATCAAATGATTAACGGCGTTGAGGTCCCAGAGTCTCAGGATCAACAGTTTGCAGGACGAGTCCAGTGTGACAAAGACGCCCTCAGAGACGGACGGATCAGACTTCATGTGTCCAGAGTCAGGGCTGAAGACTCTGGAAACTACTGGTGTGATCTAGCTGATAACTACAACAAGATGACGAGGAGATGGGCACTGGAGACCACAGGTAAGCTGAACTCTGCTGTAGTGCAGGATGGAAACATGTTACTGCCACACGGGGTCAGACATCAGAATCTAACAGCCTCCTGATTTACACCCACAGAACATTTAGTCCTGAATGTGACCTCTCATGGAGAGAACAGCGGTGTCTTCAGACCAGCGTCAGCTGAAGGTAGGTCACCGTCGTTACTCATAGAGAAATAATGCATCAAAGGAAACAAATCTGATTTTAAAGACCCGAGCAACAAACTCTCCTGGCTGCACCTGATTGGACGGACACCACTCATCGGTTGTCTGCTGCGGGATTTCAAAACGGACCAACATGGCGGCTCGTTTGGAAACTTCCTCTTATATTATAAAAGCAGCTCAGTGAAATGTGTTTCTGAAGACATTTAAGCCATGCAGGTGCCAAATCTGTCTTCATTTCAACCCACAAAGGTTAGTTTTTATAGATTTTTAGGAGTTAGGCATCTCCTTTAAAATATAACAGGAAGTTCACCAACAAGCTGCCATGTTGTAGGAGGAGTAACTGGCTGTGAGTTGCGTAGCAGCACAACGTTCTGAGCCTGATGCCTGTCTCCATTTTCAGTCCTGTCGTTCAAATTGAAATGTCTGAAATGTATTTAAAGGTGCAATATGGAGGAATTAAATTCATACCCAAACCAATAGGGGGCAGAATATCCCTCAAGTAACCGCTAACTGCTGCTAACTGTAGCTGTTGTTGGCTCATCCACTCAGTTAGTGAAGTGTTTGAGGCACCGGGGGAGTGTTGGTGTTAACGACGCCAGAACAGGAACTTTGGACCGTGATGGGCCGTTGCTAGCTGGTTTTGACATCAATGTGATTGTGGAGTCTCATCTCCAGGTCGTCTAATAATGACGCCTTTGGTTGGAGCTCAGGTCAGACGTCAACACAAAACGTTGATATTTGATGACCTGGAGATGAGACTCAACATCAACCATCTTTCTCCAGGAAGTTACATTTGTTTATTACATACATGTGGTGTAACTTCTGTTATGTGACTAGCAGCTGGTTGTGATATTTACTTGTTATTACCTGTTTATTTAGTCACTTATTGTCTCATTTGTACGTTTGCTGAGTTAGTGTGAATGTTGTTGATGTGGTGGTTTGACTCTGATGACTTGATGCTCCTGATATCAGATACTAACACTGGTTTTCTGTCTTCATGCAGATGCAGAACACACACCAGGAGGGCCGAAGAAGGAAGTGACGGGACACGATTGGAGCAAAGTTGAAATGGTCCTCAGAGTCATTCCCTTTGGAGCTTTCTTAGTCGCTAATCTAATAGTTCTCCTCATTGCAGCTCAAAGATGTCTGGCAGCTGTCATTCGTCAATGTAATAATAGTAAAAAAGATGAAAATCACAATAAACCTGCTCATATTGACAACTGCAGTTATGTGTAAGGATAGTTGGTTCTGGTTCAGTTCTGTGAGCTGCTAATACACAGGAGCAGCTCTACAATGTTAAGTTACGAGACGAAGTCACTAACGACACCGTTGCTGTGTCGTCTTTATGATGACGTATTTTCACAGTCTGATATTTCATTAGTTTGATGACAAACTGAGATTTTATTGACTTAAAAATAATCGTTTAAATATACAAACATCATCTGTGTGATTCATGACACAAACGGGATCAATAAATGATTAGTCTCACTTCAAAGCTGAAGGGGCGTGGCTTCAGCTCTACAGATACACAACATATATCTTGATATTTATATTTATATATTAAGATTTATTACATATCATTTTTATTTTTTTTAATTTTGCCTTTATTTAACCAGGTCGGTCCCGTTGAGACACAATGGTCTCTTTTTCAATCAAACATCCCAACAGAACAAACGTCAGTCTAACTTTAATCCAAACATGTTTTCATGTGTATTAATGAAGTTGGTGGATGTGTGTGATCCAGGAGAAGGACTGCATTTCTTATGAAGATAATCATTCCTCAGTTTGTGTTGTACTTGATCTCTAATAAAGTCCAGCAGGTCAGCAGGCAGCATCGCTTCTTTGTGTCCTTCAGACCTCAAACACACAGATCCTGTACAGAGATGGTTCATGTGAGGAGTGTCCAGGGTCAAACACACTCTTTTGACAGCTGACAGGAGTGTTTGATTGCAATAATCTCAAAATAATGACCTGAACCAAAAACTGCAGGAAGAGAAGATAAAATCATAAAGATGCACCCAGTTCACTTCAAAATATCTTCAGGACAAACTGCCAAATAATGAAACATAATGAAGTCTGAAGTCAAGAAGAATGACAACGTAAACTCTCAGTTTATCTCATTTAACTTTGTTTATGACTAATTAGCACTCTGAACTGAACATTGGACTTCCTCATAAACAGAGCCCAGACAGTTCAGCTGTAAGATGTCCAACAAACCAACAACTAGGCTGAATATAATGTGATTATTTAAATTAATGAACTTTGTGGATCATTTGTAGCTAATAAATATCAGTTATTCATATCTTTTGTCAGCTAATTATTAAAATAGCACAGAAAACTTTGTTAGTGACATTTTCTATGTATTTCCTCACAGACAGCTCCACTAACCCACTGCACGGCTCTGTTTTATTACTGAGACAGTTGTAGTGTTTCAGCCTGTCTCAAGCAGAACAACTCTCACTGTCTTTAATCTGCTTTCCATCAATGATCTCTCACTTCATGGATGGTTTGTTCAGAGTTTAAAGTTCACCTCCATCTGTGTGACCCTGCTCCTACCTGGTCCTGGAGAACTTTGACCAGCAGAGGGCGCCCCGAGCCCGCTCAGTCTCCTCCTCCATCCCAGCAGACAATACTACGTTCCTGCAGTAGAGGAGGCTGAGCTGTATTAAACCACACTGTAATACTTTATGTTAGAGGCAGGAAGGTTCATCCATCCAAATACTACTTTGTCCCTGGTTGCCTAGACTTGCCATTTGTATAATTAACAGAATTCGCTAATTATACGAATTAATTATAGTATTCATTAAGTCAACAGTTAAAATAAGACTCCTCGGTTTGGATTCACAACACAAACATTAAACAAATGATTGAGCTAAAATCACAGTTAGACCTTAAAGAAAGACGAGGACAATAATCAAATGTGACTTTTTAATACTTGGCACAAGGACGTCTTGTGAAAACGGCCTCTTCAGTGTATATCCTGTCATATTCACTGTCAGTATACACAGCTGGGGTTCATTATAAGTGACCACAACCACCTGTATGATTGATCCCACCTGTTGGTTGTGATATTGATCATCTCTGTCAAAGCCTGTCTGCTTCTGTGTGTGAAGAGTCTGTTACCTCCAGCAGCTGTACCTCAACATTTACACCACATGTATTAAAGAATAAAACATGCTGACGGGAAACATGTCACATTTTACAAATACAGTAAACTAACTACAATAAACTGCTTCTCGTGGTCCGTGGAGAAAGTCACCAGACTCCATTAAGACTCCGCTATATAAACTCTGTGAAACACTGTCTACAACACATTCATAACTATTTGGGCCCTCTGGTTATTTCAGCTAATGCTATAATGGTAACTTAACATGGTAATCATTGAATACGTCAGATAAAATCATTTAAACATAAAGAAAAGTTGAGATCAAACTTCTCTCCATCAGGAGAAAAGTGGAGTGTTTCCCATCATGCACTGTGTTCTGTGAAGAGAAGAGAAACATCTGCAGCTGTCTTTATGATTTAACTCTGATGATTCAAACACATATCGATATAAACGAGAGGAAGCTGGAGGCATACCAGCATTAATAACTGTGGTTTCACTTTGAACCTGCACAGGAAACTTTACACCAGAACACAGTCAAGTCGTCAGACTAGAAAAACAGCAAAGTCACTGTTTTCTTAAACACTGTTGCAGTGATGCAATGCAGAGACACACTTTAAGAAGAAATGCAGCTTTGCCAGCAAGTCAGATGAAGTTGCAAGATCATCTCCTGTGATAAGATACTTACACTGTATGTCTACGTACATTCCATTGTCTCAGAGCAAAGTTTCCTTGGCTTGCAGTCAATTACATTTGACTGGTGTTAAGCTGCCGTCCCTGAGAGTTCTTGAGGCCTGAATATCCCCGGCAAAATCAATAACTTCTAGGCGGAGTTGAGCACCTTTGCTGTAGGGGTGGGCAATACTGCAAATTTTGGTATCGATCCCATACCAAGTAATTACAGGGCCACCAACATACTAATTATGCAAAAATTAAAGTTGTACTTTATTTTAATTATAAGAAGTGTACTTTATTGTAAGTGTATTGTAAATTGTTTTAAAGTGTACTTTTAAAAAGTATACTTTATTTCAAAGCACTTATAGTAGTAGATTAGTATTCTTATTAAAAGTGTACTTATTTTTGAATCATCTGTAGTATACGGTTAATATACTTTATTAAAGTGCACTTAATTTGCACTTCTTTGGAAGTGAACCTAGGTACACTTATTAAAAGTGTACTTCACTGTAGGTCTGTTTTAAAGGATAACTACTGTTTTTTACAACCTGAACCTTATTTCTAGCAAAATATATGGTCATATACTCACCCAGATAACTTTGGTGTCATTTGGAGTCGTTCGGACAAAATTAGATCCAGTGTAGCGCCGGTATATCCATATAATGCGAGTGACGGGGCATCGACACACAGCCTCTATAACGCATTATCTGCCACGAAACTAGTTCATTTCACCAATATTTTGTCATGAAACGCTAGAGTCATTCCCCTCTGAGTCCGGGCTCATCTGTTATCAACATCCGGGGTCAAACTAGCAGTAGCAGCTACAGGTAAACAAGTCGGGCTGTCGCGGGTGCGCGCGCAGCTCAGAGATGACATCTTCCAGGTCAGAGGTAGTAGGTCAACCTACAGACCCCGGATGTGAAAGGAGTCTGGTAACTTTCTCCACGGACCACAAGAAGCAGATTATAGTTACTGTTAACTATATTTGTAAAATGTGACATGTTTATCATCAATGTGTTTTACTGTTTAATACATCTGCTGTAAATATTGAGGTACAGCTGCTGAAACTCTTCAGATATTTTGTCTTCTCTTCCTGCAGTTTTTGGTTCAGGTCATTACTTTGAGATATTATTGCGATCAAACACTCCTGTTAGCTGTCAGAAGAAGTGTGTTTGACCCTGGACACTCCTCACATGAACCATCTCTTTACAGAATCTGTGTGTTTGAGGTCTGAAGGACACAAAGAAGCGATGCTGCCTGCTGACCTGCTGGACTTTATTAGAGATCAAGTACAACACAAACTGAGAAATGATTATCTTCATAAGAAATGCAGTCCTCCTCCTGGATCAGACACATTAACCAACTTCATTATTACACATGATTAAAACATTCAGATGTCAAATGTTAAAATAAGCTGGAAAAAGTTCCTTAAGACAGGATGTTTAAAGAAAAATAACATTTATCAAATATTAAGAAGAAAGAGGGATTTTCACGAGACACACAGGAGTTGGACAGTAAAAATGTTTATTTTAGCATCGTATGAAACAGTCCCCTTTTTATGTTTAAACACAAAGTTAGTTAAAACAATCAAAACAACATCTCTCATATATAAATAGATTTATTTAGAGTATGTACACATTATAAACAGAACATAAGCAGACGATGTCCATCAGAAGGCACAGAGTGAAAACTCGATTTACTGAACCAGCTGTGACATTTAGAGATCTGACAGTGGAGGATGTTGAATGGACAAACACAAGTCAAACAGCAGCGCTTCATTTCAGTTTAAACTGCAGCATTACAACAAGCAAAAAGGTCAAAGCTCCACGACAGAAAGTTAAATCTGTTTATAAAATCTGGACAGTAAAAAAAAATCTTGATAAAAAACAAAAACCACAAACAGAAAAAGTGAACATAACAAAACACATATAACACAAAGTGCATATAGAGGGATCATGTATCACAATATTAAAGAAAAATATCTCTTTACAGATTTCTAATGTTTTCAGTGGTTCACACTTCATTTAATGTTTTAACGTGTAATTTCTGTTTTGATCTGCTGAATGTTCTCTGCTCTAAAGTTCACCTGATTCTTCTTTACATCCTGCAGGAGGCCAGTACAGGATATACAGGATATACTGTCAGTGTTCATGTCATATCTTATTATGGCCTAATTCATCACATAGAGCTATAAATGAAAAAGGTAACAACATAAAGTGCACAGAGTCGTTAAACATGGTGTACGAGGTCGACATGTTTCAGTAAAGTGACCACAGAGCAGATTTCAGATCTGTCTAATAAGTGACAGAGTTTGATGAGACGTCCTGTCAAAATAATGGACAACAGAAAGGTGAAGAACAACGAATAAACAAAAGGTAACAACCAACCAACACAACTCTCCATCACACTCTGTCCACCTGTACAGTGCAACAACCCGATCCAGGATGTTGTGGTGGAGACAGGTCTCTGTGGGCACACAATAGTCCCCAATTTAACGTTGTTTAACCAGCCTGAGTCCCATTTGTCCATTTCCTTTTCCTGCAACGGGACATTAGCCTGGAGCAGCCTCAAAACAGAGCTTGATTAGCATGAATCACATCCTGGAACTCTCCCCTCTCCTCCCTGGTTCCCTGATCGTCTCACAGTCTGCTGCTCTGTTCAGATCTGTCCATCGTATAAAATTGTTTCATTCAGTTTTGTTGATCAAACTGTTTCCTCAGATCCTCCACCAGAGTCTGAGCAGAAATGTTGTTTCTTAGACAGACAGTGAATAAATAAAATGTAACAAACAACCAACACAGCTACCACTGCTGCTGTCAGTCCCAGTCCACAGTAGAGGCCGATCCTTCCTCGTCTTGCTGTGTTGGGTCTCTCAGGTTCGGGCCAACCCCTCGCTGCTGTAACGAGACCAAACAACAGAACAGCTGAGAAAGCTGCTGAATTGAACCTGTTAATAAAGTTCTACTGACTTCTACTCAACCAACTTACCAGAGACGTTGAGCCAACAATCACTGGAGTTCAAAATGTTATTCCTCAACACTTTACAGCGATACCGGCCTGAGTCCTCAGTCCTGAGTCTGGACACATGAAATCTTAGTCGTCCATCTCTGAGGACGTCTTTGTCCCACTTGACTCGTCCTACAAACTGTTGATCCCGAGACTTTCGGACCTCAACACCTTCATGTAGATGAAACAGGACTGAGACTTTGTGATCAGTTATCATCTCACAGAAGATAAAAATGGAGTTGGGGGAAGTGTCAGTCGTGGTTGGGAACATCCATTCCAGTGTGATGTTGTGGTTCTCCTCTGCCTGATAGGAGGTCTGTGTCACATTCACTACAAATGTTCCTGTTGAGGAGACAGAGAGGGAAAGTGAGGAGCAGACACACTGACAACTTTAACATGGCAGCCTTTAAACTCCATCTACATGTTTCTGTGGACAGTTTAGTGACGTCTCAGAGCTGCAGAGGCTCTTCAACATCAACTGTTTGCTCACATGTGGCTACTTTAACTGATTCATTGAATCACAGTGTAATAAAGTGAAGCTGGAAACTAACCACAGACACAGTTGAGGCTGATGAGCAGCAGGATCCTGCAGATCATCTTCTCCCTGTGAGAGGAGACAGAGGTGAAGAGTCATGTGATCACAGTTCAGTCCTCACATGTACCACAACAAACATCTACAGTCTGTCTTTAGTCTTCACAATACTCCTTTGTCTTTATCATCCTGCTCATTACACACAAGGACTTCCTGACTGGACACAGTCTTGATGCTAATGCTAAGCTGCTGTATTGTACTTCTGACACAAGATGGCGCCAGTAGTTAAACTGTCCAGCCAGCTTCAAACATCAACATGTAGCTGCCACATGAAAACACTGCAGAACTAGTGCTGCTGCTACAGACAGATGAAAGTTGTGTATCTGGAACATGGTGACATGTTGTCGATGTTGTAACACTGATACATTAGAAACACATATAAACAGTGTCTCCATATAAAGTCAAGAGACAGCAACTGCAAATAAACACAAACAAGCTCATGTTGTTGTCAGATGTCAGTAACAATGCATCATATTTGATGACATGATTTTATAGTAAAAAGTGAATGAGTCCAGTTGAAACGTCCTGAAGAAGAAGAAAGCTGAAACATACAAAGTCAAAACAAGTTTGTTGAGGATTGAACTTTACTAAATGTGCAGCAGAATAAAAGACAAACATGTTGAAATCCAGCGGCTGTTAGTAAAGTTCAGCAGAGACAAAACAGAGTCAGTTATAGAGCAACGGCGACTCATCCCAGTCCACATTCACATCACTGTCACACAGGACATCAGGAGCTCACAGCTGACTGTTTGACTACATATTGATGAATGAATGTGTTTAACTGTGTAGATCAGGGATCAGCAACCTTTACTATCAAAAGAGTCATTTTTGTCCCTGTCCTTCGCCAAAAATCTGTCTGGAGCCGCAAAACATGTTTGTGTCTTATAATGAAGGTAACACAGCCTAGAAAGTCTAAATTAGCCTATCAAGATTATTAATAGGCCTGAATGAGCATTAATTTTATATTTTTACATGATGTGGCAACTCTGCAGTGGGCAGAGTTACAGAGTTACGCTTACAGGATTAGGTACTTGAACCTTGAATTTCCATTTCAATGATGTCATGTTTTGGTGCATTTATGAAGTAAAAGAACTAACCTACAATAAATAGAAATAGAGTAGCAACACAGAACTATATATGCAGACCTACTTAAATCCTCGTTGTGTTTGTGAAAATGTACAAAATAAAAGTAGCCTCATTGGATAATAAATAAAACACGTAGCAGCAACCTAGATTTAAAAACAGAACAATTTGAAAAAATAAAAATGAAAACACAGGACAGTTTTAATTTTATTTTCACTGTCAGAGAATGCAAGAAACAGTGACAGTGAAAAGAAAATATATATTATTCATCAGAGACAAAACAGAGTCAGTTATAGACCAACGACGACTCATCCCAGTCCACATTCACATCACTGTCACACAGGACATCAGGAGCTCACAGCTGACTGTTTGACTACATATTGATGAATGAATGTGTTTAACTGTGTAGATGAAGGTGGAGGTAAATATCAACACTGACTCTGTTTAGTTTCATCAATAAAATCTTCCCACACACAAGATTTATACAAGTGGAAATGATGTTTCTGGTAGAATGTCCCTCAAACAGCTGACTGACTCATCTGACTTCAACTAACATGATTACTTACAGAGAGGAGCTGCTGAAGTCCTTGGACAGTCAAGGTACAGATCTTGAAGAAAACAACAACCACTGTGTTTCAACAGCTCTCCTGCCAACTTCACTGTATTACTCTGAACTACCTGCTTGAGAGCACCTTTTAATAGCAGGGAGTATTACTATCAGCAGGTGTGGTTTAGCAGACAGACTTATCTGAGTTCCAGGCAGCTCACTATCTGATGTTGGATTTGTGCCAAGATTCAAACTAGTCTGACTTTATTGTGTTTCTTTTCTCTCCACAGAACACAGTGCATGATGGGAAACATTCCACTTTTCTCCTGATGGAAAGAAGGTTGATCTGAACTTTTCTTTATGTTTGAATGTAACTACATGATTTTATTTGACCTACTATTTTTTTTACCACTAGTCGACTTTACGAGAAGGCCCCAATAGGTAAGAATGTGTTGTAGACAGTGTTTCACAAAGTGTTTACAGTCTCTCTCGTCTTTTTAATGCAGTCTGGTGACTTTCTCCACGGACAACAAGAAGCAGCTTATATTAGTTACTGTTGACTGTAATTTAACAATTTGACATGTTTACCAGAAAATGTCATTTTCTCAATTAAATGTTGTGTAAATGATGAAACCAGTTGAAATTAAAAAGTGAGTTAAACAGCTGCTGGGAGGTAAAAGAAAACAAAACTCTTCATACAGGCTTTGACAGCGATGAGGCGACAAACTGACACTTTTTACAAGGAAACAAACATCTTAATGTTTTGTTTTTAATGCAGAATTTACAAGAAAGCATCACTGAAGTAGAATAAGTCACAGTTGTTTCACAAAGTTTGTTAAGTTTCTCCTCATGCACCAACTCTTAAAATCACGTGATTTGTTAAGGGAGTCTGGTAGCCTACACTGCCGTTACTGGTGACTTCATTACGTGGTCCATGTTAATGACTGTCAGCCACAAATTAAAGGAATCAGGTGAGTACTGCAGGTGGACTGGGTGTCAGCTCCTCTGCTGTGATATTTATGAGCAACAAATGATCCACAAAGTTCATTAATTTAAAACAATCACATTATATTCAGCCTAGTTTTTGGTTTGACTTGTGAGAAACTGAAGCAATTAAAACACAAACATTCATGACAACAGATTTAACTTTCTCACAGCAACTTTTTCAGTTTTTATTCTATAAAACACACCGGCAGGCTGGTGTGATGTCACAAGCTCAGATGATTTTCTCTGGGAGTAAAACACTCGCCACACAGATCACTGCAGTCTGTCCTCTCATCATGATTTCATCTGCAAATGACTGAAGACTCTCGACCTGACATGTGCAAGTGTTCATTTAAGTTGGACTTGTCATCAGACTATATGAGGGACATTCTAGCAGAAACTTCATTTCCAGTTTTCTAAAATTCTGTTTGTTCTTGACATATTGAACTATAAATGACACATTAAACTATGTCAGCTGTAATAAAAGTGTATTTGAGAATGTTTTTCTAATGAAGATCTTTGATAGAAATATCCTCTCATGGATCACATGTCTCTGATTGTATGATTAAACTGGTTTTGTCATTCCTGTGAGAAATAAAAGCAACTTTTCTGTCAGCTGGTAAACACAGAATAGCTGCCAGGGACTCACACAGTTTATGTGATACAAAAGCTCCTGAATTTCCATATAACCACTTAAAAGTGTCCAATGATACGTAACAACAGTTTTCTGACAGAACTTGTACTTCAGCAGCGTTCACCCTCAGAAAATATGTTTCATATTTTTATTGGGTGCTGCTGTAAAATTCTGGTTAAACTTTACTGAAGTCGATGTTAAACTTCAAGAGAGTCGATGCTCGTGTCTGCAGTCAGTCTTTGTATGTGGAAGGAACATTAGAAAGCCTTCACATCAAACAGTGAGAGTACATCACAAGCAGAGGAAAACACAGACTGTCAATAAAGACAGTTCTTTGTGTCCTTCACACCTCAAACACAGATTCTGTACAGAGATGGTTCATGTGAGGAGTGTCCAGGGTCAAACACACTTCTTTTGACAGCTAACAGGAGTGTTTGATCACAATAATATCTCAAAGTAATGACCTGAACCAAAAACTGCACGAAGAGAAGACAAAATATCAGCAGCTGTACCTCAACATCACACCAGATGTATTAAAGATAAAATGTATTGATGATAAATATGCCCCTTTTTACAAATATAGTTAACAGTAACTAATATGATCTGCTTCTTGTGGTTTGTGGAGAAAGTCACCAGACTCCTTTCAAATGACAAGAGGAACTTTATAAACCTTGTGAAACGCTGTCTACAACACATTCTTAACTATTCGGGCCTTCCTGTTAATTCAGCTAACGTTACAGTGAGAAAAATTAATAGGTCAGATAAAATCATGTAGTTACATTTAAACAAGAAAAGTTCAGTGTGTTTCCCATCGTGCACTGTGTTCTGTGGAGAGAAGAGAAACATCTGCAGCTGTCTTTATGATTTAATTCTGAGGATTCAAACAC
This sequence comes from Pagrus pagrus, assembly GCF_965226575.1. Lineage (NCBI taxonomy): Eukaryota > Metazoa > Chordata > Actinopteri > Spariformes > Sparidae > Pagrus > Pagrus pagrus. The sequence continues at coordinate 20,735,965 of NC_140200.1, read as the reverse complement.
ATATCGATATACACCAGAGGAAGCTGGATGTATTCCAGCATAAATAACTGTGGTTTCTCTTTGAACCTGCACAGGACACTTCACACCAGGACACAATCAGACTATAAGAAGAGTAAAGTCCTTTTTTCGCGGCACTTACTACCATATAATATTTTACAATATTATTATCTTGAAGGCTGAACAGAGTTATCTGCAACCCTGATAGTGCTTTTATGGATTCTGTTGTCATTATAATATTCACCCACTCAGCAACTTCCCTCTTTTCAGAGTGAAGTAAATTGAGCAGACTGTCAATAACATTTGAAATATATGAGGCTGCCACCATTTAGAGTTCTTGAGGCAAACACAACATACTTACAGGCAGAGTGGAGTCCCTTTGTTGGCACCAGTCTTTGTGCTTGTAATCTCCTTCTATTAATCTGCAAACATCTCACATATGTAACTGGACGAGGCCTCATACGTTTTGATCCGAGAGTTCCCAGAGCCATCTCGACATGCTGACACAAGTACACTGTCACACTTGTCATATGAGGGTGTCAGATACCTTTATGAAGCAACTATATTTGTCTTGTGGAACAATTCCACAGTCCGGCTGTTCTGACTATCTGACTGTGTTCTGGTTCAAAGTTTCCTGCACAGGTTCAGAGTGAAACTACAGTTGGTTTATATTGTTTGCTTCCCAGCTTCCTCTAGTATGATGGGTCAGTGGAGCTGTCTGTGAGGAATTAATAGAAAATGTAACCAACAAAGTATTCTGTGCTATTTTAATAATTAGCTGACAAAAGATATGAATAACTGATATTTATTAGCTACAAATGATCCACAAAGTTCATTAATTTAAAATAATCACATTATATTCAGCCTAGTTGTTGGTTTGTTGGACATCTTACAGCTGAACTGTCTGGGGTCTGTTTATGAGGAAGTCCAATATTCAGTTCAGAGTGTTGATTAGTCATAAACAAAGTTAAATTAGATAAACTGAGAGATTACGTTGTCATTCTTCTTGACTTCAGACTTCATTATATTTCATTATTTGGCAGTTTGTCCTGAAGATATTTTGAAGTGAACTGGGTGCATCTTTATGATTTTGTCTTTTCTTCCTGCAGTTTTTGGTTCAGGTCATTATTTTGAGATTATTGTGATCAAACACTCCTGTTAGCTGTCAAAAGAGGTGTGTTTGACCCTGGACACTAGAAAAAATAACATTTATCAAATATTAAGAAAAAAGAGGGATTTTCACGAGACACCACATTTCATGTTCAAACAGTTAAACAAGTTAGAAAGTGCTTCACAGAGTCAGAAGTGTTTTTCAGAAGATAAAATATTCAGTTTGGTTTGAGAGAGAATATAAAAACAATACAAACAAAGACAAATAAATATGTGAACAAAAGGTAAATGAAAAGTTAAAATGTGAAGTTTTAGAGTTGTCGTGTCGGGTTGTGGTTCAACGTGAGGATCATACTGTGTTTTTTCATTCACTCTTTAAATGCTGTTATATTTATATATAATATGTTCGCATTTGTGTTTCTCATTATGTGACTTGTGACAAACTGAAGCAATAAAAACACATAAATTTGTCTCTTGTGTTTCTTTTAATATTCTATTTATTAATGTGGCCTGAAAGTCAGTTTATAACTGTTTCCGAGGTTTTATGAAGTTTATTACAGTTTTTCTCAATTGCTAAAACACAATTTCTGAAACCTTGCTCCATTTTCTGAAAACAAACACAAATCTCAGCTTCGAGCACTATTTACAAAACCTCTGACTCCTCGTGCAAAATGAAACTTTCGCCTCAAAACAGATTTACCTGTGCTCAAAACCAAACACTGCTCTCAAATCATAAACAAAGTGTTCAAAATGATATACACTATCAGTCAGTAAACAATACACCAAAAAATAGAAAACACGTTGTTCAAAACATATAGTTCTCAGGGAGAAGTACATTTTTAATCTCAAAACAAATTTCATATTTTTCCATCATTGTCTTTTGATGAATGAAAACACGTTCTATCATAGTAGCTCAAAATTCATCAGAAATTATACTCTGCTTTGCATTTTTTTTGTTCTTCCTCCTCTTTTTACAATACTGTACCCTGCATCTCACAAACTTGTCCTTTGTTTCTGTGATACTGTAATTCTTGTTCTTTGTTGATATGAACCTGCAACCAGTCAAAGTCTATTGAGCAGTCAGTACTGTAAACAAATGGAAAGCACAATGTTCAGGGCCAGACAATTTGTTTCTTCCATCCATTCTTAGACTTTCTCCGTCCCACCTTCAACAACCTGTTTGCTCTCTGAACTGGCTTATATTGGTTGTGTCACATGATTTGAAACAAGTGAAATCAATTTTGAGTGGTTGTGTTTACAGTTTTTTTCAATTGTTTACACGCAATTTTGAAAACCGGGTTCTTTTTTTCAAAATATAATCACAATTATCCAAACACCACACTCAATTTGCATAATTCCTAGATTGTTTGCAAAATGACACACTTCAGTCAAAACATATACACATATTTGTGAAAATGCTATTAGTTTTCATTTAACCAACACAGTCCTCAATGATCAGACACTATTGCAGCCAGTTTCACACTGCTGTGATAAATGCAGTTTTTCTCAATTGCTAAAACCCATTGGCTGAACAAAGTTCGCAGTTGCCTGAACTCATTTAGCTAATTGTGCAGTCTGTTGTCAATACCTTAAACCATTTCACATGGTAAAACACAATTTGCAGATCTCACTTAGACTTTTCAGCAGAACTCTTAACACATTCTGTACTCTAATGCACATGTCACCCATACTGGTTAACACAAGTGGCAGCAATCAAATACAAATAGAGAACACATGTCATTGATTAAACACAACCACTCAAAATTGGTTTCACTTGTTTCAAATCATGTGACACAACCAATATAAGCCAGTTCAGAGAGCAAACAGGTTGTTGAAGGTGGGACGGAGAAAGTAAGAATGGATGGAAGAAACAATGTGAGAGGACGAGGACGAGTGCGTATGCGAGGTGGGCGACGAGTAGGAAGAGGAGGAGGGCAAGAAAGAGGAAGAGGAGGACAAAGAGGAAGAGGAAGACAAAGAGTGGAAATATCAGATGAAATTCGAGCAACAGTCATTGACCATGTTCTTGTCCATGGACTGACAATGAGGGAAGCAGGACTTAGAGTGCAACCCAATTTACTGTACTACACTATATGCAACTGTTTCAATAGACATGTGTAAAGTTCATCACTGTATGTATTGTACTGCATGAATATTTTTTGTAACTGCACATCTACTTTTTGTAGAATTGCAAGGCTGCCACATGCAGGTGGAAGGACAGCTATATTCACTCGGGAGCAAGAGGCCGTTATAGTTGGCATGGTCCTTCAAAATAATCTAATACAACTCAGTGAAATCCAGGAACGAGTGATACAAGACAACACACACTTCCAGGGAATCGACAGTGTGAGCATTTCCACAATTGACCGTGTACTCCAGCGTAACATGATGCGAATGAAACAAGTATACAGAGTACCTTTTGAGCGCAACTCACCAAGGGTGATAGAACTGCAGGCTCAGTATGTGTAAGTAAGTTTACATTCAGACACATCTATGTTATCCAGATTGTCTACAGTACTGCCACATACTATGTGAATGATATTACTCTTCAGTACATATAATGTATGTGAATCAGAAGTGCATACAGTAGGCCTAATTGTACTCTACAGTATAGCACTGTCTCTGTACAACTTACAAAATTTGTATTTCTACACAGACAATATTTGACTTGGAATCCTTGGACAGACCCCATGAGTTCATCTTTTTCGATGAAGCAGGCTTCAATCTGACAAAGAGGAGAAGGAGAGGCCGAAACATAATTGGACAGCGGGCCATTGTTGATGTCCCTGGTCAACGAGGTGGTAATGTCACAATCTGTGCTGCTATCAGCAACCATGGTGTTCTACATTACCATGTTACACTCGGGCCATATAACACCCAGCACCTTCTACGATTTCTTGCCAATCTAAGAGATATTTTATTTGAGCAGCAGATTCAAGAGCAGCAGGGTCAAGAGCTAAATGAGAATCCCATTCCCACCTATGTGATAGTGTGGGACAATGTCAGTTTCCACCGAGCTGCTCAGGTAAGGGAATGGTTTAACATCAATGGGCAGTTTACGAACTTGTACCTCCCTCCATACTCGTCCTTTCCTGAATCCGACTGAGGAGTTTTTCTCCTCTTGGAGATGGAAAGTATATGATAGACACCCCTACACCAGAGTAAGTCTGCTGCAAGCCATGGCTTTAGCCTGTGGTGATATAGGTGAGGAACCATGTCAGGGCTGGATACGGCACACAAGAGGCTTCTTCCCCCGTTGCCTCAGGAGGGAAAATATTGCTTGTGATGTCGACGAAGTGCTCTGGCCTGACCCATCCCAAAGACAAGAAGAAGCACATTGATCACATGCTTACTCCTTTGATTTTTTTGTATTGTATACTGTAGTACAGTGCATTGTAGGCTGTATACTGTACAATAAACAAATTGTCTGGCCCTGAACATTGTGCTTTCCATTTGTTTACAGTACTGACTGCTCAATAGATGTTGACTGGTTGCAGGTTCATATCAACAAAGAACAAGAATTACAGTATCACAGAAACAAAGGACAAGTTTGTGAGATGCAGGGTACAGTATTGTAAAAATAGGGGTACAAGGAGGAGGAAGAACAAAAACAATTGCAAAGAGCAAAGCAGAGTATAATCTGATGAATTTTGAGCTACTATGATAGAACATGTTTTCATTCATCAAAAATATGAAATTTGTTTTAGATTAAAAATGTACTTCTCCCTGAGAACTATATGTTTTGAACAACGTGTTTTCTATTTTTTGGTGTATTGTTTACTGACTGCTTGATAGTGTGTATCATTTTGAACGCTTTGTTTATGATTTGAGAGCAGTGTTTGGTTTTGAGCACAGGTAAATCTGTTTTGAGGCGAAAGTTTCATTTTGCACGAGGAGTCAGAGGTTTTGTAAATAGTGCTTGAGGCTGAGGTTTTGTGTTTAATGTTTTCAGAAAATGGAGCAAGGTTTCAGAAATTGTGTTTTAGCAATTGAGAAAAACTGTAAAAAACACATTTGTAAAAAAAAAAACTAATTTTAGGAAATAGCATGTGCTAGATTTTGTTATGTAAGGGATCATTTAGATGTCAAAAAAAATAGTGACAAACCCACAACATTCTTCATGATTAGTTTGAGATATAGGGAGGATGTACACAAATAGGCCTACTATAAACTTACCAAGCACTGCACAACACTGATGCTGCAGACTGAATATTTCAAGTATTTATTTCAATACTTACAGTATTTCTTACCATAATCAACCAACAATGAAATCAATGAAACAAATAAAATCTGTAGACAAATAAAAATTACTGCATTAAGTACATGCACTTTGACTCTGAAGAAAAACTACTGTAAAAGCAACAAGAATACTGTAACTATTCATCATCTCTCCGTCTGGCTGGATCAGGCCATAAGATTTCATCCACATCACAGGCTATGTCTTCATTGGCAAGGCACCGTTGGAAGAATCGCCTCGTGTGACGAATCCACCCCTGCACAGAAGCTGCTTCGATATGATCACAGGCCTGCTCCATGGCCTAATGAGGGGCAAATGGTCATAGGACCGCAGGTCGTATACCTTCCACCGCCATGCTGAAAAAAACTCTTCTATTGGATTCAGGAAGGGGGAGTATAGGGGAAGGTATAAGACTTCAAATTCAGGGTGCTCATGGAACCAATTCTGGACCAGAGCAGCCCGATGGAATGAGACATTGTCCCAAACGACAATGTACCGCATCTGGTCCACTTGGTTTAATGCTGTGACAGTCTCATGCAATTTGTCAAGAAATGCAAGTATTAGATTTGCATTATAGGGTCCCAGATTTGCATGGTGGTGGAGGACCCCATTTTGTGTAATAGCAGTGCAAAGGGTAATGTTACCCCCTCGCTGCCCTGACACATTGGTGATTGCCCTGTGTCCAATTACATTTCTCCCTCTTCTTCTTGTTTTCGCAAGGTTAAATCCAGCCTCAGCCACATATATAAATTCATGTTGAATTTCTTCAGCATCCATTTGCAAGACTCTCTGAAACACAGTAAAAGACTATAGGATACTATTCAATATCTATTGCACAGTATTTTTTTGTGCCAGAACATTATGAGCAGTGCACAATACCACACCATAGTAAGATAAACAATACATACCTCCACATACTCATTGCGCAGATGTTTCACTCTCTCTGAATTTCTGTCAAATGGTACCCGATACAGTTGCTTCATGTACTGTATATTTGATTTTTCTTGAGGATTCGACCTAATGTTGACAGAGATACTTGTTGGATGTTATTGAAAATATGGTCATCATTCATGATATTGGCTTGGATTTCTCGCAGCCTGATACAATTATTGGTCAAAACCATGTTCACAATGGCGGCCTCTTGTGCACGAGTGAACATGGGGCCCCTTCCACCTTGGTGTCCTCGACCCTCAATCCTATGTAAAAAAAAATATATAAAAAAAACACACATGCAGCCTACTGTCAAATGTCACAGTAAACAATATTGAGGATAAGTACAGCAAGCTTCAGTTTCAATGTACTGTGTGGTTAGCTTACCTGTTTTCTCGATGAAATGTCTGAATTACTGACGCAACAGTATTTCTGCTGAGATTTGGTTGAACTCTTTGTCCAGCTTCCATCAGTGTCAGTCCATGGTTGATAACATGGTCAATAAGTGTTGCACGGATTTCTTGAGTCAAACTTGGTCCCCGTCTTCTTTGTTCAGGTTCTATCAACTCTTCAAGTCCTTCTCTACCTCTTCCTCTACCTTTATCTCCTCTTTGAGCTCCCCCTCTCATTCTTCTTCTTCTTCTTCTTATTCTTCTTCTTCTTCTTCTTCTAGCTCCTTCCATTTTTGTTGATGACAGGTGAACTCACCTGCTGCCTTTTATAGCACACCTGAGTGCTGCGTTTTCAAATTAGCACATGTGTGCTTCCACACCTGGTGGATGTGATTATCCAATTCGTTCATTAGTGTGGTCATTGGCAATCCAGGGCTTTGTAATGACAAGGAAGTAACCTCACAATCCTTATCTGTGTCTAAGGTGTGAAAATGTGTGTAGAGTTTTACAAATCACTGTGTGTAATGTTTTGCAAAAAAGGGTGAAGCAGACATTGTGTGTAATGTTGTGCCAATTTGTGGAGGTGTTTTGCCCCTTGGTGTAGAATTTCACAAATTGTGTGGAAATTTTTATTTTAGTGTGTAAACAATCGTAAAAAACTGTAATCAATGACATATGTTCTCTTTTTGTATTTGATTGTTGACATTTGTGTTCACCAGTATGGGTGACATGTGCATTAGAGTGCAGGATGTGTTTTGAGAATGAGAATGTGTTTAGAGTTCTGCTGAAAAGTCTAAGTGAGATCGGCAAATTGTGTTTTACCATGTGAAATGGTTTAAGGTATTAACAACAGACTACACAATTAGCTAAATGAGTATGTTATAAGTATGAGTATGTCGGCTATAAGTTAATTTAGTTGGTTTCTTATTCTGTCAACATGTTTGTTCAAAGAACTCCCAAAGAGCAATGCAACAGCAGCCTACAGTAAGTCTATAAGGACGACTGAAATACACAATAAGTACAGAGCCTACATAACATTATGTGACTTAAATAACATAAACAACGACTGACGACTCACAATTGTTCCTTTCCACATTCTTACAGTTTTTGCCGAATGCTTTCACACATGTTGCAGACTTTGGCTCACCGTGTCATAACTTAACACACAGGCTGAGTAAGACACAGCACATGAAAATAAACTCCTAACTTATACGGCAAAATGAAACTCTTGAAACAAAACCTAACAATCCCATTTCAAAACTGTTTTTAGCATCAAAACGTTAAACACATGCACCTTTGAATTACTCTTTCCTAGCAGCAACAACACACAGATGTGCTTTATGCAAAACACAGCTGTATTAAGTACTATGGATGGTTTTTGACTTTAAAAGACTCATACTGATTTTTTTTGGTGAAAGATTGATCCACTACAGTTGATCTAGACACATGAAAACAAAATGGAAACGCTTCAGAATTTTTTTTGGTTTTTCAGGTTTTTGCAAAAGTAAAAAAAAAACAAAAAAAACCCACAAAGACATGGTACAACTAGAATGTTCAACAAAACATAGTGTTGTAAGGGAATGACTGGAAGACATTTAGGCTACGGATCCTATCTCCTGTTGGCATTTGGCCACATCACCTCATCCACATCACAGGCAATGTACCAAGCAACGGGGGAAATATCGTCTTGCATGCCGTATCCAGCCCTGTATGGACCTAACCTCAATGTCGCCCCATGCCTCTTCCATGGCTTGTAGAAGAGGCATGCGGGCATGTGGCTGACGGTCATAAACTTTCCAGCGTCATGCTGAAAAGAAGTCCTCAATTGGATTCAAAAATGGGGTGTATGGTGGCAAGTTGAGTGCAATAAATCTATTATGGTTGGTGAACCAGTCCCGGACCAGAGCCGCCCGATGGAAACTGACATTATCCCAGATGACAGCAAACTGGGGCTGCTCTGGCCTGTCCTGGACTGTTGTGTCATGAAGTGTGTCCAGAAAGCAAATAATGAGGGCTGTGTTGTAGGGACCGAGGATGGAGAGGTGATGCAGGACTCCCTAAATACTGATGGCAGCACACAAGGTGATATTTCCCCCGCGCTGACCAGGGACATGTAGGCCTACTATGGCCCTTTGCCCAATAATGTTTCGCCCAGGCATCTGGTTTTTGCCAGGTTGAACCCAGCCTCATCCACCAAAATCAACTTGTGTTGCTGTGCGTTTGAACAATGTGCAATACTGTCTGCCTCCATGTTTCCAAAGTTGGCACAAAGGAGCTGAGCTCACATCCGGTGTATTTTTAGTGCTATAGCTTAGACTGATTGGTCTACAATGAAATTTTAAATGTTTTCATGTGTGTGAATCTGTGTGCTTTTCCAATTTTAGTTGTGTTTTGTATTTTAAATAGATGTGTTTTCCCAATGATTGAATGAGATTTCCTTTTTGAACAATGTGTCTTATGTAAAAAACAGTGTGTAGTGTTTTGCAAGAAGTGTGTTGGAGAATTTCAAACACAGTGCAAAGCATATATTGTGTTTGCAGGGTTGGTGCTTTTGTTTAGTGCATGGTCACCAAAGTTAGAGGTTGTGATGCTTTGGGCATAGCAACCACTTTTAGTGTTTAAGCATTAGGCAAAAACTGTAAGTTGGACTTGTCATCTGACTATATGAGAGACATTCTAGCAGAAACTTTGTTTCCAATTTTCAAAAAATCTGTTTGTTCTTGACATGTTAAACTATAAATGACACATTAAACTATGTCAGCTGTAATAAAAGTGTATTTGAGAATGTTTTTCTAATGAATATCTTTGATAGAAATATCCTCTCATGGATCACATGTCTCTGATTGTATGATTAAACTGGTTTTGTCATTCCTGTGAGAAATAAAAGCAACTTTTCTGTCAGCTGGTAAACACAGAATAGCTGCCAGGGACTCACACAGTTTATGTGATACAAAAGCTCCTGAATTTCCATATAACCACTTAAAAGTGTCCAATGATACGTAACAACAGTTTTCTGACAGAACTTGTACTTCAGCAGCGTTCACCCTCAGAAAATATCTTTCATATTTTTATTGGGTGCTGCTGTAAAATTCTGGTTAAACTTTATGGAAGTCCATGTTAAACGTCAAGAGAGTCGATGTTCGTGTCTGCAGTCAGTCTTTGTATGTGGAAGGAACATTAGAAAGCCTTCACATCAAACAGTGAGAGTACATCACAAGCAGAGGAAAACACAGACGGTCAATAAAGACAGTTGTTTGTGTCCTTCAGACCTCAAACACACAGATTCTGTAGGAGATGGTTCATGTGAGGAGTGTCCAGGGTCAAACACACTTCTTCTGACAGCTAACAGGAGAGTTTGATCACAATAATATCTCAAAGTAATGACCTGAACCAAAAACTGCAGGAAGAGAAGACAAAATATGTGAAGAGTTTCAGCAGCTGTACTTTTACATTTACATCAGATGTATTAAATAATAAAACATATTGATGATAAATATGTCACATTTTACAAATACAGTTAACAGTAACTAATATAATCTGCTTCTTGTGGTTTGTGGAGAAAGTCACCAGACTCCTTTAAAATGACAAGAGGAACTTTATAAACCTTGTGAAACAGTCTACAACACATTCTTAACTATTTGGGCCTTCTTGTTTAGTGTTACAGTGAGAAAAATTAATAGGTCAAATAAAATCATGTAGTCATTTAAACATAAAGAAAAGTTCAGATCAAACTTCTTTCCATCAGGAGAAAAGTGGAGTGTTTCCCATCATGCACTGTGTTCTGTGGAGAGAAGAGAAACATCTGCAGCTGTCTTTATGATTTAACTCTGATGATTCAGACACATATCGATATATATGAGAGGAAACTGGAGGTATACCAGCATAAATAACTGTGGTTTCACTTTGAAACTGCACAACAAACTTTACACCAGAACACAGTCAAGTAGTTGGCCTAGATAAGAGGAAAATCTTATCTGTGTTAAGTTATAAATCTTATCATGATTGTGAAGTTCCTTAATAAACCTTATCACTTTCAGCTGTGATATCCTTAATGGTGCAATCCTGATGATTGATGCACATCATTGATATCAAGATGGACCTTCGAATTCAAACAATGTGACAAACATCTAGCTTTGTGTGTAGTAAACTTTGAACCAGAACCAGAGCCGGCCCGAGGAATAAGCGAACTAAGCGGCTGCTTGGGGCCCCCTAGTGGCCAGGGGCCCCCAAGCAGCCGCCGAGAAAAAAAAAAAAAAAAAAAATCAATTTAATTTTTTTAATTTTTTTATACCCATTAAATAAATTAAAAAGTGACCGAAATGAATGAATGAATGAATAATTCAAGACAAGATGATTCAGATTTCATGATCAATATACCTGCTGTGTCTGCCAGCATTTGAGTCATGCGCAGACACCTGGCTGGCGTGAATAGCCAATTCGCACGCATAGACACCGCATTAAGTTCAGTCGCGCTCGGTAATGTTAAGCCATGTCACAAAAAAGGACATATCCCTCTGGTGCCGAAAAGAGAAAGAAGAAAAGGACCGAGGAGGAGAAAAAAGAGCAAGACAAAGGTATGTTTGCATGGTTATTTACAGTATGTTTTGTGCTCACTTGAGGTAACAGCTCTAGCTATGACAGCGGTTAGCTAGCTAGCTAGTTAACGTCGTCATGACCTTATAAGCGGCTTATATGAGATCGTGGCGTTAACTAGCCAGCTAGCTTCTAATAAGCCATCACCAGAGCTACATCCCTGTCGCCATCAACAGTGAAATGTCTCCCATTAATATACATTTATCTAGGTGTATTTAAGATGTCAAGGATATTGGGAGTGTTTAGGATGTCCAATCAAGCATCATGTACCTATGTGCTAGCTAGCTCTAGCTGGTCTTATGTTGTAAACTAAAGTTAGCTGATTGAGGTGGACTTTAGCACTAGCTACATGAAAACGTAGCTGAAGCAGGCAAATTTACCACATCTCCTCCGAGGGATTGTAGTCTGATTTCATACCGGAAAGCGTTGAGAGTTAGTTTAATACTGTTTTATAATGTGATAGTGGAAGGTCTGAATCAGACTTAAACCGACATCTCGACTCGTATTCGTCGCGACGACTACGTGCAGAGATGTCGGTCAAGTGGAGGAATCACCGAAGGTGAACTCAAGCGCGCTAGCCAGCAGGCTTAAAGCCCAGGCTCCCACCGCACTGACTAGAGCAACTCTTAAGGCATCAGTAAGTCCGACACGCACAGCTATGCTATGGTAGCTGCCTGGCATCTGTTACATTATGTAACAGATGCCAGCTACCATAGCTATGTAACTTACAGCAAAGATGAAGCACTATTGTGCGCTCTGCTCTAAGATATTTGGTTAAAGTACAGTTATAATGTAACATGTTAATGAGAGATGGCGTATTGGTCTTTATGAGAAAATACCATGTTTGGTGGGTATTTTTTTTTTTATTCCAATTTTATTAATATGGCGAGTGATATCATATAGCGGTGCTACCCTTATAATTATTAGGCTGCAGTAGATCACCATGTTAAGTGTTCCCCATACTGCAATTATGCCTCATTTGAAAATGAATCATCAGGTGTGGAATTGCTTGTTGATGAATGTAAGTAATGATAGCAAAATAAATTCATTCTTCTATCAACTATGCACTTATGCAATGTTATTTTTCAGGAACACTTTTGAAGTACTTTGGAGCACAACCAACAAGACCTGCCCCTGATGTCTCATCAAGTGTCAGTGCCTCCACAGCTGATGATACAGCAGGTGAGGTTTTTCTGTTAATGCTTGCCTGTTAATATGACATGACACATTTAACATAGCCTCTTATTTTTTTTGGTTTATCATTGCAGGTTCATCCACTACAGAGTTACAGGCACCTGAAAGTGAGGAGCAGTTAACAGCACCTGAAAGTGAGGAGCAGTTAAGTAAGTTTAAGTATTTATTTTGGAACATTTTATTTTTTATTATATTAATGTTTGTCTATTTCGGTTTTATTTTGTAGTTGAAGATTGCTCATTTAATGCACATTTGCAGATCTGTTCAAAGTTTGAAAAAAAAAGTCATTAAACTGATTTACTTGTTTACAACAAATTCAATCTCTGCTGTTGTATTTTGTTATTTTTCAATTCAAGCTCAGCAAACCACACTTAGTGCTTCATTTTTAATATGAAAGTTTAAAATAAATGTGTGATTTTAGTACCCTCTGAGGTTAAAAGGTGACTGGTTTGGTCTTAATAACAACTATATTAATACAGGGGTCTACCAAGCCCAGGGGGCTCAGGTCTAGAGGGGCATGGAGCCCCAAAACATTTGTTGCATGTGAGCAAGGATGGATTACTGAATGAGCCTACCGGGCCCAAGAGGTCAAGGGGCCCTGAAGCACAAGTCGTTGCGTGAGGTCACTACCTCAATAAGTCAAAAAGCAAAACAAATTTAGGTATTGCCCTTCTCCAGCTGGCCCTCCCAAAACTGCACCAGAATACAGGAAATCACATCTACCAAATTCAAAATTTTCTGGGGGAGGACCCCCAGACCCCCCTTTACCCACTTGCACCCACTTTCGTACAAATAAGGTGTGTGTGTGTGTGTGGGGGGGTCCTTATGTGTCTGTGCTCAGGAGGAAAGTAGTTCATAATTCATCACTGTATTAATACAATTTATTATATAACATTATAGTTTGACATTTGTGTCAAAAATTGTCACGCACAGGTGACTCTGCGGTGGTGGGGGGGGCCCCCAAATCAAATTCTGCTTAGGGCCCCCAAAAGGCTTGGGCCGGCACTGACCAGAACATAAAGTAGTCAGAACAGTCTGACTGTGGAATTGTTCCAAAAGACACGTTTGGCTACCCTGTAAGGGAACCTCATACTTACGCTTGTAAAGTATGAAAGTATGCATGTCAGTATGCTTAAGTGGCTGTGGAAACTCGCACATCAAAACGTATGAACCCTTAGCAACACTTGTCCAGTAACATATGTGGGAAGTTCACAGATTAACAGAAGGAGATAACAAGCAAAAAAGTGGTGTCAACAAAGTAACTTCACTCTGCCTAGAAGTATGTTGTCTTTGCCAGGAATGTTCAGGCCTCAAGAGCTCTCAGGGGCAGCAGCCTAATATGTTTCAACCCTGTTGACAGGGACTGGGATGGAGGAGGAGACTGAGCGGGCTCGGGGCGCCCTCTGCTGGTCAAGGTTCTCCAGGACCAGGTAGGAGCAGGGTCACACAGATGCAGGTGAACTTTAAACTCTGAACAAACCATCCATGAAGTGAGAGATCATTGATGGAAAGCAGATTAAAGACAGTGAGAGTTGTTCTGCTTGAGACAGGCTGAAACACTACAACTGTCTCAGTAAACAGAGCTGTGCAGTGGGTTAGTGGAGCTGTCTGTGAGGAATTACATAGAAAATGTCACTAACAAAGTTTTCTGTGCTTCTTCAAACAGTGTTCTTTATTTTCCTCTGAGAACAGCTTCTTTATTCCCTTGTAGAAAAACAAACATCTCTGAGTTTGTGTCATGACTTCACTGTAAACAGCCAGTCCAGCTGATCCAACTTTACTTTCACTTTCACCGAAATAAACAACACTGCAGCCTCATGACGAGCTGAGCTGATACAACAACACATAACAACAACTCCTCCTCACTTCAGACACTTGTTGCTGTAAAGAGAAGCAGTTCTTCAGTCCAGCTCACAATTAAATACTTCAGCTGACACAAAGTGGGACAGCTCGCTCTCATACAAACACGTAAGTAACTAAAACATGTTGTGTGGTTTAGTTTGTGTTTTTGTGTTTCCTCCACTGTTTGACTGACGCACATCAGTTTATTCAACTAGTTTGATGTCAGAGGGAAAAACCTCCTCCAGGATTTAATATTCAGAGTTCAGAGGGTTAATGACTGACAGGAAACTGCGCACATTCAGCAGAGGACAAGAACAAAACAACAAGGAAGTGCAGCTTCAACGTGATGATTGGCTCCCTTTAACTACTCAACTAACATATTCACCATCTTCACATTTTTATTTATGTCTATTTATCATGTATTTCTTTATTTCATCAGTGTCATAAAAACATAAATAACACTTGTTTATCTCAGTCAAAAGTGTTTATGGATCATGAATCTTTAACACTGAAGCTTTTCATTACATTTGTTCAATACATGAGAAAAAAAGGGTTCAGGGTCACTGATACATCACCGACAGCCATAATCTTAATCATAAATAATGAATTTTTCAATGTAATGAGTCATTTTCACATTATTGATATAAAAAGACAATATCCCAGACTCCCTTAGCAAATCACGTGATTTCAAGAGTTGTTGCATCTTCAGGAGAAACATAACAAACTTTGTGAAGAAGACTTTGGAGTGGAGAAAGTCACCAGACTCCCTTACAAAATGCCCCAATTTTAAGACTTGGTCATTAGAAGGAACTGTATTTACATTGTGAAACGCTGTCTACAACACATTCTTATCTATTTGGCCATCTTGCTCATTCAGCAAACGTTTAACATGAATATATTTTTTTATTTTTGTAAAAAAATTATCCATTTGTCCTGGTTCACCTGCTCCACTAGGATCCTGTGTATCTCACCTCAACGTTTGTTAGGGTTGGGCTTACTTTTAGAGACGCCCACAAAGCTCAGATTATAACTCTAACTCTGGAGAAAGGGTTGTTTATTTGACAATTGTTGTTATTTCAGTGTAATAATTATGTTTAAACAGAAAAATGTCACCAGAAATGACCATAACAAGCCTTAAGAGCTAATTAAGTATAATATGTGTGTAACTGTAAACTCATGTAAATGCTGACAACATGAACTGAGTGTCCACAGCACAGCTCTGTGTGTGTTTTCTTCTTCTGTGTTTGAACAAATCTTCATCAGTCTCTTCCTCCTTCAGCCTGAAAATCATCCTCATCATCCTCATCATTAACACTGTTTGAACAGATGATACAAACCACTGATTCACATGTGGTTTTCTTAGTGTTCATATGGAAGGTTGATCAAAGTGTCTGTAGAAATATGCAGAAATATGACACTTAAGACCAAATGAAAATAAACAACTGTTTCCTTTCAGGTCAGAATCAGACTGATGTGATGAATCCAGGAAGTTGCTCAGCAGGAAAACTGTCTTCATCTTCTTGTTCATGGGCTTGTGGAGGCGTTCATGGTTCCTGGGAGCAGCTGACAGACGACACAGCTGTAACACAAACACACAAACAGGTGGGATTTTATTTTAACACTACAATAACTGTACACTGAGATTATATGAAAGAAGACACTGTACTCTAATGTAAACAGGTGCTTTTAAATCTAGCAGCTAACAGTATGAACAGTATAACAACAAGCACTTAAGGACGACATTGAGTTTATTAATGGAGGACCAAGACTACCAAAATAAAAAATAAAAAAGTTTTTTTACTTACACTTATAATCCGTCACTTGATCCATCGGGACGTGGGATATAACACACACTCTCTGAAGTTTAATAGACCCAAAAGTACTTTTAAGTGCTTTTATTATAAAACCAGTTTATGATAAAGTCTTTATTATTAAAACCTGTCCTGTTTGATGAAGTCAAATCTTCTTCCTCTAATAAAACTGTCTCCTCTCTGACAGGAAGAAGAGGATCTTGATCGCTCTGCTGATCATTCTGACCTCCTCTGTCTGTGGTCAGTCGTCCTGCAACTCACAATTAATGATCTTAATGGTCGACCGATAATATTCCTTGATCGATTAATCGACTGATTCTTGCAGTTCTATTGGTTGGTTTAATGTTGTAGCGGCCCCTTGGATTTATTCAAGACGCAGAGAGTTTCAAACGGATGTCGATTTATTTCTTTCTCTCAACGAGCACAATGCACCATACACCGTGGAAACTACAGAATAAAACAGAAGAAATACAAAATGCTTCTTTGTAGTTTCACAAATAATTCACACATAAATCATGTCCACATATTAATCATTTTTACACCTGATACAAATCATTTTAACCAACTCATAACGATGAAATATGAAATATGTTTTTAAGCTATTATGACAAGTGTATCACATGCTTCTCTTAAATGAAATACAATATATTGTAATTGTTCACAGAAATATATATTGCTTTTATCCTGCTGACATGTGCAAATAACTCATAAACAAATGAAGTAATGACATTCTCCTTTTTCTTAACAAAATGTCATGTGGTACCCAGGTGAAAAAGTATTACACTTAATTATATTAAAAATATATTTGTACCATACAAAGTTTATTACAAATTATTATAAATATACTTTTTGTGCTTAATTTGTAGTATACTTTTAGAAAGTGTACTTTAAAATATATGTGATTAAGTAACTAAAATTAAACATACTAATTATGCAATAATAATTTACTTATAAGAAGTGTACTTTATTGTAAGTGTATTGTAAATTGTTTTAAAGTGTACTTTCAAAAAGTATACTTTATTTCAAAGCACTTATAGTAGTAGATTAGTATCAGGAGCAGCTGCGTCAGACGGTCCGACTTAAATGACACTGAATGATGCTTTTGACCTCCGAGATGTAGAATGTGTAGGCTAAAGAAGAGAAACGCACATTTCAGCACCACTGATCTGTTTGTTGACATTAAACAGCTGTAGTGAGAACGGAGCCGGGAGTTTAGTTGAGGTAGTTTAGTAATCCACGGTAGTACTGTTGTGTAGGAACCGTGACGTGTTGGCACCGCGAGTACCATGCGACACTAAATGTTTAAAGCTATGGTCTACGATTTGAAAGATTTGTTATTATTATTAACATCATTTAGATGGTGGTTATGACCCAATAGTACCACCCACACAATGTGAAGAGTAAAAGGAACCAAAAAAATCCATTCTCTCTAGTGTCTGTAAAACTGAAAAGAAATGGACCAATAGGAACCATCCGGCCCGGATGGCTCCTATTGGATCAATTTTCCGATCCAATCCTCGCTCACTCTCCTGCTCCTGCTCACGTCTGGTCCCGACCCACTTCCGCATTTGAAACTACAAGCGACAAGAGGTTTGTTTTGCTCTGAGCAGTTCAGCTGCCTCTGCTCGCCCTACCGACAAAGAGTCAAAGAAAGAAAGTCTGTCACTGAAAAGACACAAAGCGAGATGTGAAACAAAGAGGGCTCAAACCGAATAAACATCGGGTCATCGTTTGAACGGTGGCGAAAGGTCCGTGAAGATATGGACCCGGTGCTGATACAGCGGCGTTTCTGTTGAGCAGGGGGGTATTCCAGAAAGCGGGTTTTGTGAAAACTCTGAGTTTGTTAACCCTGAGATGAGAGAAACTCTGAGTTTTCAGTTCCAGAAAGAGAGGTAACTTAAACTCTGGGTCTGTTACCGCGGTAACTGACTCTGTGAACATAACCTGCTCACTGGCAGGTTCACCTGAAGAAACCCTGAGTCTGACGGAGCTGTCTGACAGCGGCTGTCCTTTCCTTCAGTCCGATCATGTTGAAGCAGAAATAATTCACACAGTTTTACACCAGGAGGAGAATTTAGATTAATTTAGATGAGCTCTCGCTCCCTGACGAGGACTGGACCGAACAGTAGACCGCTCCTCATCAGTCCGTCATTTATATTCTCCGGCCGCACAGCGAATATCAGGCTACACGTCATCGCTGACGTGCTCTCAGATCTGAACCATCCTCTGCGGTTTTTTTTTTTGTTTTTTTGTTTTTTTGTTTTTTTGTTCACTTCGCAGGTTAATCAATCACCTTCAGCAGCAAGAAGGAGGAGGAGCCACCGTGAGACTGTTTTTATAGGTAGGCTATTTCATTTTCAGCCGATTTAAATGAAATACAATAGCCTAAAATAAAACACTGAACAACATTCAACCACTTCCCCAAAGGCTAATATGAAAGAAACTGATGTTAAATTCCAAATGAAAAGACGACCGCATCTAAAACTCTGTCAGTGATTTTACGGCCGCAGCCGTGTTGCTTTTTTTTTTTTTTTCCCAGAAAATGTCTGCTTCCTGTTTTCTCCCCTGTTGCCATGGTGAATCACAGTATCGGAGCTCCATTGATGATGGCTTTTTACTAGTCGTCAGGCACGAGCTCAACTCAGAGTTAACATACTCAGAGTCGACTTACCTGACTCAGATCAGCTGTTCTGGAACTGAAAACTCAGAGTTTCACTTCACAGGGTAAGTCAACTCGGAGTTCATGGATAGACTCAGAGTTTGTTGAACCTCCTTTCTGGAATACCCCCCAGGTAACCTTCGTCTCTATTGTGGATGTTGTGACACAGATAACTTTCATGCTGATGCTGCTTATGACTGTGAAAGCTGCCGTTAGTTTGTTTCTGTTATTAGACGTGCCTGTCGCTGCAGTATTGTCAACAATTGTTTACTTGTTCGACGGAGACGTTAGCCTCTATGCTAGCATTGTAAGCTAACAACAAGTCTGAGTAGCACCGAACAGCAGCTGGGACACACACAGGTTTGTTTTTCAGCCACAATGTGGAGGCGATCGTTGTGATGAAAGCTGACGGCAGCATCTGTTAGTCTCTTGGCCCGCAGTAACTTTTAGAAGTGGCTAACTTAGCTGTTGTAACTGATTACCTAGCTGTAAGGTAACGTAGCTGTAGCATGCTAATGACGTTACGCTAGCTTGGCTGTGGAGCTTAGCTGTGGACATTGTAATGACTTACAAGATTTACGTGAGTTTCAACGTGCATTGTAATAACTTTATCTGTGAATCCGACATCGTTACTCCGCATTCAAAGCTGGGCTGTATTTGGTTTCTGCCGGCTCGTTGCTCTTGGTGCTTGTTGCGGGACGTATAAAGTTCGTTGAAGAGAAAAAAAAAAAAAAAAAAAAGCTTGTTGCGGGAGGGGGTGTGTCGCGGGACTCCGAGGGGAGAGCGATACGAGCTCGGAGGGGAGGAGTTAAGGAGCACAGAGGGGAGGGGGGTGTGTGTGGCGGGGATGCTTTTTTCAAACCTTTCTCAGATCGTAGACCAGAGCTTTAAATCACAGCCCTACGTTGTATACGCCTCCCTGTAATTCACTCACTCATTAGGCTACTCTGCTCAGGCCGTGACTAGCAGAGACAACCATGATGCTGCTAATGCTTGCAGCAGCAGGGCATTATAATTCATTACCTGTTGTTGTTGTTGTTGTTGTTGTTGTTGTTGTGAATGTACGGCAGGCTGTAGCTAACGATATATAGCGCAATTCATTACTTATGGGAAACGTTTCAAGAGCATCAGGCTATCAACTTACCTCCAAGCAGAGCTTAGATCAGGCCCGACCCTACCCGAGCCCGTTGTGTCCGAGCCCGGCCCGGCCCGGCCCGACACATTAACTGTAATTATGAGCCCGAGCCCGATTTAAACCCGACAATTTTTTAATACGTGGCGTAACAGTCAGAGTTATTCAATGTAGCCTCCTTTTGTTTAGTGGGTGATGTAACCTGTACGATGAAGAAGAGCAGGTGTACTTCCGCTCCCCGTGAGGATGCTGCTGACAGAGAGAAGACTCCCCATTTTATTTAGTAAAGTGTTGGTGCAAGAACCTCGGCCTGGATCGTTTGCATGTATGCCTGTAACATCTAGTGCCGTAGAGACCTGGCATGGTGTGGTCAGTATTATGAATAAAAGTGCCGTGTGGAAACCCCCACATGCTGCCTGCTGTCTCTTGAGTAACCGGAAGCACCGCACTAAAGTGGACAATCACCTTCCCCTTCAGCAGCCCACGTTACAGTGGGCTGTTATAACTGACGTTCTCAACTACAACTCCCAGGTGTTTGAACTACAGAAGTCTGTTTACAATCATCTTAATGAATAATGCAACAAGGACGAAGCATGTACACTGCGTTGTTTGTTTATTCATAACGGAATGGATCGCAAATGAAAAAAGTAATGATTATATAAAAAATAAAAAAAACACAAATGCTGGCCCGAGGATAGTGGTGGGAAATAAGTCCGGGCTCGGGCTCGGGCAGAGAATCTAAACTCTACCTCCAAGCAGCACAGCACAAGGGGGAAGTGGGTGTAATGCGGAAGGCGTAGCTGGCGCTGGAGCCAGGTCAAACCAGCCAATAGAAACTCTTCTCTCATCCACCAGCGTAGGCCCCGCCCATCAAGTGCAGTTGAATTCGCAAGCAAAACTTTAGAATTTGCAACCAAAGAGGACTGATCTGCAAGCAAAGGTTTTTAACTTGAAAGCAAAGAGGGCTGATTTATAAGCAAAATGTTTTTGAGTTTTGATTGAAGTTGAAGAAATATGCTCTCTCATATTTTTTTTTCAATTGCAACCTGTTCTGTTTCGATCTCAAAAAAAATAAATTTGATTGCCACTTACTCTCTTTTGCTCTCAAATCTCTTTTTTGGTTTCAAATCTATTGTATTTGATTGAATAATAAAGGAACAAAATTCTCTCCATACTCATCATGTTGTACTACAGCTGTCAGGTCAAAGTGCAGATTGATTTGAAAAGGATCCACTGCATTATGACTCAACTTAACTGAAACATGAATAACAGAAGCATTCACCAGCATTAACACATTAAACACTGTTTAAAACTGTGTTTAAATCAGTCACTTAGTTTTGCAATCATTTGCGTAAATCCACAGTTATATTTTGTGGATATAAAACCAAAGAACTCTGAAATTTCACATTTTAACAATTTGTTTGTGTATCTATTTGTCTTTGTTTGTATTGTATATTCTGCAAAGCACCTCTGACTCTGTGAAGCACTTTCTAACTTTGTGTTTAAACCTGAAATGTGACTGACCCACTGCACAGCTCTGTTTTATTACTGAGACAGTTGAAGTGTTTCAGCCTGTCTCAAGCAGAACAACTCTCACTGTCTTTAACCTGCTTTCCATCAATGATCTCTCACTTCATGGATGGTTTGTTCAGAGTTAAAAGTTCACCTCCATCTGTGTGACCCTGCTCCTGCCTGGTCCTGGAGAACTTTGACCAGCAGAGGGCGCCCCGAGCCCGCTCAGTCTCCTCCTCCATCCCAGCAGACAATACTACGTTCCTGCAGTAGAGGAGGCTGAGCTGTATTACAGTTTTTCTCAATTGCTAAAACACTAAAACCCATTGACTGAACAAAGTTTGCAGTTGCCTGAACTCATTTAGCTAATTGTGCAGTCTGTTGTCAATACCTTAAACCATTTCACATGGTAAAACACAATTTGCAGATCTCACTTTGACTTTTCAGCAGAACTCTAAACACATTGTCATTCTCAAAACACATCCTGCACTCTAATGCACATGTCACCCATACTGGTAAACACAAGTGTCAACAATCAAATACAAATAGAGAACACATGTCATTGACTAAACACAACCACTCAAAATTGATTTCACTTGTTTCAAATCATGTGACACAACCAATATAAGCCAGTTCAGAGAGCAAACAGGTTGTTGAAGGTGGGACGGAGAAAGTCTAAGAATGGATGGAAGAAACAAATTGTCTGGCCCTGAACATTGTGCTTTACATGTGTTTACAGTACTGACTGCTCAATAGATGTTGACTGGTTGCAGGTTCATATCAACAAAGAAGAAGAATTACAGTATCACAGAAACAAAGGACACGTTTGTGAGATGCAGGGTACAGTACTGTAAAAATAAATGTACAAGGAGGAGGAAGAACAAAAAAAATTGCAAAGAGCAAAGCAGAGTATAATTTCTGATGAATTTTGAGCTACTATTATAGAACATGTTTTCATTCATCAAAAGACAATGATGGAAAAATATGAAATTTGTTTTGAGATTAAAAATGTACTTCTCCCTGAGAACTAAATGTTTTGAACATCGTGTTTTCTATTTTTTGGTGTATTGTTTACTGACTGCTTGATAATGAATATCATTTTGATCGCTTTGTTTATGATTTGAGAGCAGTGTTTGGTTTTGAGCACAGGTAAATCTGTTTTGAGGCGAAAGTTTCATTTTGCATGAGATCAGAGTAAAAATAGTGCTGAAGCTGAGGTTTTGTGTTAAATGTTTTCAGAAAATGGAGCAACGTTTCAGAAATTGTGTTGTAGCAATTCAGAAAAACTGTAACATGTTAATCATTTAATAGGTCAAATAAAATCATGTAGTTACATTTAAACATGAAGAAAAGTTCAGATCAAACTTCTTTCAATCAGGAGAAAAGTGGAGTGTTTCCCATCATGCACTGTGTTCTGTGGAGAGAAGAGAAACATCTGCAGCTGTCTTTATGATTTAATTCTGATGATTCAAACACATATCAATATAAATAAGAGGAAGCTGGGAATGAATCAACTTAAACTGTGACTTCACTATGAAGCTGCGCAGGAACCTCTAAACCAGATTGTAGCCAATTTGGATCTGTGTGTGTGGGTATGGCACTATGATTGTTGAGGGTTACCTGCACACTTATATGGATATGGATATGGGTGGTTAATCAGCTACACAGAGGTTAGATGAGGGAGACATAGCAGTGGAGTGGCAGGGAATCAGCATCAGGGAAGCCACACAATTTTTCAACTGCGCGTGTGTGTGTGTGTGTGTGATGGCTGAATGAGTTGTATCACAATTTTAATATTTTTGTATGAGCTCATTTGAAGTCTGTTGGCACCTGGCCTTTTGTAGGTGATTTTTTAAAGATTTAAAGTTAGTGTTAAAATGTCAAACTCATTCCCATGGAGGACATTTTTTACACACCGCCATGAGTTGGAAATGACTTCAGATTCCCTCAAGTGGCCTTTTTTGTAGTTAGATTGCCCCTACACAGACCACAGTCAGACCAGTCTGGTTGTGAAGTCAAACCATGATGGTTGCGTGTTTTTCTCAACTTGAGTATGAGCACAATCATTAAAAGGGGAAGTTTATATCTATTGCAGAAACTTTCTGTTTCTGTTCCTGCTTTTGTATATTCAGTAATTGTTATGAGACAAGTCCAACAACCACCTGAGGTCTTTTGGCTGAATGTCAGGCAGCAATGTTTATGTGATATGAAGATGGAAATGGTCCTGTTGGTTTTAAAACTTGTAGGCCGCCGCCCGGGAATTTTTTCAAGATCTTCACATCATCACCAAACATTAATATCAACAATCTGTCAGTCTCACTGAAGTTCAGTAATCACTGGGGGGATAGTCAGCATTTCTTTCCCTTAAAGGTATCATGCTGTGCATTTGCGTGCAAGAGCTCATAACACACAGATTCACACTGGTTTGTCTACCTGACTGTTCAGTTGTTTGCCTCACAGCTTCCTCTCGTATACATCGATATGTGTTTGAGTCATCAGAATTAAATCATAAAGACAGCTGCAGATGTTTCTCTTCTCTCCACAGAACACAGTCCATGATGGGAAACACTCCACTTTTCTCCTGATGGTGAGAGACTCCAAACAATGAAAGTAACCTGACAACAAAAGGAAATAAGACAAAACAGGGCAAAGCAAGGTAAGCAAAACAGCAGTGGCAGTGACCTGAACCAAGACGGCTAGCACAGCATTCTGCAGCGCCATGCAGTGAACCTCTGGTATGCACCTAGTTAGTCAGGGGTTCATCATACAGCTAGATAATGACCCAAAACATAAGTCCCAGCTATGCCAGAACTTCCTTAGGAAAAAAGAACAAGATGGTAAGCTTGAAAACATGGAGTGACCCACACAGTCTCCAGACATCATGATTCATATCTCATCTCTCCTGTACTGGACTCCTGCAGGATGTCATGAAGCTTCAGCTGAACTGATCTGCTTGTTCTCATGTGTTGTATGATGTTACAGGACACACAGGAAGTGATGTCTTTATATATTTTATCTTCAACTTTGTCTTCTGATGAACATTGTTACAATGCACTGCCTTTACCTGATGTACTGTTTATAATGTGAACATACTGTAAATAAATTCATTAATATGAGAGAAGCTGTTTTTATTAACATGTTATCATTTAATACGTCAAATAAAATCATGTAGTTACATTTAAACATAAAGAAAAGTTCAGATCAAACTTGTTTCCATCAGGAGAAAAGTGGAGTGTTTCCCATCATGCACTGTGTTCTGTGGAGAGAAGAGAAACATCTGCAGCTGTCTTTATGATTTAATTCTGATGATTCAGACACATCGATATATATGAGAGGAAGCTGGAGAGGAAACAATATAAACTCATTTCACTCGGAGGCTGAATGTGCCCAATAACTCAGACCAAAACACACTGATGTGTTGGATCGGACTAAATGGAGAAGCTCTTTGTCTGTCGAACTGTATAACTGCTGACAAGTCACTGAGGTTTCACTTCCTTCTGCAGACCATTATGACTGAATGAACTGGGAAGTAATATTCATGACAAAGTTTGCTAGTACTTGCTCATAAAAGACAACCTCACTAGACAATGCTGAAACATACATTCTACTCCAACTCTACATTGAATGAGGACTTCAGCAGCTCATCTATCTGTAAGTAATAACGATGGGATTTGTGGCTCTTTGAGGGGAGCCAGATTGGTGAGCTGTTCCTTTCAAAGAGCCATTCAAAAAACTGGCTCATTTGACTGATTTTTAGGTTTATTAAGTTTTAAAAGGTAACTTATTTTATCTTGGAAATAATCACTGGGAGGTATGATGGGGTGAGATTTGGAACAAAATGATACAATATTAGATATCCAACCAATATCTGAGTTTGAATTATTCTGAAATATTGATTATAACTCATTTGACATGTGTGGACTAGATTTTAAAGTCTGATCTGGATTCACTGTAAATATTCCGCAAGGTTGCGCCATGTCACTCTGCTTTGACAGTGACATCACTATTTTGGATCTACCCCTGTACAAATTGTTCGTATGTGTGTAAAGCTACCATGACTTGTTATTCATGCAACACTGTGACCTTAACACTTACAACTAAACATTAAAAAACAAAGCAGGCTACAATGATTGATGATGATGGATGAATGAAGGCAGCGTGCACAACTCAGGTGGCGTCATGCTACATTTGCATATCTAATAAGCACCGTGCAGCTGGGCTGAGCTCCTCCCCATGTAACTTTTTTTCCCCTCCTGTTCTCTGTCCCACTCAGGGGAGGAGCAAAGGAGGCGCTTTTGTGTGCATCAGCGTGAAACACACATTGATGTGAATGTGGATTGGGATGAGTCGTCGTTGCTCTATGACTGACTCTGTTTTGTCTCTACTGAACTTTACTAACAGCCGCTGGATTTCAACATGTTTGTCTTTTATTCTGCTGCACATTTAGTAAAGTTCAATCCTCAACAAACTTGTTTTGACTTTGTATGTTTCAGCTTTCTTCTTCTTCAGGACGTTTCAACTGGACTCATTCACTTTTTACTATAAATCATGTCATCAAATATGATGCATTGTTACTGACATCTGACAACAACATGAGCTTGTTTGTGTTTATTTGCAGGTGTTGTCTCTTGACTTTATATGGAGACACTGTTTATATGTGTTTCTAATGTATCAGTGTTACAACATTGACAACATGTCACCATGTTCCAGATACACAACTTTTATCTGTCTGTAGCAACAACACTAGTTCTGCAGGGTTTTCATGTGGCAGCTACATGTTGTTGTTTGAAGCTGAATCCACATGTTGGCATGTTTCCTGGGGTCCGTTTCACAAAGCAGGTTTAGTGAAAACTCTGAGTCTGTTAACCCTGAAATGAGGGAAACTCTGAGTTTTCCGTTTCACAAAGGGAGGTAACTCAAACCAGAGAGAGAGGGGTACTGTAACTCTAGCCTGTTTCACAGAGAGAGGTAACTTAAGCTCTCGGTCAGTTACCATGGTAACATACTCTATGACTCTAACCTGGTCGGGACCAGGTTTTTCTCACCAAACCTCGAGTTTCTCTCTGTCTCCGCCCTCTTTCAGCCACACACGGTATTTGATTTCCTCATTCATTCAGTCAGCAGGCGACATTAGAAGTTATATTAGGTGGCGACTATTTTCTACGGAGCCCCTCTGGTGACATTGGTGAAAAAAATATTATTGATTAATAAAGCATGGCCACGCGATATTAAGGCGTGGGAACGAGATAATTAAGTCGTGGCCACGTGATATTAAGGCGTGGGAACGAGATAATTAAGTCGTGGTCACGCAATATTAAGTGGTGGCCACGCGATATTAAGGCGTGGGAACGAGATAATTAAGTCGTGGCCACGTGTTATTAAGGCGTGGGAACGAGATAAATAAGTCGTGGCTGTGTTGATATCAATGTGTCATTACCAGTGGTGACCAATAGAGGGGGCTGGTGATTGTGAACAACATATAGAGGCACTTCCTGTAGGGGTGATTCAGAACGTGTATGAGGATGTAAATAAAGGTTTTGAGCGTTAGCTCATATGAAAGACAAAAGCCTCATCATTTTAAAAGATGAACAAGACAGTGGCCATGCATTATTAATGCGTGGGAATTAGATAAATAAGAGTGACCATTAACTCATCATCATATTCATTGTTCCTTTAGCTGCATGCAAACATGGAAGGGTTTGAATACATTTCGTTTTATGTTAATCTAGGAATGAATTACAATGATATACTTCAGGCTCTTGCAGTTAGGCATGGAGTCATTCATAGCAAGAGACACTTAATTAGGCTGCTCAAGAAAAATAGGCTCACACGCAAACAGTAGACGAACTCCGTAGCATACACTTCATATACAGCATCACTCCGAAATTCACAACCATCCCGCCACCACATGTGGAGTTTGTATTGACGTTATCTCATTCCCACGCCTTAATATCGCGTGGCCACGACTTAATTATCTCGTTCCCACGCCTTAATATCGCGTGGCCACGACTTAATTATCTCGTTCCCACGCCTTAATATCGCGTGGCCACCACTTAATATTGCGTGACCACGACTTAATTATCTCGTTCCCACGCTTTAATATCGCGTGGCCACGCTTTATTAATCAATAATATTTTTTTCACCAATGTCACCAGAGGGGCTCTGTAATTTTCACTACCATGGCATGTCCTTTTGATAATGATCCCGTGGATGAAGGTGCAGCATTACTGCGCAGAGAATTAAATATTCGTCGGGAGATGATTATCAGACCGCGCAAAGATGTTCTTGCATTTCCAGACAATTATCTTTTTGAGCCGTACCGTTTCACTCACAGTCCATCATTTACATACACAACCTAATCCGTCCTTACATTTCCAACATTACCAACCGAAGTCATGCTCTCACATCCCAGCAGATATTGTGTGTTGTACTGCGTTTTTTTCCAAAGGGGAGTTTTTTATACAACGTCGGAGATGCAGAGCACTTTACAAAAGTAAAAAAAGTCATGAAAGGGAAATACATATTTTTATGAATAGGCTTAAAATATATATATAGGTCTAGGCATATTACATTTTATAAAAGCACTTGTGTCTTGGGGGGTGAGCTCAGAGGATGAGCTCAGCCACTGGCCTTCCTAAACTCTGGCTCAGGCCCAGCTCCTCTGCCTCTGTTAGAGGTGCGGTGCTGGGCCACCACCCGTTTTACGGGCATCTGCTTTCTTTCTGTTGGCTGAGTAGAAGTCTGTGTTAGTTTAAATAGGCTTGATTATTTAACAGAACGTGATATAGATGAGAAGACATTTATGTGTGTGAAAACAGCATTATGTTGGGGATAAAACAACTGTACAGTCAAACAGCCACTTAATATTTACTTTACAATGTAAAACATGATCAAAATGAGGTACCCCGTGAGATTATGCCGAGGTCTTACCTGTTTGAACAATGTTTTTATGTTTCATCTTAAGCTGTTTACACTTCCTTCTAATAAACGTGCTCAAACTCACCGTATGAGCGCATTAATAAAAAAAACGTAGCCCTCCTCTTCTCCGTTGCCATGGTGACTCGTCGAATCAGGGCTCCATTTATGCTGTCTTTTTATACTTGTGGCGCACGCGCTTAACTCCAGGTGAAACTACTCCGAGTTGATCAAACTAACTCAAATCAGCTGTTCTGGAACCGAAAACTCAGAGTTTCCTATCTCAGAGTAGATCAACTCAGAGTTCAACGTTAGACTCAGAGTTTGTTGAACCTGCTTTGTGAAACGGACCCCTGCTGATGGTGGACAGTTTAACCACTGGCGCCATCTTGTGTCAGAAGTACAATACAGCAGCTTAGCGTTACCATCAAGGCTGTGTCCAGTCAGGAAGTCCTTGTGTGTAATGAGCAGGATAATAAAGACAAAGGAGTATTGTAAAGACTAAAGACAGACTGTAGATGTTTGTTGTGGTATATGTGAGGACTGAACTGTGATCACATGACTCTTCACCTCTGTCTCCTCTCACAGGGAGAACATGATCTGCAGGATCCTGCTGCTCATCAGCCTCAACTGTGTCTGTGGTTAGTTTCCAGCTTCACTTTATTACACTGTGATTCATTGAATGAGTTAAAGTAGCCACATGTGAGCAAACAGTTGATGTTGATGAGCCTCTGCAGCTCTGAGATGTCACTAAACTGTCCACAGAAACATGTAGATGGAGTTTAAAGGCTGCCATGTTAAAGTTGTCAGTGTGTCTGCTCCTCACTTTCCCTCTCTGTCTCCACAACAGGAACATTTGTAGTGAATGTGACACATACCTCCTATCAGGCAGAGGAGAACCACAACATCACACTGGAATGGATGTTCCCAACCACGACTGACACTTCCCCCAACTCCCTTTTTATCCACTGTGAGATGATAACTGATCACAAAGTCTCAGTCCTGTTTCATCTACATGACGGTGTTGAGGTCCCAGAGTCTCAGAATCAACAGTTTGTAGGACGAGTCCAGTTGGACAAAGACATCCTCAGAGATGGACAACTCAGACTTCATGTGTCCAGACTCAAGACTGAGGACTCAGGCCGGTATCGCTGCAAAGTGTTGAGTAATAACATTTTGAACGCCAGTGATTGTTGGCTCAACGTTTCTGGTAAGTTGGTTGAGTAGAAGTCAGTAGAACTTTATTAACAGGTTCAATTCAGCAGCTTTTTTGGATCAATAAGAACCTGAAGAAAAGTATTGAGGACGACCACAATCCACAATCCTTCACTTCATTCTCACAGTATCTGAGAAATATGTCACTTCAGCTTCAGCTTCTCTGTTGTTTGGTCTCTTTACAGCAGCGAGGGATTGGACCGAACCTGAGAGACCCAACACAGACACACCTGAGAGACCGAACACAGCAAGTCAAGGAAGGATCAGCCTCTACTGTGGACTGACAGCAGCAGTGGTAGTTGTGTTGTTTGTTTGTTAACTTTTATTTATTCACTGTCTGTCTGATGAGTCCAGGGGAGGATTTAGGAAAAGTTCCAGCTCAGCAGCATCAGTTTGATCAACAACTTAATGAGACACTTTAGAGTCAGAGGGGACAACTGATGAACAACAATAATGGAGTTGATGGAGGAAACGTTGTTCTTCACCTTTATGTTGTCCATTATTTTGACAGGACGTCTCATCAAACTCTGTCACTTATTAGACAGATCTGAAATCTGCTGTGTTCACTTTACTGAAACATGTCGACCTCGTACACCATGTGTAACGACTCTGTGCACTTTATGTTGTTACCTTTTTCATTTATAGCTCTATGTGATGAATTAGGCCTTAATTAGATATGACGTTAACACTGACAGTATATCCTGTATATCCTGTACTGGCCTCCTGCAGGATGTAAAGAAGAATCAGGTGAACTTTAGCGCAGAGAACATTCAGCAGATCAAAACAGAAATTACACATTAAAACATTAAATGAACTGAAGAACTGTGAACCACTGAAAACATTAGTAAATCTGATCAGAGAGGTCAGCAGAGAGCACTCCTCACTTTAAAGTCATTGTATTAAGTGTTTTTTTTTATATTTAACTGTTAACTTTAAATGCTTTTCATATCAGATTTATATGAAGTTAATAAATGTCTTAAAGTACCTAAACATTTCTTATGATGTAATTTATAAAATGTTACTATTTGTTTTTTTCATTATGTGACTTGTGAGAAACTGAAACAATAAAAACACATAAATTCATCTGTTGTCTGTCTTTTAATATTCTTTTCATTAATGTGGCCTGGAAGTCAGTTTGAAACTGTTTCTGAGTGTTTATAAAGTTTATTATGAACTTTGTTGCTGATAAACTCTTTGAGGTCTTAACATCTTCTGGGTGTCTGATATTAAAAGACTTACAGAAGAGTGAAAACAATGTCTCTCATATAAAAATAGATTTATTTACAGTATGCACACATTATAAACAGAACATTAGGAGATGATGTCCATCAGAAGGCACAGAGTGAAAACTCTCCATACAGTGATTTGTACAGTTGAGGATGTTGAACAGTTTATTTAAAACATGCTGAGATGGTATAATGTGTCATTCATAGTGTAACGTGTCTGTTTTCTCCTTTTATTGGCGATTTTAGATATAAAAAAATCGGAAAAAACACTAAAATCCAACAGAAAGACGCGTGTTGTAAAAATATTAATAAAAAAATAGAAAAAGGATTCAAATCCAATAAAATGAAGTGTGTCTCATAGAACCAGTATAAAAAGACATTTCTGCATTGATTTGCAGTCAAAGTGTCACATGACCTGGCAGCTTTTGAAAAAATGTAATTGGACAATTCATTGGCTGTGGTTGGAGCTCAGTTTGAACTCAAAACGTTGGTATTTGATGATCCAGGGATGAGACTCAACAATCAGCTGTCTTTTTCCAGGAAGTTACACGTTGTTGCTTTGACGTCACTATTTGGACTTTCAAATATAATAGTTTTAATAGTGTATCAACATGAACTGAACTGGATCAATGAATTGAAACCAGGTTGATTATTTCACCTACGCCTAAAAAAATATTTAGTTTCACATTTTGGAGACACGCAGTAAAAACCTGAGGAAGCAGGAACATTACATGAAGCACAACATGTTGGATAATTCAATATGAACACGCTGAAATAAATCTCACTTGATCCAAGTAAAGTTCAGAAGAACAAAGTTTGTTTGTGTTCAGCAGGTTTTGGTAAATAAGTCAATAAATGTTCTACAGTGCCACCGTGTGGCCATGTGGTGTAACTTCTGTTCTGTAACTAGCAGCTGGTTGTGAGACGGATATTTACTTGTTGTTACCTGTTTATTTAGTCACTTATTGTCTCATTTGTACGTTTGCTGAGTTGGTGTAAATGTTGTTGATGTGGTGGTTTGACTCTGATGACTTGATGCTCCTGATATCAGATACTAACACTGGTTTTCTGTCTTCATGCAGATGCAGAACACACACCAGGAGGGCCGAAGAAGGAAGTGACACCTGGTGCAGTTAATTTAAGTGGATTTGGTTTCCCACAAGTTAAAGTCTCATCAGCTGTGTAGCTTTCAGAGGAGGCAGGTTTGTGTAGTTGTTATGGGGCCGTCCACTGGAGCTGACTGGGATAAACAGTATAAACAGATCATGTTTAAATAAATAAGGCTGTAATGGAAGATAAAGGATCGCTACTTGTTTTTGATTTTTTTCCTGAAGACATCTGACATCTGACATGACAGTAAAATCAAACCTTCTCAGCTGCAGTCATGTATTAATGTCAGCAGGTGGCGCCAGTGGTTACCAACCTGTGACAACATGTGGATCAGGTGCTGCTGCTGCAGAGAAGATCAAATACATCATCAGCTGTGAGCTTCACTTTGATTTACTCAGTCTGTGCAGGAATGGTAGCTGACAATATTTTGTTCTTTATTAAAGAGTCTTATAAAACATGACATATATTGTTTGTAGGCCTGTAGTCGATTTTCCAACACATCGCTTTGTGTTTCCAGTTTGACACAAAGTCTCTCTGAGTCTTCTTAAGAAAACATAAACTGAAGGCAGTTACAAACTGCTTTACAGGCCTCATTAATGACCAGTGGCATCATAGTGGTGAAGACTGCAGGTTTATAAACCACCATTTTACTGCTGCGTGTCCAAACATCACTGATGTTAACGTCCCTAAAGCACAACTCAAGAGACAGACAGGTACAGTTAAAGATCAGTTTTAGACCTGGACATCACAAACAGGCCAGCAGCCTGAACACAAAGTGAGAGAGACACAGACTTTGATCAACACCTTCACTTTTAGAGGGCTGGGTCTGAGCCAAGAGTCAGAAAACTGACACACAATCCTCAGGTGGTGAAAGTCTTAAAGTTTTAAGGGAGGAGTTAGCAGTTCACTCCTCGATGCATTAACCAACAGCACTGCCTAAAACTGACCTTGTGGACCTTGTAGATGAGGCGTGACGGACCTGTCAGCTCAGGTCTCTTACACAGACCACTGCACTCTGTTGTCTCATCACAGTTTCATCCACTCATGACTGATCGCATACAAGCTCATCTGTGTCAGTATTTAAGTTTCCTTCACAGCAGGATGACCTGCCACTCCATCATGTGATGTGCTCAATACAAGGTCTCTGTTCAGCACACGGTTCACACTCCCCTCACTGGAACCCTCCATCAAGAAAACAGCCACCAAGAACACACTGAAGCTGCTCTCTGGACAGAAACTCAAGCAAACACGTCAGTGTAGCAGCTTGTTCCTTAATACACTCCTCTGTAGACAGAGAGGGTAATGTACTGAAGCCCTGAGGGGCAAGGGAGACATGAAAAAAAAATTCTCCCTTGCCTCTCAGGGCTTATGTACATTTACATTCTTTATGTTTTTTTTAATTACTAAACTGACACCAGAGGTAGTTTCAAAATCAAAGTCTAAATTAATTTGTCAGTTGTCATGGCTCTTGTATTATACATATCATTATCATTGTATCATCACCATTTGAGAGAGCGCCTTCTTGTGTTCTAAACTATGACATCACCCCAGTTGTTTTGCAGCAACACGTTTGTACTTCAGGTATTCTTTGTGGAACAGATGAAAGAAAATCGACACCAAATAAAAGTTCTGACCTCATTTTATAAAAAATTCAGTTTAGAGAGAATGAAGCACTCAAATACAGGATGTACGTGCATACACAGTTTAATCATAAAACAACAGAACACACACAAAAGAACACAATGAAACGTTAGTGAGTAAATGATATGATTTGATGTAGTGGTCTTATGTTTTTGTGGATGTGTTATAATGACTTATTCTTGCTGGCATTATTTTATTTTTATCTGGTTCTTCTGTGAGTGAAACTACAGTTTAAGTTTGCTTCCTGTCGTATATATCGATATTAGACAAAGACATCACTTCCTGTGTGTACTGTTACATCATACAACACATGAGAACAAGCAGATCAGTTCAGCTGAAGCTTCATGACATCCTGCAGGAGTCCAGTATAGGAGAGATGAGATATGAATCATTATGTCGGATTTTATTATGGATAAATACATCATGTAGAGAAATGAAATGTATAAATGTAACATATATACAGTTGTAACATACACATGGTGTACGAGGTCGACATGTTTCAGTAAAGTGAACACAGAGCAAATTTCAGATCTGTCTAATAAGTGACAGAGTTTGATGAGACGTCCTGTCAAA
This sequence comes from Pagrus pagrus, assembly GCF_965226575.1. Lineage (NCBI taxonomy): Eukaryota > Metazoa > Chordata > Actinopteri > Spariformes > Sparidae > Pagrus > Pagrus pagrus. The sequence goes on along the minus strand of NC_140200.1, from coordinate 20,701,876 downwards.
ATAATGGACAATATAAAGGTGAAGACCAACGTTTTCCTCCATCAACGTTGATCTCCTCTGACTCTTATATCATGGACACTTACTGAACAACATGAAGGCAGGATGTGTTTTAACTGTCTCATTTACACTGTTGATCAAACAGTTTCCACTGATCCTGCTGAGCTGTAACTTTTCTTAAATCTTCTGCTGGACTTTTGTTTCTTAGACAGACAGTGAATAAATAAATGGCAATGAACAGACCACAAAAGGACCACTGCTGCTGTCAGTCCCAATCCCTCGCTGCTGTAAAGAGACCAAACAACAGAACAGCTGAAGTTGTGACATATTTCTCAGATACTGTGAGAATGAAGTGAAGGATTGTGGATTGTGGTCGTCCTCAATACTTTTCTTCAGGTTCTTATTGATCCAAAAAAGCTGCTGAATTGAACCTGTTAATAAAGTTCTACTGACTTCTACTCAACCAACTTACCAGAGACGTTGAGCCGACATTCACCAAGTCCACACCATAGTTTGTCCTCACATCACACAGGTACCGGCCTGAGTCCTCAGTCTGGACATATGAAGTCTGAGTCGTCCATCTCTGAGGACATCTTTGTCCAACTGGACTCGTCCTACAAACTGTTGATCCTGAGACTCTGGGACCTCAACACCTTCATGTAGACGAAACAGGACTGAGACTTTGTGATCAGTTATCATCTCACAGTGGATAAAAATGGAGTTGGGGGAAGTGTCAGATGTGGTTGGGAACATCCATTCCAGTGTGATGTTGTGGTTCTCCTCTGCCTGATAGGAGGTCTGTGTCACATTCACTACAAATGTTCCTGTTGAGGAGACAGAGAGGGAAACTGAGGAGCAGACACACTGACAACTTTAACATGGCAGCCTTTAAACTCCATCTACACGTTTCTGTGGACAGTTAGTGACGTCTCAGAGCTGCAGAGGCTCATCAACATCAACTGTTTGCTCACATGTGGCTACTTGAACTGATTCACTGAATCACAGTGTAATAAAGTGAAGCTGGAAACTAACCACAGACACAGTTGAGGCTGATGAGCAGCAGGATCTTGAAGACCATGTTCTCCCTGTGAGAGCAGACAGAGGTGAAGAGTCATGTGATCACAGTTCAGTCCTCACATGTACCACAACAAACATCTACAGTCTGTCTTTAGTCTTTACAATACTCCTTTGTCTTTATTATCCTGCTCATTACACACAATGACTTCCTGACTGGACACAGTCTTGTTGCTAACGCTAAGCTGCTGTATTGTACTTCTGACACAAGATGGCGCCAGTGGTTAAACTGTCCACCATCAGCAGGAAACATGCCAACATGTGGATTCAGCTGCAAACAACAACATGTAGCTGCCACATGAAAACACTGCAGAACTAGTGCTGCTGCTACAGACAATGAAAGTTGTGTATCTGGAACATCAAATCAAATCAAATCAAATTTTATTTGTATAGCCCAAATTCACAAATCACAGTTTGCCTCAGAAGGCTTTACAATCTGTACAGAGGCGACACCCTCTGTCCTTCAACCCTCGATTCGAGTGAGGAAAACCCTCGATTGCCCCAAAAAAAGCACTTTTAACAGGGAAAAAATTGTGGAAGAAACTTCAGGAAGAGCCACAGAGAAGGGATCCCTCTCCCAGGACGGACAGACGTGCAATAGATGTCGCATGTACAGAGCAGATCAACGAGATCACAATGTATACAATTATAATGGATGGTTGACAGGAATGAAAGTACATAAAGAGGTATTACAGCAATAATAATGAAATGCACATGGAAATGTGATTACTAGTAATAACAGTAGTAGTGGTTAATGGTAAGGATAGTATGTAGTAATGCATTACAATAATAGTAGTGAAATGTATGTAACAGAGATATGACTAATATTAGCAACAGTAGTGGTGGGTGTCAGGCAGGGTCATGGCAGTAGGCACATCCACGATCCACCACCCGGGTGCGGCCAGGATCCATGAGAGCCTGTAGGACTAGAAAGCACAAGGAGTCCAGGGAAGAAGTGAAGTCAGTGACATGCAGAGGAATGTAGCACAGAGTATCGTAACATGGTGACATGTTGTCAGTGTTGTAACACTGATGCATTGAGAGGGAGAGATACATTAGAAACACATAAACAGTGTCTCCATATAAAGTCAAGAGACAACAACTGTAAATAAACACAAACAAGCTCATGTTGTTGTCAGATGTCAGTAACAATGCATCATATTTGATGACATGATTTTATAGTAAAAAGTGAATGAGTCCAGTTGAAACGTCCTGAAGAAGAAGAAAGCTGAAACATAGAAAGTCAAATAAGTTTGTTGAGGATTGAACTTTACTAAATGTGCAGCAGAATAAAAGACAAACATGTTGAAATCCAGCAGCTGTTAGTAAAGTTCAGTAGAGACAAAACAGAGTCAGTTATAGAGCAACGACGACTCATCCCAATCCACATTCACATCACTGTCACACAGGACATCAGGAGCTCACAGCTGACTGTTTGACTACATATTGATGAATGAATGTGTTTAACTGTGTAGATGAAGGTGGAGGTAAATATCAACACTGACTCTGTTTAGTTTCATCAATAAAATCTTCTCACACACAAGATTTATACAAGTGAAATGATGTTTCTGGTAGAATGTCCCTCATACAGCTGACTGATCATCTGACTTCAACTAACATGATTACTTACAGAGAGAAGCTGCTTTAGTCTTCATTCATTTTGGGACGCAATCATTATAATATCCAACAAACATGACACCAGCAGCTCAATTGAATTCCTAATCAAGCTTCTGCTTTTGATTTTTTTCTCTACTTCAACAGGATATTTATTTATGATTGCAAACAAATAATTGTATCTAATGGGCGTGGCACGAGGTTCAAACTGCTCTGACTATCTGACTGTGTTCTGGTTCAAAGTCTCCTGCGCAGCTTCAAAGTAAAAACACACTTTAAGTTGTTCCTCTCTACTTTACTCTCTTATATATCGATATGTGTTTGAATCATCAGAATTAAATCATAAAGACAGCTGCAGATGTTTCTCTTCTCGCCACAGAACACAGTGCATGATGGGAAACACTCCACTTTTCTCCTGATGGAAACAAGTTTGATCTGAACTTTTCTTTATGTTTAAATGTAGCTACATGATTTTATCTGACCATTCATTTTTCTCACTGTAACGTTAGCCGAATTAACAAGACGGCCCAAATAGTTAAGAATGTGTTGTAGACAGCGTTTCACAAGGTTTATAAAGTTTCTCTCGTCATTTTAAAGGAGTCTGGTGACTTTCTCCACAGACCACAAGAAGCAGATTATATTAGTTACTGTTAACTATATTTGTAAAATGTGACATGTTTATCATCAATATGTTTTATTCTTTATTGTAATACATCTGATGTAAATGTTGCTGAAACTCTTCACATATTTTGTCTTCTCTTCCTGCAGTTTTTGGTTCAGGTCATTACTTTGAGATATTATTGTGATCAAACACTCCTGTTAGCTGTCAGAAGAAGTGTGTTTGACCCTGGACACTCCTCACATGAACCATCTCCTACAGAAACTGTGTGTTTGAGGTCTGAAGGACACAAAGAACTGTCTTCATTGACAGTCTGTGTTTTCCTCTGCTTGTGATGTACTCTCACTATTTGACGTGAAGGCTTTCTGGTGTTCCTTCCACATACAAAGACTGACTGCAGACACGAGCATCGACTCTTGAAGTTTACATGAACTTCAGTAAAGTTGAACCAGAATTTTACAGCAGCACACAATAAAAAAATGAAACATATTTTCTGAGGGTGAACGCTGCTGAAGTCCAAGTTCTGTCAGAAAACTGTTGTTACGTATCATTGGACACTTTTAAGTGGTTATATGGAAATTCAGGAGCTTTTGTATCACATAAACGACACCACTGTACGAGTCCCTGGCAGCTATTCTGTGTTTACCAACTGACAGAAAAGTTGCTTTTATTTCTCACAGGAATGACAAAACCAGTTTAATCATACAATCAGAGACATGTGATCCACGAGAGGATATTTCTATCAAAGATCTTCATTAGAAAAACATTCTCAAATACACTTTTATTACAGCTGACAGTTTAATGTGTCATTTATAGTTTAACATGTCAAGAACAAACAGATTTTTAGAAAATTGGAAATGAAGTTTCTGCCAGAATGTCCCTCATATAGTCAGATGACAAGTCCAACTTAAATGAACACTTGCACATGTCAGGTCGAGAGTCTTCGGTCATTTGCAGATGAAATCATGATGAGAGGACAGACTGCAGTGATCTGTGTGACGAGTGTTTTACTCCCAGAGAAAATCATGAGCTTGTGACATCACACCAGCCTGCCGGTGTGTTTTAATAGAATAAAAACTGAAAATGTTGCCGTGAGAAAGTTAAATCTGTTGTCATGAATGTTTGTGTTTTTCATGGTAATCATTGAATATGTCAGATAAAATCATTGAAACATGAAGAAAAGTTCAGATCAAACTTGTTTCCATCAGGAGAAAAGTGGAGTGTTTCCCATCATGCACTGTGTTCTGTGGAGAGAAGAGAAACATCTGCAGCTGTCTTTATGATTTAATTCTGATGATTCAAACACATATTGATATATACGAGAGCAAAGTAGAGAGGAACAACTTAAACTGTGTTTTTACTCTGAAGCTGCGCAGGAAACTTTACACCAGAACACAGTCAGATAGTCAGACCGATCTGGTCGGGAGGCAGTGAGGAGGATGTGATGTGTGACGGGCTGTGGTCATGTCTTGTACTTTGTCATTGCCAATAGACCATGACTGAAGGGTGTTAACGTCTTGATGACTAATCAGTTCAAAACCAGGAGTACACACCTACCAGCGATAGAACCATATCAAGTTGAACATCACAGCTCGTGGAGATTCATTTGAACTTATTTCCATGTTAAATTAAAACTTCATGATTTTAACTGACGTATTGAATGATTACCATGTTAAGTTACCATTATAGCATTAGCTGAAATAACCAGAGAGCCCCAATAGTTATGAATGTGTTTTAGACAGTGTTTCACAGAGTTTATACAGTGGAGTCTTAATGGAGTCTGGTGACTTTCTCCACGGACCACGAGAAGCAGTTTACTGTAGTTAGTTTACTGTATTTGTAAAATGTGACATGTTTCCCGTCAGCATGTTTTATTCTTTAATACATGTGGTGTAAATGTTGAGGTACAGCTGCTGGAGGTAACACACTCTTCAGACACAGAAGCAGACAGGCTTTGACAGAGATGATCAATATCACAACCAACAGGTGGGATTAATCATACAGGTGGTTGTGGTCACTTATAATGAACCCCAGCTGCGTATACTGACAGTGAATATGACAGGATATACACTGAAGAGGCCGTTTTCACAACACGTCCTTGTGCCAAGTATTAAAAAGTCACATTTGATTATTGTCCTCGTCTTTCTTTAAGGTCTAACTGTGATTTTAGCTCAATCACGTGTTTAATGTTTGTGTTGTGAATCCAAACCGAGCCCGACTGTGTGTCTTATTTTAACTGTCGACTGAATGAATACTATAATTAATTCATATAATTACTGTAGCTAATTCTGTTAATTATACAAATCGCAAGTCTCATCCCAATTGTTTGGATCTGGCTTAACGTATACATTTCCATATAGAGACAGAGAGAGATTCAGGTCCGCTTTAGATCATAAAGTCCAGAAGTGACATCAGCAGAGTTAGGCAACTTAGCCGAAATAACCAGAGGGCCCAAATAGTTACGAATGTCTTACGCCACCACAACGTTACTATGCTGTGCATTTGCGTGCAAGAGCTCATAACACACAGATTCACACTGGTTTGAACACCTGACTGTTCAGTTGTTTGCCTCCTGGCTTTCTCTCGTACATATACAGTGCTCAGACTCCCCAAGACTGTGTTCAGCTGTTATATCTACCAAAAGAGGCGACTTTGATGAGTCAAAAGTTTAGATTACATTTTGGTTTTTAAGTTGATTCCATGATTTCTATTTTAACTTCAGTTGTTTATTTGTTCTGTGCTTTCATTTCAGAGTTCAATGAGACATTAAACTGCATAAAGTTCAATAAAAAACTGGAAAAATTGTGTGTTCTAAAACTTTTGACCAGTAGTGTATACTTTTCATTTCTCTACATGATGTATTATCCATAATAAAATCTGACATCATGATTCATATCTCATCTCTCCTGTACTGGACTCCTGCAGGATGTCATGAAGCTTCAGCTGGACTGATCAGCTTGTTCTCATGTGTTGTATGATGTTACAGGACACACAGGAAGTGATGTCTTTATTTATTTTATCTTAGTCTTTGTCTTCTGATGAACATTCTTACAATGCACTGCCTGTACCTGATGTTCTGTTTATAATGTGAACATACTGTAGATAAATCCATTAATATGACAGAAGCTGTTTTTATTAACATGTTATCATTTAATAGGTCAAATAAAATCATGTAGTTACATTTAAACATGAAGAAAAGTTCAGATCAAACTTGTTTCCATCAGGAGAAAAGTGGAGTGTTTCCCATCATGCACTGTGTTCTGTGGAGAGAAGAGAAACATCTGCAGCTGTCTTTATGATTTAACTCTGATGATTCAAACACATTATTGGAAGCTGGAGGGGAAACAATATAAACCAACTGTCGTTTCACTCTGAACCTGCGCAGAAAACTTTCGACCAGAACACAGTCAGATAGTCTGAGCAGTTTGATAAATAGTTCCAAATGATCATCGCGGTAGATTAGAGTACTGTGCCAGTGCCAGGTAGGCGTGCCTCGGACTGTCACTCCACGCCCACAACTTGTATTTAAATTTTGCCTGGCTCCCTCACAATTGCAAGCATTGTGAGGAAACGTTGTACCCAGCGAGCTACGCTCTCTTCTCAGCTTGACTTCATAATCTCCGTCTTTTCCACGCAGCAGATCTCTTTTTCTCAACATCTCCACTTTGACTGTCCGATGACTTCAGCAGCTTCTCTCAGTAAGTAATCTTGTTTGTAGAAGTCAGATGAGTCAGTCAGCTGTTTGAGGGACATTCTACCAGAAACATCATCTCCACTTGTATAAATCTTGTGTGTGAGAAGATTTTATTGATGAAACTAAACAGAGTCAGTGTTGATATTTACCTCCACCTTCATCTACACAGTTAAACACATTCATTCATCAATATGTAGTCAAACAGTCAGCTGTGAGCTCCTGATGTCCTGTGTGACAGTGATGTGAATGTGGATTGTACAGAGCCCCCTGGTGTCAGTCGAGAGCACTGTACAGTGCAAAAAAGCACTGTACTAAACGGAGGGAACAGATTGCTAAAATGAGTGGGGGAGTAGTCAGGATGCTCCTGAAGTCAACAATGCCAAACACTGTCTGTACTTATGGACCAAAGTGATGTTACAGTACAGTAAAATTGAAGTATTACACCTTTTATTCTGAGCAAAAAAGGCCATTGTGAGGCTTAATGTCTCCAAAATGATACAGTAAAAATGTTTAATAATGACTGAGGGAGTAGTTGGGATGCTCCTGAAGTCAACTGTGCCAACCATTGTCAGAACTTATGAGCTAAAGTGATGTTACTGTACAGTAAAAATTGAGTATTAGACCTTGTTCGGTGAAAATAAAAGGCAATTTTACAGTTTTTCTCAATTGCTAAAACACTAAAACCCATTGGCTGAACAAAGTTTGCAGTTGCCTGAACTCATTTAGCTAATTGTGCAGTCTGTTGTCAATACCTTAAACCATTTCACATGGTAAAACACAATTTGCAGATCTCACTTAGACTTTTCAGCAGAACTCTAAACACATTCTCATTCTCAAAACACATTCTGCACTCTAATGCACATGTCACCCATACTGGTGAACACAAGTGTCAACAATCAAATACAAATAGAGAACACATGTCATTGATTAAACACAACCACTCGAAATTGATTTCACTTGTTTCAAATCATGTGACACAACCAATATAAGCCAGTTCAGAGAGCAAACAGGTTGTTGAAGGTGGGACGGAGAAAGTCTAAGAATGGATGGAAGAAACAAATTGTCTGGCCCTGAACATTGTGCTTTCCATTTGTTTACAGTACTGACTGCTCAATAGACTTTGACTGGTTGCAGGTTCATATCAACAAAGAACAAGAATTACAGTTTCACAGAAACAAAGGACACGTTTGTGAGATGCAGGGTACAGTACTGTAAAAATAAAGGTACAAGGAGGAGGAAGAACAAAAAAATTGCAAAGAGCAAAGCAGAGTATAATTTCTGATCAATTTTGAGCTACTATGATAGAACATGTTTTCATTCATCAAAAGACAATGATGGAAAAATATGAAATTTTTTTTAGATTAAAAATGTACTTCTCCCTGAGAACTATATGTTTTGAACATCGTGTTTTCTATTTTTTGGTGTATTGTTTACTGACTGCTTGATAGTGTATATCATTTTGATCGCTTTGTTTATGATTTGAGAGCAGTGTTTGATTTTGAGCACAGGTAAATCTGTTTTGAGGCGAAAGTTTCATTTTGCACGAGGAGTCAGAGGTTTTGTAAATAGTGCTCGAAGCTGAGATTTGTGTTTGTTTTCAGAAAATGGAGCAAGGTTTCAGAAATTGTGTTTTAGCAATTGAGAAAAACTGTAATGCCCCCCCATCCATTTAGTAATCTGTGCCCTCAGTTTAGTAAACTGTGCGCACAGTTTAGTAATCGGTTCCCTCAGTTTAGTACATGGCTTTTTTTCTCGACTGACACCAGGGGGGCTCTGTAATAACGGGGGACGACCCCCATTTCGAAGATCCGCCATTCCGACCGGGTTATGGTTAGGGTTAGGGTTTTGGGTTCGGGTTCGGGTTCGGGTTCGCCATTCCGAAACATGAAAGTGAACGTTCGGAATGGCGACCTGTCACCGTAATAACTGACTCTGTTTTGTCTCTACTGAACTTTACTACCAGCTGCTGGATTTCAACATGTTTGTCTTTTATTCTGCTGCACATTTAGTAAAACAACAAACTTGTTTTGACTTTGTATGTTTCAGCTCATTCACTTTTTACTATAAAATCATGTCATCAAATATGATGCATTGTTACTGACATCTGACAACAACATGAGCTTGTTTGTGTTTATTTGCAGTTGTTGTCTCTTGACTTTATATGGAGACACTGTTTATATGTGTTTCTAATGTATCAGTGTTACAACATTGACAACATGTCACCATGTTCCAGATACACAACTTTCATCTGTCTGTAGCAGCAGCACGAGTTCTGCAGTGTTTTCATGTGGCAGCTACATGTTGTTGTTTGCAGCTGAATCCACATGTTGTCATGTTTCCTGCTGATGGTGGACAGTTTAGCCACTGGCGCCATCTTGTGTCAGAAGTACAATACAGCAGCTTAGCATTAGCATCAAGACTGTGTCCAGTCAGGAAGTCCTTGTGTGTAATGAGCAGGATAATAAAGACAAAGGAGTATTGAAAAGACTAAGACAGACTGTAGATGTTTGTTGTGGTACATGTGAGGACTGAACTGTGATCACATGACTCTTCACCTCTGTCTCCTCTCACAGGGAGAACATGGTCTTCAAGATCCTGCTGCTCATCAGCCTCAACTGTGTCTGTGGTTAGTTTCCAGCTTCACTTTATTACACTGTGATTCAATGAATCAGTTAAAGTAGCCACATGTGAGCAAACAGTTGATGTTGATGAGCCTCTGCAGCTCTGAGACGTCACTAAACTGTCCACAGAAACATGTAGATGGAGTTTAAAGGCTGCCATGTTAAAGTTGTCAGTGTGTCTGCTCCTCACTTTCCCTCTCTGTCTCCTCAACAGGAACATTTGTAGTGAATGTGACACAGACCTCCTATCAGGCAGAGGAGAACCACAACATCACACTGGAATGGATGTTCACAACCACAACTGACACTTCCCCCAACTCCATTTTTATCCACTGTGAGATGATAAATGATCACAAAGTCTCAGTCCTGTTTCATCTATATGAAGGTGTTGAGATCCCAGAGTCTCGGGATCAACAGTTTGTAGGACGAGTCCAGCTGGACAAAGACGTCCTCAGAGACGGACAACTCAGACTTCATGTGTCCAGACTTAAGACTGAGGACTCGGGCTGGTACCTGTGTGATGTGAGGACAAACTATGGTGTGGACTTTGGTGAATGTCGGCTCAACGTCTCTGGTAAGTTGGTTGAGTAGAAGTCAGTAGAACTTTATTAACAGGTTCAATTCAGCAGCTTTTTTGGATCAATAAGATCCTGAAGAAAAGTATTGAGGACGACCACAATCCACAATCCTTCACTTCATTCTCACAGTATCTGAGAAATATGTCACGACTTCAGCTGTTCTGTTGTTTGGTCTCTTTACAGCAGCGAGGGATTGGCCCAAACCTGTGAGACCCAACACAGACACACCTGAGAGACCCAACACAGAAAGACGTGGAAGGATCGGCCTCTACTCTGGACTGGGACTGACAGCAGCAGTGGTAGTTGTGTTGTTTGTTTGTTACCTTTTATTTATTTACTGTCTGTCTGATTTGTCCAGTGGAGGATTTAGGAAAAGTTCCAGCTCAGCAGCATCAGTTTGATCTACAACTTAATGAGACACTTTAGAGTCAGAGGGAACAAGTGATGAACAACAATAATGTAGTTGATGGAGGAAACGTTGTGCTTCACCTTTATGTTGTTCATTATTTTGACAGGACGTCTCATCAAACTCTGTCACTTATTAGACAGATCTGAAATCTGCTCTGTGTTCACTTTACTGAAACATGTCGGCCTCGTACACCATGTGTAACGACTCTGTGCACTTTATGTTGTTACCTTTTTCATTTATAGCTCTATGTGATGAATTAGGCCTTAATAAGATATGACATGAACACTGAGTGCAGTTTAAACTGAAATGGAGTGCTGCTGTTTGATTTGTGTTCATCTATTCAACATCCTCCACTGTCAGATCTCTAAATGTCACAGCTGGTTCAGTAAATCACTGTATGGAGAGTTTTCACTCTGTGCCTTCTGATGGACATTGTCTCCTAATGTTCTGTTTATAAATTGTACATACTGTAAATAAATCTATTTATATATGAGAGACGTTGTTTTGATTGTTCTGTAAGTTTTTTTGTAAGATGTCAAGACCTCAAAGAGTTTATCAGCAACAAAGTTCATAATAATAAACTTTATTATCACTCAGAAACAGTTACAAACTGAATTTCAGGCCACATTGATGAAAATAATATTAAAAGAAAGACAAGAGATTCATTTGTGTTTTTATTGCTTCAGTTTGCTTCAGTTTGTTTATTTTATAAATGTTATTTTTCTTTAAACATCCTCAGTCTTGAAGGACTTTTTCTATCAGCAGACCTTCAGACCTCAAACACAGACATTCCTCTATTTTTAATGTACTCAGAGCAGACTGTCAATTATGTTTGAAACTTATTAAGTTTCCACCGATGAAAGTCCTTGAGGCTTGAATATCCCTGGCAAAGCCAACACACTTGTAGGCGGAGTGAGGTCCTTTATTGACACCAGTTTTTCTGCTGGTTGCCTCCATGTATTAGTTATGAAGAGGTTGCTGAGAATTCCCATGTTTTCAGGTGTGAATAGCAACACCGACTCTGACATGCTGACACAAGACAAGGTTTCCTTTATGAAGCAGTTAGTTGACTGAGTTAACTTGACTACTTCTTCAAACAATTCCACAGCAAAACTGGTCTGACTTCTTGATTGTGTTCTGGTTCAAAGTTTCCTGCTCAGGTTCAGAGTAAAACTACAGTTGGTTTATATTGTTTGTTTCCCTACAGAAGCCCTCAAATACGGAAGCCCTAAAGGGCCATGCATTCATGCATTTTGTTTCCTCCGTTTTCCCATGATAACGAGTTAATTTCAGTTGTTTTCTCGAGATCTCGAGTTATTATCTCAAAATAACAACTGCCGTTTTCCTGAGATGACGGGATAATTTTCCTGAGATCCCGAGATAACGAAACTTTGTTTTCCCGAGATAACGATATAATTATTTCGAGATCTCGAGATAATGACTGTGATAGGCCTGAGATTATGAAGACGCCTGGGACCTTGTAGCTGGTCAGCTATGTAGTTAACGATGACATCAGGCTTACTTGGATTGCGCCGCCGATATAGCTGAAGCCTTGCTAACCGTCTTTTTATATTACGCACACTAATGTGTATATTATCTGTAATAACAAGGCATAATGCTATTTCAGCCTGTGTCAGGCCTTGATTGAAAAGATATGTGACGCAGTGATCGACATGCTCCTGCTCCTCTGACATTGCTACACTGAATGATGTTTCCTGCAATCATTTAATATACCACACTATCGTTTTGTTTTATCAAGATCTCTAATTAATTATATCGTTATATCGGGAAAACAAAGTTTCGTTATCTCGAGATCTCGAGAAAATGATCCCGTTATCTCGGGAAAACGGCAGTTGTTATTTCGAGCTGATAACTCAAGATCTCGAGAAAACAAATGAAATTAACTCATTATCACGGGAAAATGGAGGAAATAAAATGTATGAATCCATGGCCCTTTAGGGCTTCCATACTTTAGGGCTTTGGTACTTCCCATCTTCCTCTCATATATATCGATATGTGTTTGAATCATCAGAATTAAATCATAAAGACAGCTGCAGATGTTTCTCTTCTCTCCACAGAACACAGTGCATGATGGGAAACACTTTTCTTGTGATGGAACTACATGACTTTATTTGCCCAAATAGTTAAGAATGTGTTGTAGACAGCGTTTCACAAAGTTTATACAGTTTCAGTTCAGTTTTATTCAGTCTCAAAATTGACCGTTTACTTAATGGAGTCTGGTGACTTTCTCCACGGTCCACAAGAATCAGTTATAATAGTTCCTATTAACTGTATTAGTACAATTTGACATCGTCACTCTCGAAAATGTCATATTCTTAATTAAATCTGATGTAAATGATGAGAACAGTTAAAAGAGTCAGTTAAAGGATAACTACCGTTTTTTACAACCTGGACCTTATTTCTAGCAAAAGATATGGTCATTTACTCACCCAGATAACTTTGGTGTCATTCGGCGTCGTTCGGACGAAATTAGATCCAGTGTAGCGCCGATATATCCATATAATGCGAGTAACGGGGCATCGACACACAGCCTCTATATAACGCATTATCTACCACGAAACTAGTTAATTTCACCAAAATTTTGTTACGATATGCTAGTGCTATTAGCCTCTGAGTCCGGGCTCGTCTGTTGTCAACATGCGGGGTCTGTAGGTTGATCTACTACCTCTGACCTGGAAGATGTCGTCTCTGAGCTGCGCGCGCACCCGCGACAGCCGGCTTGTTTACCTGTAGCTGCTACTGCTAGTTTGACCCCGGATGTTGATAACGGACGAGCCCGGACTCAGAGGGGAATAGCGCTAGCATATCATAACAAAATATTGGTGAAATGAACTAGTTTCGTGGCAGATAATGCGTTATATAGAGGCTGTGTGTCGATGCCCCGTTACTCGCATTATATGGATATATCGGCGCTACGCTGGATCTAATTTTGTCCGAACGACTTCAAATGACACCAGAGTTATCTGGGTGAGTAAATGACCATATATTTTGCTAGAAATAAGGTCCAGGTTGTAAAAAACGGTAGTTATCCTTTAAACACACAGAAGCAGACAGGATGAAGCGGGCTCGGGGCGCCCTCTGTTGGTCAAGGTTCTCCAGGACCAGGTAGGAGCAGGGTCACACAGATGGAGGTGAACTTTAAACTCTGAACAAACCATCCATGAAGTGAGAGATCATTGATGGAAAGCAGATTAAAGACAGTGAGAGTTGTTCTGCTTGAGACAGGCTGAAACACTACAACTGTCTCAGTAATAAAACAGAGCTGTGCAGTGGGTTAGTGGAGCTGTCTGTGAGAATTACATAGAAAATGTCACTAACAAAGTTTTCTGTGCTTCTTCAAACAGTGTTCTTCATTTTCCTCTGAGAACAGCTTCTTTATTCACTTGTGGAAAACAAACATATCTGTGAGTTTGTGTTATGACGTCATTGTAAACAGCCAGTCCAGCTGATCCAACTTTACTTTCACTTTCACCAAAATAAACAACACTGCAGCCTCATGACGAGCTGAGCTGATACAACAACACATAACAACAACTCCTCCTCCTCACTTCAGACACTTGTTGCTGTAAAGAGAAGCAGTTCTTCAGTCCAGCTCACAATTAAATACTTCAGCTGACACAAAGTGGGACAGCTCGCTCTCATACAAACACGTAAGTAACTAAAACATGTTGTGTGGTTTAGTTTGTGTTTTTGTGTTTCCTCCACTGTTTGTTTTTACGGGACTGATGCACAGCAGTTTATTCAACTAGTTTGATGTCAGAGGGAAAAACCTCCTCCAGGATTTAATATTCAGAGTTCAGAGAGTTAATGACTGACAGGAAACTGCGCACATTCAGCAGAGGACAAGAACAAAACAACAATGAAGTGCAGCTTCAACGTGATGATTGTCCCTTTAACTACTCAACTAACATATTCACCATCTTTACATTTTTATTTATTTCTATTTATCATTTATTTCTTTATTTCATCAGTGTCATAAAAACATAAATAACTTTTTTATCTCAGTCAAAAGTGTTTATGGATCATGAATCTTTAACACTGAAGCTTTTCATTACATTTGTTCAATACATGAGAAAAACAGGGTTCAGGGTCACTGATACATCACCGACAGCCATAATCTTAATCATAAATAATGATTTTTTCAATGTAATGAGTCATTTTCACATTATTGATATAAAAAGACAATATCCCAGACTCCCTTAGCAAACCACATGATTTTAAGGGTTGTTGCATCTTGAGGAGAAACATAAAACCTTTGTCCTATAACTTTATATTATAACACAAACTCTGGAGAAAAGGTTGTTTATTTGACAGTTGTTGTTATTTCAGTGTAATAATTCTGTTTAAAACAGAAAACTGTCACCAGAAATGATCATAACGAGCCTTAAAAGCTAATTCAGTATAATTTGTGTGTAACTGTAAACTAAACATGAACTGAGTGTCCACAGCACAGGTCTGTGTGTTTTCTTCTTCTGTGTTTGAACAAATCTTCATCAGTCTCTTCCTCCTTCAGCCTGAAAACCATCATCATCATCATCCTCATCATCAACACTGTTTGAACAGATGATATGAACCACTGATTCACATGTGGTTTTCTTAGTGTTCATATGGAAAGTTGATCAAAGTGTCTGTAGAAATATGCAGAAATATGACACTTAAGACCAAATGAAAATAAACAACTGTTTCCTTTCAGGTCAGAATCAGACTAATCCAGGAAGTCGCTCAGCAGGAAAACTGTCTTCATCTTCTTGTTCATGGGCTTGTGGAGCAGCTGACAGACCTGTAACACAAACACACAAACAGGTGGGATTTTATTTTATCACTACAATAAATGTACACTGAGATTATATGAAACAAGACACTGTACTCTAATGTTAACAGGTGCTTTTAAATCTAGCAGCTAAGAGTATGAACAGTATAACAACGAGCACATAAGGCGGATTGAGTTTAATAAGGGAGGACCAAGACTGCCAAAATAAAATGTTTATTTACTTCCACTTATAATCCGTCACTTGATCCATCGGGACGTGGGATATAACACACACTCTCTGAAGTTTAATAGACCCAAAAGCAGTTTTAAGTACTTTTATTATAAAACCAGTTTATTATAAAGTCTTTATTATTAAAACCTGTCCTGTTTGATGAAGTCAAATCTTCTTTCTCTAATAAAACTGTCTCCTCTCTGACAGGAAGAAGATGATCTTGATGGCTCTGCTCGTCGTTCTGACCTCCTCTGTCTGTGGTCAGTCGTCCTGCAACTCACAATTAATGATATTAATAGTCGACCGATAATATTCCTTGATCCATTAATCGACTGATTCTTGCAGTTCTATTGGCTGGTTTAATGTTAAGGACCTTGATACCATGGTCTGGGTGAATTCTCCATTCTGATTGGCTGCAGGGTGTCAATGAACCCCTGATAAACTGACACATATGAAACTACTCCAGTAGCTCCAGTGAACGTTTCCATCGTAGAAGAACCTCAAGGGAAGGTTTGATTATTCCAGCTATTAGTCAAACCCTCAGGTGTTGCCAGGAGGTTATTGTTTATGAAAAACTTAATGTTGTCATCGCAGAATGCCTGAAAATATAAATAAATGATCTTATTTTTATCTTTGGCACGTGACCCTGGTATAAGCAGGATAATGCCCTTCAAAGTGTCCGTTCTGGCCTCCTGATAATGGACAGCTCGTCGGGCATTGTCCATCACTTGACTCCTGGTGGACACGATGAAGACACACAGTCAAATCGCTGCATTAGTTCAGACTGAACACTCACGTGGCTCCAGGATCTCTCAGTTCCTTGATAAAAGTGTTTCAGGCTGAAATGAGGTAAAGTTTGATGTAACTCCACATGATGTCTCTCTTTGAACTCTCTCTTGTCTGCAGGGATGTTTGCTGCGACCTCCTATCAGGCAGAGGAGGACGATAACATCACCATCAGATGGGACAGTCGCACCAAAACTGACATGTCTCTCACCAACATGACTTGTTTTCTGCAGTCAAAGCATCTGAAGCTTTTCTATCAAATGATTAACGGCGTCGAGGTCCCAGAGTCTCAGGATCAACAGTTTGCAGGACGAGTCCAGTGTGACAAAGACGCCCTCAGAGACGGACGGATGAGACTTCATGTGTCCAGAGTCAGGGCTGAAGACTCTGGAAACTACTGGTGTGATCTGGCTGCTAATTACAACAAGATGACGAGGAGATGGGCACTGGAGACCACAGGTAAGCTGAACTCTGCTGTAGTGCAGGATGGAAACATGTCACTGCCACACGGGTCAGACATCAGAATCTAACAGCCTCCTGATTTACACCCACAGAACATTTAGTCTTGAATGTGACCTCTCATGGAGAGAACAGCGGTGTCTTCAGACCAGCGTCAGCTGAAGGTAGGTCACCGTCGTTACTCATGGAGAAATAATGCATCAAAGGAAACAAATCTGATTTTAAAGACCCGAGCAACAAACTCTCCTGGCTGCACCTGATTGGACAGACACCACTCATCGGTTGTCTGCTGCGGGATTTCAAAACGGACCAACATGGCGGCTCGTTTGGAAACTTCCTCTTATATTTTAAAAGCAGCTCAGTGAAATGTGTTTCTGAAGACATTTAAGCCATGCAGGTGCCAAATCTGTCTTCATTTCAACCCACAAAGGTTAGTTTTTATAGATTTTTAGGAGTTAGGCATCTCCTTTAAAATATAACAGGAAGTTCACCAACAAGCTGCCATGTTGTAGGAGGAGTAACTGGCTGTGAGTTGCGTAGCAGCACAACGTTCTGAGCCTGATGCCTGTCTCCATTTTCAGTCCTGTCGTTCAAATTGAAATGTCTGAAATGTATTTAAAGGTGCAATATGGAGGAATTAAATTCATACCCAAACCAATAGAGGGCAGAATATCCCTCGAGTAACCGCTAACTGCTGCTAACTGTAGCTGTTGTTGGCTCATCCACTCAGTTAGCAGTGCAGTGTTTGAAGCACCGGGGGAGTTTTGGTGTTAACGACGCCAGAACAGGAACTTTGGACCATGATGGGCCGTTGCAGCTGGTTTTGACATCGATGTGATTGTGGAGTCTCATCTCCAGGTCGTCTAATAATGACGCCTTTGGTTGGAGGTCAGGTCAGACGTCAACACAAAACGTTGATATTTGATGACCTGGAGATGAGACTCAACATCAACCATCTTTCTCCAGGAAGTTACATTTGTTTATTACAATTTTATTTTATTTTATTTATTTTTATTATGTGACTAGCAGCTGGTTGTGATATTTACTTGTTGTTACCTGTTTATTTAGTCACTTATTGTCTCATTTGTACGTTTGCTGAGTTGGTGTGAATGTTGTTGATGTGGTGGTTTGACTCTGATGACTTGATGCTCCTGATATCAGATACTAACACTGGTTTTCTGTCTTCATGCAGATGCAGAACACACACCAGGAGGGCCGAAGAAGGAAGTGACGGGACACGACTGGAGCAAAGTTGAAATGGTCCTCAGAGTCATTCCCCTTGGAGCTTTCTTAGTCGCTAATCTTATAGTTCTCCTCATTGCAGCTCAGAGATTTCTGGCAGCTGTCATTCGTCAATGTAATAATAGTAAAAAAGATGAAAATCACAATAAACATGCTCATTTTGACAACTGCAGTTATGTGTAAGGATAGTTGGTTCTGGTTCAGTTCTGTGAGCTGCTAATACACAGGAGCAGCTCTACAATGTTTAAGTTACGAGACGACGTCACTAACGACACCGTTGCTGTGTCGTTTTTATGATGACGTATTTTCACAGTCTGATATTTCATTAGTTTGATGACAAAATTTTATTGACTTAAAAATAATCTTTTAAATTGACAAACATCATCTGTGTGATTCATGACACAAACAGGATCAATAAATGATTAGTCTCACTTCAAACCTGAAGGGGCGTGGCTTCAGCTCTACAGATACATATTTGTGATTGATATTTATATTTATATATTAACATTTATTACATATAATCAAACATCCCGACAGAACAAACATCAGTCTTACTTTGATCCAAACATGTTTTCACGTGTGATAATGAAGTTGGTGAATGAGTCTGATCCAGGAGAAGGACTGCATTTCTTATGAAGATAATCATTTCTCAGTTTTTGTTGTACTTGATCTCTAATAAAGTCCAGCAGGTCGGCAGGCAGCATCGCTTCTTTGTGTCCTTCAGACCTCAAACACACAGATTCTGTACAGAGATGGTTCATGTGAGGAGTGTCCAGGGTCAGCACACTCTTTTGACAGCTGACAGGAGTGTTTGATCGCAATAATCTCAAAATAATGACCTGAACCAAAAACTGCAGGAAGAGAAGATAAAATCATAAAGATGCACCCAGTTCACTTCAAAATATCTTCAGGACAAGCTGCCAAACAATGAAATATAATGAAGTCTGAAGTCAAGAAGAATGACAACGTAAACTCTCAGTTAATCTAATTTAACTTTGTTTATGACTAATCAACACTCTGAACTGAACATTGGACTTCCTCATAAACAGACCCCAGACAGTTCAGCTGTAAGATGTCCAACAAACCAAAAACTAGGCTGAATATAATGTGATTATTTTAAATTAATGAACTTTGTGGATCATTTGTAGCTAATAAATATCAGTTATTCACATCTTTTGTCAGCTAATTATTAAAATAGCACAGAATACTTTGTTAGTGACATTTTCTATGTAATTCCTCACAGACAGCTCCACTAACCCACTGCACAGCTCTGTTTTATTACTGAGACAGTTGTAGTGTTTCAGCCTGTCTCAAGCAGAACAACTCTCACTGTCTTTAATCTGCTTTCCATCAATGATCTCTCACTTCATGGATGGTTTGTTCAGAGTTTAAAGTTCACCTCCATCTGTGTGACCCTGCTCCTACCTGGTCCTGGAGAACTTTGACCAGCAGAGGGTGCCCCGAGCCCGCTCAGTCTCCTCCTCCATCCCAGCAGACAATACTACGTTCCTGCAGTAGAGGAGGCTGAGCTTTATTACAGTTTTAAATGTGACTTTTTAATACTTGGCACAAGGACGTCTTGTGAAAACGGCCTCTTCAGTGTATATCCTGTCATATTCACTGTCAGTATAAACAGGTGGGGTTCATTATAAGTGACCACAACCACCTGTATGATTAATCCCACCTGTTGGTTGTGATATTGATCATCGCTGTCAAAGCCTGTCTGCTTCTGTGTCTGAAGAGTCTGTTACCTCCAGCAGCTGTACCTCAACATTTACACCACATGTATTAAAGAATAAAACATGCTGACGGGAAACATGTCACATTTTACAAATACAGTAAACTAACTACAGTAAACTGCTTCTCGTGGTGCGTGGAGAAAGTCACAGACTCCATTAAGACTCCACTGTATAAACTCTGTGAAACACTGTCTACAACACATTCATAACTATTTGGGCCCTCTGGTTATTTCGGCTAATGCTACAATGGTAGCTTAACGTGGTAATCATTGAATACGTCAGATAAAATCATTTAAACATAAAGAAAAGTTCCGATCAAACTTGTTTCCATCAGGAGAAAAGTGGAGTGTTTCCCATCATACACTGTGTTCTGTGGAGAGAAGAGAAACATCTGCAGCTGTCTTTATGGTTTGACTCTGATGATTCAGACACATGTCGATATATATGAGAGGAAGCTGGGAAGCAAACAACTCAAACTGTGGTTTCACTCTGAAGCTGCGCAGGAAACTTTGAAACAGACCACAGTCAGATAGTGTGGTTGTGAAGGGGAACACCTTCCTGAGTTTCAACATTTGTTGTGCAGCTGGTTCAAATGTAAAATAGGGAAGTTTCTGTCTGCTAAGAAACTCCCATGCTTCACAGTATCTTCCTCTTTTGTTTGCACATGCATGTGTTATATTTTAAGTACTTCAGTAATTGCCTTATGTCTATAGAGTGTCTACCAGACTTCCCATGAATGTGTTCAGCTGTTATATCTGCCAAAGGAGGCGATGAGTCAAAAGTTTAGATTACATTTTGGATTATAAATTGATTCCATGATTTCTTTTTTAACTTCAGTTGTTTATTTGTTCTGTGCTTTCATTTCAGAGTACAATGAGACATTAAACTGCATAAAGTTCAATAAAAAACTAGAAAAATTGTGTGTTCTAAAACTTTTGACCAGTAGTGTATACTTTTCATTTCTCTACATGATGCATTTATCCATAATAAAATCTGACATCATGATTCATATCTCATCTCTCCTGTACTGGACTCCTGCAGGATGTCATGAAGCTTCAGCTGGACTGATCAGCTTGTTCTCATGTGTTGTATGATGTTACAGGACACACAGGAAGTGATGTCTTTATATATTTTATCTTAATCTTTGTCTTCTGATGAACATTGTTACAATGCACTGCCTGTACCTGATGTTCTGTTTATAATGTGAACATACTGTAAATAAATCCATTAATTGAGAGAAGCTGTTTTTATTAACATGTTATCATTTAATAGGTCAAATAAAATCATGTAGTTACATTTAAACATAAAGAAAAGTTCAGATCAAACTTCTTTCCATCAGGAGAAAAGTGTTTTCCATCATGCACTGTGTTCTGTGGAGAGAAGAGAAACATCTGCAGCTGTCTTTATGATTTAATTCTGATGATTCAAACACATATCAATATAAACGAGAGGAAGGTGGTCCTTCACTTATTTTTGTACTACACGTTGCTTCTGACACTATCATGTAAATGCTGTTTTGTAAGTATCATGTCCTGTATGGCAGAAACAAAAGAGGAAGTAAAACTCATGACTACAGTAATAGTTCTTTCTCTTTGAGAAAATAAAACAATCTAACTACGTGTTCTTCTCTGGTCCGCATTTACTGAAGACTTCAGCAGCTCCTCTCTGTAAGTAATCATGTTTGTTGAAGTCAGATGAGTCAGTCAGCTGTATGAAGGACATTCTACCAGAAACATCATTTCACTTGTATAAATCTTGTGTGTGAGAAGATTTTATTGATGAAACTAAACAGAGTCAGTGTTGATATTTACCTCCACCTTCATCTACACAGTTAAACACATTCATTCATCAATATGTAGTCAAACAGTCAGCTGTGAGCTCCTGATGTCCTGTGTGACAGTGATGTGAATGTAGACTGGGATGAGTCGTCGTTGCTCTATAACTGACTCTGTTTTGGCTCTACTGAACTTTACTAACAGCCGCTGGATTTCAACATGTTTGTCTTTTTTTCTGCTGCACATTTAGTAAAGTTCAATCCTCAACAAACTTGTTTTGACTTTGTATGTTTCAGCTTTCCTCTTCTTCAGGGGTCCGTTTCACAAAGCAGGTTTAGTGAAAACTCTGAGTCTGTTAACCCTGAAATGAGGGAAACTCTGAGTTTTCCGTTTCACAAAGGGAGGTAACTCAAACCAGAGAAAGAGGGGTAACTCTAGCCTGTTTCACAGAGAGAGGTAACTTAAGCTCTCGGTCAGTTACCATGGTAACATACTCTATGAACCTAACCTGGTCGGGACCAGGGGTCCGTTTCACAAAGCAGGTTCAACAAACTCTGAGTCTAACCTTGAACTCTGAGTTGATCTACTCTGAGATAGGAAACTCTGAGTTTTCGGTTCCAGAACAGCTGATTTGAGTTAGTTTGATCAACTCGGAGTAGTTTCACCTGGAGTTAAGCGCGTGCGCCACAAGTCTAAAAAGACAGCGTCAATGGAGCCCCGATTCGACGAGTCACCATGGCAACGGAGAAGAGGAGGGCTACGTTTTTTTTATTAATGCGCTCATACGGTGAGTTTGAGCACGTTTTTAGAAGGAAGTGTAAGCAGCTTAAGATGAAACATAAAAACATTGTTCAAACAGGTAAGACCTCAGCATAATCTCACGGGGTACCTCATTTTGATCATGTTTTACATTGTAAAGTAAATATTAAGTGGCTGTTTGACTGTACAGTTGTTTTATCCCCAACATAATGCTGTTTTCACACACATAAATGTATTCCCATCTATATCATGTTCTGTTAAAGAATTAAGCCTATTTAAACTAACACAGACTTCTACTCAGCCAACAGAAAGAAAGCAGATGCCCGTAAAACGGGTGGTGGCCCAGCACCGCCACCTCTAACAGAGGCAGAGGAGCCGGCCCTAAGCCTGGAGGGAGCTCATCCTCTGAGCTCAGCCCCCAAGACACAAGTGCTTTAATAAAATGTAATATGCCTAGAACTATCTAGCCTATATATTTTAAGCCTATTCATAAAAATATTTATTTCCCTTTCATGACTTTTTTTTACTTTTGTAAAGTGCTTTGCATCTCCGACGTTGTATAAAAAACTCCCATTTGCAAAAAAGCGCAGCGCAACACACACTATCTGCTGGGATGTGAGAGCATGACTTCGGTTGGTAATGTTGGAAATGTAAGGACGGATTAGGTTGTGTATGTAAATGATGGACTGTGACGTGAAACGGTACCGCTCAAAAAGATAATTGTCTGGAAATGCAAGAACATCTATGCGCGGTCTGATAATCATCTCCCGACGAATATTTAATTCTCTGCGCAGTAATGCTGCACCTTCATCCACGGGATCATTATCAAAAGGACATGCCATGGTAGTGAAAATAGTCGCCACCTAATATAACTTCTAATGTCGCCTACTGACTGATTTTTGCAATGATTTTCTCAAAAAACAGACGGCAGAACTATATTACGCCAAAACTCGCCTGCTGACTGAATGAATGAGGAAATCAAATACCGTGTGTGGCTGAAAGAGGGCGGAGACAGAGAGAAACTTGAGGTTTGGTGAGAAAAACCTGGTCCCGACCAGGTTAGGTTCATAGAGTATGTTACCATGGTAACTGACCGAGAGCTTAAGTTACCTCTCTCTGTGAAACAGGCTAGAGTTACCCCTCTTTCTCTGGTTTGAGTTACCTCCCTTTGTGAAACGGAAAACTCAGAGTTTCCCTCATTTCAGGGTTAACAGACTCAGAGTTTTCACTAAACCTGCTTTGTGAAACGGACCCCAGGTTTTTCTCAACAAACCTCGAGTTTCTCTCTGTCTCCGCCCTCTTTCAGCCACACACGGTATTTGATTTCCTCATTCATTCAGTCAGCAGGCGAGTTTTGGCGTAATATAGTTCTGCCGTCTGTTTTTTGAGAAAATCATTGCAAAAATCAGTCAGTAGGCGACATTAGAAGTTATATTAGGTGGCGACTATTTTCACTACCATGGCATGTCCTTTTGATAATGATCCCGTGGATGAAGGTGCAGCATTACTGCGCAGAGAATTAAATATTCGTCGGGAGATAATTATCAGACTGCGCATAGATGTTCTTGCATTTCCAGACAATTATCTTTTTGAGCGGTACCGTTTCACTCACAGTCCATCATTTACATACACAACCTAATCCGTCCTTACATTTCCAACATTACCAACCGAAGTCATGCTCTCACATCCCAGCAGATATTGTGTGTTGCGCTGCGTTTTTTTGCAAATGGGAGTTTTTTATACAACGTCGGAGATGCAGAGCACTTTACAAAAGTAAAAAAAAGTCATGAAAGGGAAATAAATATTTTTATGAATAGGCTTAAAATATATAGATAGGTCTAGGCATATTAAATTTTATAAAAGCGCTTGTGTCTTGGGGGCTGAGCTCAGAGGATGAGCTCCCTCCAGGCTTAGGCCCGGCTCCTCTGCCTCTGTTAGAGGTGCGGTGCTGGGCCACCACCCGTTTTACGGGCATCTGCTTTCTTTCTGTTGGCTGAGTAGAAGTCTGTGTTAGTTTAAATAGGCTTAATTATTAACAGAACATGATATAGATGAGAAGACATGTATGTGTGTGAAAACAGCATTATGTTGGGGATAAAACAACTGTACAGTCAAACAGCCACTTAATATTTACTTTACAATGTAAAACATGATCAAAATGAGGTACCCCCATGAGATTATGCCGAGGTCTTACCTGTTTGAACAATATTTTTATGTTTCATCTTAAGCTGCTTACACTTCCTTCTAAAAACGTGCTCAAACTCACCGTATGAGCGCATTAATAAAAAAAAACGTAGCCCTCCTCTTCCCCGTTGCCATGGTGACTCGTCGAATCGGGGCTCCATTGACGCTGTCTTTTTATACTTGTGGCGCACGCGCTTAACTCCAGGTGAAACTACTCCGAGTTGATCAAACTGACTCAAATCAGCTGTTCTGGAACCGAAAACTCAGAGTTTCCTATCTCAGAGTAGATCAACTCAGAGTTCAAGGTTAGACTCAGAGTTTGTTGAACCTGCTTTGTGAAACGGACCCCAGGACGTTTCAACTGGACTCATTCACTTTTTACTATAAAATCATGTCATCAAATATGATGCATTGTTACTGACATCTGACAACAACATGAGCTTGTTTGTGTTTATTTGCAGTTGTTGTCTCATGACTTTATATGGAGACACCGTTTATATGTGTTTCTAATGTATCAGTGTTACAACATTGACAACATGTCACCATGTTCCAGATACACAACTTCCATGTGTCTGTAGCAGCAGCACGAGTTCTGCAGTGTTTTCATGTGGCAGCTACATGGTGCTGTTTGAAGCTGGCTGGACAGTTTAACCACTGGCGCCATCTTGTGTCAGAAGTACAACACAGCAGCTTAGCGTTAGCATCAGGACTGTGTCCAGTCAGGAAGTCCTTGTGTGTAATGAGCAGGATAATAAAGACAAAGGAGTATTGTAAAGACTAAAGACAGACTGTAGATGTTTGTTGTGGTACATGTGAGGACTGAACTGTGATCACATGACTCTTCACCTCTGTCTCCTCTCACAGGGAGAAGATGATCTGCAGGATCCTGCTGCTCATCAGCCTCAACTGTGTCTGTGGTTAGTTTCCAGCTTCACTTTATTACACTGTGATTCAATGAATCAGTTAAAGTAGCCACATGTGAGCAAACAGTTGATGTTGATGAGCCTCTGCAGCTCTGAGACGTCACTAACTGTCCACAGAAACATGTAGATGGAGTTTAAAGGCTGCCATGTTAAAGTTGTCAGTGTGTCTGCTTCTCACTTTCCCTCTCTGTCTCCTCAACAGGAACATTTATAGTGAATGTGACACAGACCTCCTATCAGGCAGAGGAGAACCACAACATCACACTGGAATGGATGTTCCCAACCACAACTGACACTTCCCCCAACTCACTTTTTATCCACTGTGAGATGATAACTGATCACAAAGTCTCAGTCCTGTTTCGTCTACATGAAGGTGTTGAGGTCCCGGAGTCTCGGGATCAACAGTTTGTAGGACGAGTCCAGTTGGACAAAGACGTCCTCAGAGATGGACGGCTCAGACTTCATATGTCCAGACTCAGGACTGAGGACTCGGGCCGGTACATGTGTGATGTGAGGACAAACTATGGTGTGGACTTTGGTGAATGTCGGCTCAACGTCTCTGGTAAGTTGGTTGAGTAGAAGTCAGTAGAACTTTATTAACAGGTTCAATTCAGCAGCTTTTTTTGATCAATAAGAACCTGAAGAAAAGTATTGAGGACGTCCACAGTCCACAATCCTTCACTTCATTCGCACAGTATCTGAGAAATATGTCACAACTTCAGCTGTTCTGTTGTTTGGTCTCTTTACAGCAGCGAGGGATTGGCCCGAACCTGAGAGACCCAACAGGGTGAGTTGGGGAATGATCGGCCTCTACTGTGGACTGGGATTGACAGCAGCAGTGGTAGTTGTGTTGTTTGTTTGTTACCTTTTATTTATTCACTGTCTGTCTGATGAGTCCAGTGGAGGATTTAAGAAATGTTCCAGCTCAGCAGGATCAGAGGAAACAGTTTGATCAACAACTTAATGAGACAGAGGGAACAACTGATGAATAACAATAATGGAGTTGATGGAAGAAACGCTGTTCTTCACCTTTATGTTGTCCATTATTTTGACAGGACGTCTCATCAAACTCTGTCACTTATTAGACAGATCTGAAATCCACTCTGTGTTCACTTTACTGAAATAATGCTGAGAAACATGTCGACCTCGTACACCATGTGTATGTTACAACTGTATATATGTTACATGTATACTTTTCATTTCTCTACATGATGTATTATCCATAATAAAATCTGATACGTGATTCATATCTCATCTCTCCTGTACTGGACTCCTGCAGGATGTCATGAAGCTTCAGCTGGACTGATCTGCTTGTTCTCATGTGTTGTACGATGTTACAGGACACACAGGAAGTGATGTCTTTATATATTTTATCTTCATCTTTGTCTTCTGATGAACATTGTTACAATGCACTGCCTGTACCTGATGTTCTGTTTATAATGTGAACATGCTGTAAATAAATCCATTAATATGAGAGTAGCTGTTTTTATTAACATGTTATCAATTAATCCATTCATGCTTTTGACTTGGAAGTACCAGCCCTTTATCTTTCTGTACATTTTTCTACTTACTGTGTTTATTGTGATGCACCAACACACTAATTCAAATTGTTAAAAACTACTTGGCAAAAAAAAGGGGTACAGTGGCTTTAGAGAGATATGTGTTTGAATCATCAGAATTAAATCATAAAGACAGCTGCAGATGTTTCCCATCACCATGTTTTATTCTTTAATACATGTGGTGTAAATGTTGAGGTACAACTGCTGGAGGTAACAGACTCTTCAGACACAGAAGCAGACAGGCTTGCCTTGGGCCTTCTTGTTAATTTGGCTAATGTTATAGTGGTAAAAGTGAACCACTTTTACCACTAAAATCATCCAGTTACTATTACACATGACCTGGATGACTGAGAACCTTCATCAACAAGGCACATCATCAATGTGCACTTTTGGCATCATTAATCAACATGTGATATTTTCTCAAGTTGCTTTTTATTTCAGCTTCATAACCAGGCTCAACCCTCGAACTGTCTTTTTTAAGTTGGCAGCTTTAGTTAGTTCAGATTTTCTTTGTTTTTCTAGATCACTATTTTAGAAAGTGATGCCTTCACTGTAAGTTTCACTGATCGTTTCCTGACAAAGGTCTCTCCACTCTCAGTTTGAGCATCAGTGTTAGTTAGCTCTTGTTTGACCTGTGTTCCTCAGCCTTCCTCCTTCAGTGGACCTCACCTGTCCTGTCTGCTCAATACAAGAGCTCGAGGTGAGCTGCACCACACCTTCTGTTATTCCTCATGTCCCTGGACTTCATGACTGGACTCCCTTATATCATTCAAGCACCAGTATTCAGGGTTGAATAGTAATGGATTAAATATAATCCGGTTCATGCGATCATATTGCAAAACATTTTTTTTTGTTATATTGAAAGTGAAAGATAAACATTTTGAGGAACTAATCCACTTGCTGTACAAGAGCAAAGTCCTCCATGTGGTTTTTGATTACAAAACAGCGACAACAACTTGCACAAAAGAAACAGCATGCAACATGTTGAATACACACTGCACACCTGTAATTTTGCCAGTACTGGTATGATGTCATTGAAAATGTTTGGAGACGTTAAAAGAGAAAAAAAGAGTATTTGTAGAGCTCAATTTTTTGTGGCTGCGTCCATTTTTTTTTTATAAGGTGCAATATTTTAAATGTTTTTTCAGTAATCCTTATGGATTAGTCAGACATTTTGACATCATCCACCTCAGTGGAATTTTATCTTCAGCTTTATTACTTTTAAGTACAGCAAAGTCCATACAGTGTTGTAAAAAGTACCTCAAAGTCATATTTGAGAAAAAGTAAAGATATTGTGTTAAA
The DNA here is from genome assembly GCF_965226575.1 of Pagrus pagrus. Lineage (NCBI taxonomy): Eukaryota > Metazoa > Chordata > Actinopteri > Spariformes > Sparidae > Pagrus > Pagrus pagrus. Next base: position 20,673,539 of record NC_140200.1, on the reverse strand, counting down.
AATATTTCTTCAGGTAAAAAAAGAGTGTCAAATGATAATTGTGCTTAAGTATCAAAAGTACAAGGAAAAATAAATGATACCTCTATATACATGTATGTATGTACTGTTTATGGGTCGACCAATTATCAACATGGCTGATTATCAAAATCAGAAATCTTTTTTTTTTTTTTTTATCTGATTGCTGATAAAATAAATACATTTCAAAATGTGCTTCTTTGGCTCTGATGCAGCATGTCATCTGAAAAATAGATAAACAAAGTTTTCTTAGTTAAGTTAAATGTAGTAGATTATTTGCCTCCAAAATGTTATGGAGTGAGATTATAAAGTAGACGAAAACGAATATACTCAAGTAACGTACCTCAAAATTGTACTGAGGTACAGTAGCTGAGTAAATGCACTTAATTACATCCCATTACTGGGTGCATACAATGCATATACAGCACACCATTGAAAGCATACAGTATCAGGCTATAGAATGTCTACAATATTGCAAATGTTATTTTAAAAATATATAAATATTTATCCTCGCAAGTTTGGACCTATTGTTAAATGTATTTCATGACCTCCACCTGATATTTGGTTAGCTGTTATTCGGTGTAGTTCCACGTTGCGCTGGTAGGGGGCGGTGTGATCTCCATGTCTGTACAGTAACAACATGGCGGTCTGATGTCAGCGGAATGTGAGTTTCAGCAGCCTGAGTCAGTGGGAACACCGCGGGTGATGTTGATATTTTGCCATCCGTGAAATAAAAACGGCAGGATTTCTCTGTCGGGTCTGTCGGTGGTCTCTCACGGTGTCATTCCCGGTAGCAGAGATTGGGATTCGATCCCGAGTGGCGAGGATCTAGCTTCCCGGGTTCGGTCCGAGGCGCTTCACCCTTCGCCACCGTGGAGAAAGCCTCCGTGTAGCGCAGGGTGAGTTTTTAACGGTGGTGATAGTATTCCTGACAAAGTGTGTCTGTGAACAGGCGGATTAATAAAGTATTATAGCTACTGAACGTCAGATTATGAAGCGCTACACTCCACAGTTACTTTAGCCTGTTAGCTTTAGCTGTGTGGTGTTAGCTCAATAGCGTGGCTAGAGGGAGATGTGAGTCACTGGGAAAACAAACGACTAACTAAAGTGTGTTACTTAAATAACTTGGTACTTGGTATTTGTGGAATTTGAGACGTGTGCCGAATTTACGAGCGGGTTAAAAACATTAGTTATTTTAATAGTTCATCTATCTCTTACCTGTGTACAGTTGCCAGCGCGACAGAGAGCATTAAACTGTCAGTTTATTGAATGAGGTTTGGTTTGTCAGTCGCAGACAACGCGATACCAACGTGATATCGACAGTATGTCTGGCTCCGTGACACCACGTTTTCACAGTAGGTATTTGAAACTATCTGACGCAAGGTGTCAAGCGTTGTAATAAATACAGCAGAGACGTTCCTGGTGATGTTAATGTTAGTACAGGCTGTCTAATTGTGGCTGACAATTTGTAGCCTCAAGGAGGAGACACTGAGGTGATGAAATTGTAATGATGAAATACTACTGTGTGTGTACAGTCACTGTACATACCTTGAGAAATGAATGTTTGTTTGTACCATATTTTCAGAAGTACTATTTTATGAATATTGTGATTTGGTTTATAAACAAGGTATGTCTTCTATATTTCTTAATTTCTGTCTCTTGTCTGAACAGCACCAAGGCGAGAGTAAGAAGGAACTACTCCACACATGAGGAGGCATCAGTCGAGACAACCACAGCACAAGAAACCCAGGGCCTATGGATCCCATTGACTCTGAACAAGGTTGCCAGCATGCTCTTTTTTCTTGAACAGCTACATTAGTTTACTATCTATTACAAGGGTGTCATGTTGGGAAAAAATAGTTACTTATTTGTAAATTGCTCTGGAATTCATGTAAAGATACTGTAGCAATGGGGCACCCAAAGAGCCCAGTTGGTAGAGCATGTCATCCGCTCTCTCTCCTCCATTTCCTGTCAACTCTCCAGCTATCACAACAAGTAAAGGAACAAAAAGCGCCCCAAAAATACTGAAAACAAATAAAAATTGTAACAATAGGAGCTGAGGTCGCAGGTTGTTGACCACTCTCAGTTATGGAAGAGCATGCCGAGTGGCAGGCTGTTAGCTGAGTGGTGTTGATGCATGATAACAATCTAGAAAGCTGATTGGATTTAATGCATTGTTTTATTTGTGTAGAGACATTCGCCGATATATTTTGGATCTTTGAAATCCCTCAACGTATTGTTTAACATCGTAAACTGTTATTTTGGGCGTTCAGCGTGTGTAATTCAGTTAATTTTTGCACACAGTTGATTAAGTTGAGAGTCAAAGTAATTTATTCATTTGCACAATCTATAAATTCAATAAAGCATAAATAACTTATATTTCTTTCTTTCATTTCTAATCACAATTGCCATAAGATATCAGACTTTGAAACACAGTAACATCATATATGTCCTGTGTTTAAAAGTAGGGCTCCTCAATTAATCACTATGTTTTTTGAATCTCAATATGAGTAGTACAACATCCAAATTGCAGGAGCTGCAGTTTTTTGATAAAGTTACAACATGTCACAGCATACCATTATAAATGAAGCATTGCGATGCTAAAAAAAATGTGTAAAAATCACATCAACATTCAAAAATGACCATTTCCACTAAAATCCTGCTTGACTATCTGTCAAAGTAATCGCAATATTTAATTATTTACTTAGCATATCATACAACCCTACTCAAAAGAATGATTTCTTCTTGTGAGGCTGCAGCCTGTAAGAGCAACATTTGATTAGGATGAATAGAAAGACAGTGAGTCCTTTTGTGAAGCTATAATTGTTAATTTAATTTGTTGTAGTTTATACAATGCTGTATACTGTACACCTGTTGAGTAGTAACTCACTCTCCTCACAGGGCAAGAGAAGCCGTCAGAGCAGTGTTGCGATTTAACACCAACCTCCAGAGGACGACAGCGGAAGAAAAATCCCAAATATTTAGATTATGAAACTGAGGACACGACTAATGAGCAAAGTGGCCAGCAAAAACCACAGAGAAAGAGCTCAGGAGGAAGAGGAGGAGCAGCTTTGAAAAGGACTCCGGCAAAGAGTGGAAAAGCTAAGAACGCCACACAACAGACTGCAGATGTGGAAATAGAAGCAACTGACAAAACACCACAAGAGTCCGATGGTCAAATCTCAGAGGAAACGCCTAAAAAGGCAGTTAAGGCCAAGAAGACCCCAATAAAAAGAACTCCCGCCAGAAAAACTCCCGCAAAAAAAACTCCTGCCAAAAAAACTCCTGCCAAAAAAACTAACGCGACTGATGGAGACCTCCCAACCGAGGAGGATGGAGTTTCAAATACTGTGCAGCAGGCAAACGGGAAACCAAAGAGAAAGTATGTCAGGAAGCGTCCTGCACAGGAAGTGGAACCAGTTACAGAACCACCTTGTAAGGAGGCTGAAGGGGAACCTCCGATTGAACCTGAAGAGGAGCTCACACCAGGTGGTCGCCGCAGGAGAGGTGCTGCTAAAGCGTGAGTCACGTGCAGTCTGTCTTCATGTTTACTGTATGTTGCACTGCAGAACATGGAGATCGAGAGAAAACAGCCAGCAGTTTTCTCCATGCCTACAGTTTAACAAAGAGCAATGTCGTCATTATATAAAAATTGTTGTTAAAATTTCTCCAGGGCTTTGAAGTACCTCCACATTCTGGCAAAAGAAGTATTCAATCATCCCGGTGATGAATCAGGCTCCCAGCCGGGGGCCAACAGCGATGTCACCCGAACAGAAGCAGTGTCAGTAACGGGGCGCAGAAGTCTCAAAGGAAGCAAAGGTACAGTTTCACAACTCCACACAAACGTGTTTTAATATATGTTGCATAGACATTTGAAGATAGTCAATGATGTGTTTGGTGGATGTGTATGTTAGACTGACATCATGATTAAGACGATGGTGTTGTTTTCATTCAGTTTCCAAAAGTAAGGAGGGATGAAACTGCCAAAATCAAAAAAAAAATAAAGAGATTGCTCAATAAATTAATTAATATTCTATTAAATGCTTACTTCTGTGTTCCTTTTCCTTTGCATTTTGCAAAAGAATACATAAATAAAAGCATAGATGAATGAATAAATAAATAAAACATTTTTGATAAATCATAAACATGTGGGAAAGTAAATAGATAGGGGAGTAAATAAAGTGGTAAAAGTATAAAGCAAATTTAAACAGAAATATCACATTTTGTCACACTTTGTCAACAATTATTAATGCCTAGATTTATTATTAGTTTTATTTTTGTTGCATTTGATGACATTTCTTTATTTATTGAGCCATTTATTTTTAGTGTTGGCAGTTTCAGTTAAATGGAGACAGTGGGCCTTAGAACCAGCTGAACAGTACCATCACTGAGGACTATAACATCTGCTCAAAGGTGACATTAGAAGCAGGGTTTCCGTTTTGTGTCTTTCCCCGTCTCCAAAATGTTATTGTCTGAGACAAAAGAAGGAAATTCAGGTTGAATATTATCTGTGTTTATTACCATTGAGGAGAATTTATGATCCAGCTGAGGAATAAATGTTGTTTTATTCACAGCTTACTCCAACTGTTTCTTTTATATTATTAATCCTGACTCCTGACTGAAGGTGCACTGTTGGTGAGCTCATGACAGTGTGGCTATTGATAAGATAAGAGGTCACTGTACATGCTGGTGTCAACATTTCCTCTCATGGTAGTTGTGGGTCAGAGGTCAGGGGCAGGCCAGAGGCAGATATTATATATATATATATATATATATATATATATATATATATATATATAGCAGCACAGCGAGTGTGGCTTTCTACTGGTTTCAACCACTGAGTAACCATTACCATTGACCTTTTCCAGAATACCTGTAGTTATAACCAGGGTTTGACAATTTTAAATTGCTTTTTGTTTAATTGTGTACTTCGTCATCTGAAATGTTTCCAACAGTGTTCAAACCCAGAGAAAACGTTGCATTTCATTTGGTCACATATCGCTGTACCTTCTGGGGAAACATCAGATGATACATCAGAGAGCGAGGAAGAAAGCTGGTGAACGTGCCTAAACTTTAGATAGATTTTCATCGGCAAGGGCAGTTGTTCAACAATGAAGATGACAACTCCCATGATCCCTCGCTTCTTCAAGATGGCATCAAACTACATCCTTGGTTTTTCAGTGTTTGCAGCAGAAATGACATACTGTGCTTTTAGTTAAAGAATTGACCGTTATAATCCTCCTATACTTTAAACAGTGAGGATCCCTACATACTCTGACATGACTCATTCTTCTCTACATTCCTGCAGGACGTAAAGGCAAAAAGAGGAAACGTGCTGGCTCTGACAGCGATAATTCAGACGATGGAGACTTTGTTCCAGGTGTTGAAGACGAGGCTGAAGAGATGGAAGACGACGATGATGAAGAAGAAGGAGAGGCAGAAGCAGAGGACTCGGACTCAGAGTATAGGACAAGAAGAAATCCAGCAACATATCAAGTCAACAGGACCTGGGTGAGTAGTTTTCTCATCTCTGATGTATGTCTTTAATATGTGTTGGCCTGACATATCCCCTTATCACCTGAATGGTGATTATGGTGGTTATTGGTAATGGCTTAAAAGTTATGATCACAGTTTTTCTCACCTTCCTTTAAATATTAGGAAGTTTTCTTCAAAACTAAACTTGGATCTCTGCGGAAACTTCATTAAGAAGTGACCAATGAAACTCATCCAAACCCTCCTTTCCTCCTACAGACAGGCCCAAATCCCAAAACCCCCAACGGGCTCAACACCAGCCTCATGAAAATCGTTTGGGACACCACTGAGACAACCAAAAAATTGTAAGTAGCTTTACTCAGCACTAAGTCTTGTTGTTTTTGCTCACTGTTTTTTTTTTTGAAAATAATAATAAAAAAGTGTTTTAAGATTGAAAGTGCAGCTCTGCTTTAATTATTGCCAGAGCAAGCAGGTGTTGTCTTATTTCATTCTGATGAGTAATTGTCAGTGCTGAGTGATGGTGAGTGGCATTGCATTTATCTCGTTAACTCAGGGATGACATTATTCCACAAATTCACTGACACTGATGTACAAAGCATCACTAGAACAACATACCATTGGAAAAACCAGGAGTTGGTGACTTAACTTCTTGTTATTTTTAGCCCTGGTGTGTGTTTGTGACATATTGTGACGTGCTCACGTGTGTTTTCCAGCCGGGAGGAGCACTTCAGCAGCTGGGTGTTCCCAGCGTGGGTCCCCTCCACCAGTGACTGGCATCCTGTACCACAAAGGTACTCAACCTTTGACTTTTGTTTGTTTGTAATTACTGACATGCATAGATATAATCCAGCATTCTGCAAGAGAGGAGGCTTGTAAGTTGATGAACAAAATGAAGTCATACTTTTACCATATTTTAATGGGTTTTTTTTCATTGCAGAATGCTTTCTGCCATTTGGTGCTACTTACTACTGTAGCCAAGTTTTCATCACTGTGACCGTCTGTTCTGTTGTTACACACTGAGACATCTAACCTCAGGAAGCCATGTTGGACCTTCTCAGGTCTTTAACAGGAGCTGTCAACAGCTGACTTATGTCTCAAGGCCGGCAGTCTGTTTGTCTGAACAAACTGAATGGGTGTTGTTAGTTTGTGTGCTGTTTTATACTGAGACATAACTATGTCACTGCTGCAGCATCTCACTGTAACATATCTGGCCAGTTGTGTTATGATGACATCTGATATACACACCTGGTAATTAAATAGTAGACAGTTCACGTGTGTATCAGCCCCTTTAGGGGTTATGCAGTATGCTGTATGTGTCAGGTGTGCTGGGGATTCTGATATAACATTGAAGTTATTTAAGTTAACTATTAAAAGTGTGTGTGTCTAATTTGTTATTCAGTGATGTGGAGAAATACCTGCCTCAGGAGCTTCAGTCAGTTGCATTCAAAGTGTCCAGACATGGTCTCAGTAAGGAGGAAACGCCTCTGCAAAGACTCAACAGGTGAGACTGAGCAACAGCCAAACTTAAAACATAAGAAATGTTCACCAGCATTTACAGTAACTTTATCACTTTTCTAGACTTATGTATTTTTTTTATAAAGAAGATTTTGTTTCAGACTCCTTAGTGTCATATATAGTGAAGAATTATTTAATGATTTATTACTTCAGAATATCCGTGTTTTAGTCTCCTGTCATTTTCGATATATTATATCAGCTACAGCTAAGAAGCTGTCCACTCCTGCTTATAACCTACAAATAATAACAGAGTGAGAAATCTGTATTTTTAGTTGCTCATTGTACAAACTCCAGAGAATGATAATATTTACATTCTTCACATTGATGCATTCATCTTTTGTAATTTAGCTGCCTGTTGTAGTTCTAGTCTGGGTCTCTGTATAGAAGACCAAAACTGCCAAATCAAGTAAATGAATGGCTTAATAAATAAATTAATCTGCCATTAAATGCATCAAAAATAATATAAAAAATAAATGATTGTGTTAATTGAAAAAAATGTGATACTTCTACTAATAAATGTATATTCCTGTTTTATTTTGCACCTGTATTTATTTGCCACTATCAATTCCTCTTTCCAATTTTATTTTCCATTTTATTTATTTAATTTTAATTTAGTTTTTTACATATTTATATCTCATGTTATTTCCATTAACAGTTTTTTATCCTATTTATTCATTTATTTCTGTATTTTCTTTTGACATTTCTTCATGCCATTCTGATTCATTGTGGGAATGAATCTTGTTTCAGTTCTGCTAAATAATTGCTGTGTTGTGTACTGTGCTAAAAAGCATTGATCCAAAATATGACCCAGATGATTTTCTTTCTTTTTATGTGGTGGATGTTACAAAAAGTGAAAAAGATGTTTTGAGATCAGTGACTTTTTAAAAGTCTGATTTGGTATTTTGAAGTAAAGTGCTTTCTGTGTGTGTAACTGAACAGGCTCACAGCAGTACCTGCTCACCCCGACCGTTGGGACATGGTGCTGTATGCAGGCGGACCTGTCTGGGCCTTGGAGTGGTGTCCTACACCTGACGGTGCTCCGGCGTCTCAGTACATAGCTCTGGCCTGTCATCGAGGGATGGATGACCAGCACTACGTCAACAAGACGTACAGCGGGCCTGGACTCGTTCAGCTGTGGGACATCAGCAAGCTGGAGTACAACAGCAGGTACAGCTGGAGTGGGCGCACCGGGGTTATTTGAGGACTGATCGTGATATGTTTGGGATTATTTTGGAGGCTTTTATGTTGAATGGCTACGTCACTGCCAGAGTGTAGTTTTGGTTTTCCAGCTTGTTCTTTATTAATCAACCATCATTATTGTATTTCTTACCAAATAAAAAAAGAGATATCTATTTTTTGCCTTTGCCACATCTTGTTTCCCCCATCTTGTCTGTTTTACAAGTTACATCTTATGTTGTCCTGCTCATCCTCCACTGTCTCTGCAGACCAGATTCCCAGCCAGCCTTGGCCTATGGTTTGGCCCAGGACAAAGGCTTCATCTGGCATCTAAAGTGGTGTCCTGCAGGAGGCTGGGAGCCTCCCAGCTGTGGCAGAAAGGTAAAGTGCTTTGTTTTCAAAGTGGGCTTCCACCAACATGACTTTTTGATTGCCAGTACTAACATATGTGGTCTGGTTTTGCCTTATAGCTGATACTTTATGACATTTGTATAAAAAAACATGTAAATCCCCTACACGCCCAGGAACCTTTTCTGCCCAGACTGGGTCTTCTGGCGGTTGCCACCTCCAACAGCGTGGTCACCATTTACAGCCTGCCCCACCCTGATGCTCTGCTTTCCAACAACAAGCAAGATAACTCTGGTAGGAACCATTAATAACAAGTATTGCAACACTAATATACTGATGTTATAGTTTCCATTACCTGTTAAAAAAAAAAATCAAATAGAAGTAGTAAACCTTAGTACACAACTCTGACTTGAGCAGATTCAGACACCCATAAAATGAACTGTCTCCAGTGGTCAGCAGAGGGCAGTGTTGTCCTTATAAAGCCTGAAGTCAGTGGATACCTGATTGGTGCTGTAGCCTGAGAGCACACAGGACTGCAGTAAAGCAGCAGATCATGGCAGCATTGTAAAAATTAACAGCTGGACTATGGATTTGTTCACATGCTGCTAAACTCCACCCAACTGCTGATTAAAATAAGGTTTGCTGCAGCGTATTACACAGCTTCCTTACTCGATTTCTTCACACACCACAAAAAATGGAAATGGATAAAAACACCTTAATGAGTTTCTGTATCTGCTCACAGATGCATCCATCTATTGTGTTTTAGAAGAGTCCGACCCACAGCTCACATGTTGTGACCACTATAAAGCGAGAATAGAGATTGAGATTAGGTGCTTTTAGCAGGCGTCACGGTCACTTTGAAGCACCCTGAGAGTGATTTGGTGTTATGTGGATCCATTTGGTGACTCAGACATTTGGAGTTGCCATGAAACACATCCGATATCCAGTGACCTGGACCAGTTGCCTTAACTGTCTCTTGGGAGAGGCAAAGGAAACGCAGTGATAACCAGCAGGAACTCGTGACTTTGAAGATGTGTGGGGTCGACTGTAAAATGCAATATAATCAGTGATACTTGTTCACATCGTTGGATTTTGTACAAATTAAAAGAATTGGTCACTAGGTCCAGTGGAATTATAGAGGTGGAGGCAATCATTTTATATTATAGAGAATCTTAATCATAATCTAGCACTATATATCGTCTTCTGGTTTTACAGTAAAGAGATGTAGTTTTTTTAACTCACCAGGCTGTTCTAATACTTGCTTTTAACCAACTTAGTCATTACAGCCACATTCCTCAAGATTATTTATAAAAAATCTCATTACCTCCACCAAGGAGGTTTGTTGTTTTTTTTTGGTTGGTTTGTCAGAAGGATTACACAAAAACTAGTGAAAGGATTTCCATGAAACTTGGATGGAGGGCGGGTCTCGGCCCAGAATGGACCCCATTAACTTTGGTGTGGATCTGAACAAAGGGATTTATCCAGGAATTCTTTCTCATCTTCTTTAACATTGTGAGATGATTGTGTCTCGGGGGAATAATGCATGGATGTTGATGACAACAATAGTATTTAGGTGGCTGGTATCTATGTGAGTGAGTATGATTGTAGAGAGGTAAATTAAGGGATAAAGATACAGGCACACTGATGCCCAATCCTCACAATAGAGAATTCATAACAAATGAATATTTGGAATTATTGACAGACAAAATGACTTAAACAATGTATTGATAACCAAAATAGTGGCTAACTAATTTTATGTTGATCGATTAATCGCTAAATAGTTCTAGCTCTGGTCTCATTAGAATGATTTCAGGTTACAGGCGTTAATACACAACCTGATTAACTCCACAGTGAGTATGTAATCAATCACACAGCACCATATCCATCATATCAGACTCGGACATCATTAACTGGACAGGATCTCAGGACAGCATCCATGAAGCCCCTCAGCCTCCTCGTGTGCCTGCCTGTGAATGTTTAGAGCTTGAGGGTCTTTCAAACTGTTTAATGCAGCTTTAAGAATAGCAGTAGTTAACTGCCCCTCTGGAAGAAACACACACACATGCACACACAGAACGCTCTCCAGGAGTGTGAGTATATGCTGACATTATAGATGCTGGAGCCTGTGGTCTGGTCTATTCAGATCACTGCGTCAGCTGCCTCTGGGGCTCTGCTGATAGAAGACTGTATGAATGAGATTAATGGGGAGCTTATCTGCCACATCCATCATACACAGAAACCTGGTTATGTCTGTGTGTGCGTGTGTGTGTGTGTGTGCACGCGTGTGTGTGTGTGTGTGTTTATCTGTCTGTGTTGCACAGTCGTAGAAGCTAATCTGATTGAACACTATACCAGTCTGAGATCACAGCATTTCAGAACAGCACACACTTAGAAAATGAACTCTCACACACATTACATTATATCACAGCCGACACAATCTTCACACGTCCCATTAAGCCTTGTGTTCTGGAGCATATCTGCTCTGTAGCACAATGTAGTATGAGGGTTGGATGATAGTTGTTGTTGTAAAGTGATAGTTCTTCAGTGGAGAATACTCATATTCAGCATTTTGTGTGGATACGTAGTACCTCAAATTTGGCAATTTTGTTTCAGGAAAATCTGAAAATTATGAGGATGCCTTGCTAAAGTATTAAACCACTACATATTTCCAGGACATCTGTGTGTGGTGTTGCATAGATATCCACCGAAGGCAGATTTGCCAATTCTTACATACTGCACCTTTTTAAACTGGGCCTACAAAACGTGTAGGGCGGCCCATAGCACCATGTATAAACAGGTCAACAGAAGCTTTAATAGGGTTATGTTAAGCTTGATAGCTTCACCTTCTGCACTTTCCCCAGTGGTTTCTGAGGTGGATATGTCAGAGTCTCTTGCTGGATAAGTTACAAAGCAATCCTTCGTAGCTTAAGAGAATACCCAGAGTATAAACTTAAAGAAGCTACAAATAGCTGGCAGCACCTTTGGACAAAAGCAGTATGAGTCCCACCGCCTCCTGTCGTAAAGATCTTGATTTGGCTAATGCGTGCATTAGTTGTTAGAGAACAAATAAAGAAAGACACGACATATTTTTAACACTACTTTTCTTTTTTAAACACTGCAATATGATGAGGGTGGAACAAAGTAAACTTTGTTCAAGAAGCCGTTCATATGCCTCAGTTAGCTTACATGTAGCCTACAGCTAACAGATGGTCATATAGAGGCATTAGAATTAAATTGATTCATGATGTTTCCACATAAAAACTCCTTGTAGTATGTTTAAATTCTTCTTTAACTTGCCCAGATTTGTATTTAATGTTTGGTCAAACAATCACATCAACACCGTTATTCGCCTATAAATCTATGAAGCACACTAGCAAGAAAAGGAATAGGCAACACAAAACTCCCTGATTTAAGGACACCATTATGGAGGAGCTCAAGCATAGTCATTCATGTGTTAATATGTAATTGAAACACAGTATATTGGGTTTCAGCAGACTCCACTGTACTACACTTGGCTTGGTTTCACAATTAAGAAAAATTTCCTGTGCAGTTTGGACATAAAAAGCTGTATAAAACCTGACATTTCCATCCCTTTTCTCCCCTTTTCCCCACTGCTTCATGGCTCCTGGTTTCCATTTTATTTTGTAGCTACGGGTCATTGGGTCACATATCCAGAGAGCTACTCCATCAGCCCCCTGCTTCCAACCATAGGTTATAGTTATTGGATAGAAAGGTTGCAGAGCGCTCACATTTGAGGATACGGTCGCTCTAAACACACACACACTTGGACTAATAGTAAGCTTTTGAACAGGGTCTAAGTTTGTGTTGTGTTTTCTTTTTCCCAACTGGGTGGTGTAAACATTGCTTCAAATCTTTCTCCACTCTTCTAAGAATTATAATTCTTGTTGGGAAATATTGAGTACCCATTTTTTTGTTGGCCAAAAAGTACTTCAGTTAAAATATGTTGAGTCTACTGATTTCAGCCTCTAATATATACAGCATTATTTAATTATGATTTAAACAAATTTAAGGACCTTGCTGTCCTCAATTACAGCATCTACCACATGAATCTCATGAATTCCCATGTGAAATATATGGGATTACATGTGAAACCCATTGGTATTATATTTGATACCCATTGGGATTATATGTGAAACCTACATAAATACCCATGTTACACCCATACTAATGCTCATGTTAAACCTATGAGACCACATGCGAAGCCTCTGGAATTGCATGTGAAACACACCAAAAATGTGATCAACTAACATTCACATGAACTTTTGTCCACCAGCCTGAAGCAATTAAAAAAATATTTTTATATTTTTTCAAATGCAGGTAGGATGTGGACATTTCTGTAGGCTCTCAACAAATAACTTGCACACTGACTGTGCTGTCAGGTGTGAATTTGAGCTGCTGACGTGGAGTTTATTGTAGCTGGAAAATACCTTTCATCATGTCGAGTGCTCTAAGAGGGCAGACAGGGAAATGTATTTTGAACTGGCAGTAGGGAGGCGGGGGAGGGATGGAGAGAGTGAAGGTACATTTAACCAAGTGAAAAATAACCATCGAGTAGCTTCACAGCTCCTCACTTATTTTAGCCTGACATGATGAGTGCTAATTGAATGTAGATTAGCTATCCTACATGACCATGGGTGGAAAGAAATTCCATGAGATTCAGTATCAGTTAAAAGGGTCAAAGGTGAAATTGGCTAAAAAGGGTGTGTGTGTGTGTGTGTGTGTGTGTGTGTGTGTGTGTGTGTGTGTGTGTGTGTGTGTGTGTGTGTGTGTGTGTGTGTGTCCCAGTCTCACTCCGCCAGCCCGGTGCTGTTTTGCGACAGATAATTATAAATGGCTTTTGTCTTTCCAGTCGCCAAAATGAACGAGCGAGTGAATGAGCAGAGGAGGCTGTTAAAGCTGCAGAAGTGGAGAGCGGGGGTGTTGGAGGTGTAGAGGCGTCGCGTGGAGAGAGAAAAAAAAGACAAGAGGGAGAGAAGTGAACGCACATAATTTACAGCGCCGTTCTCCATCAGACAAGGATCTATAATTGAAATGACAAAGAAGATGCATCACCGAGCCAGTTGTTAGTGTTGGAAGCTATGAATTTTAGGTCTACTAGCTGACACCTCTTGTATCCCTACTCTGTCAATCATCCGAGACTTACTTGGGATTGGGCGGGGGAAGGAGGTGCGGGGGTCACAGGAAGGCCACGTTGGAGCGCTTCTTTGTATGTTGTACTTTTCTCACAAAAACTGTCTGTGTACGATGCAGGCTAATTACCATCATCAGTTATACAGGACTGTTGGACTTGGTCACGAGAAAAAAACCTGTGATTTCAGTTCATACAAGGCCCAGTTCTGCAGCATTTGATGCACACACTTTTGCAATAACATTGAATTATACTAGTTGTTTAAATACATCGAAATCTAATTGGTTTATCAAGTTTCAGATCATAAAATTTGCCTGCTGTATGTTGTCAGAATGATTTAATTAGAAGTAAGTTTAAGTAGAAGAGGGGTTTTTTAATGTCTGAGTAGGCAAGAGGTCTTTGACAAAAAAATCATTATGATTTTAACAACAAAATATAAGTTTTAAAGTCAAAATGGTAATATGCGTTCACTCTAACTAGAGTTGCAGTGGTATGCCATTAAACTAAAACTTACATTTGCGTGATAAAATTGATATTTTGTTAACATATTACTTCACATATTTAACATAAAACAACTTGTGTGCTCTTATTCAAAAATCTGATACGTTTGCAGTCCTGCTAATATCACAGCCAAGCAGTCCAAACCTGCGTCAGACTCATCTTGAGGTCGTGAAGCCATATTGGAAGACGTGAGTTGACATATTCTCGTTAACGGCAACCCTCACCCAGTCTGAACATTGGTCCGGACTTGATTTAGGACACAAGAGGCTTTTAAAAGTATGAGTGTGTGTTTTTCTGAGGCCGAGGTGAGTCGATGGAAAGTGTGGAGGAGGATTGAGGAGGACTCTGTATTGATCTGAACTCTCAGTAATCTAAACTGAAGGAGGTGAGGAAACTAATGATGGGGAACAGTCCAACACCTTTCTTTTTTTTTCATTATTGGATTTTACATCTATTAAGCACAACAGTGATCGTCAAGGCAGGCACGGCAGAATTACTTTTAAAGTGGTGCTTAACGTCCGGTCATTTTTTAACCACACCAGGGGAGGGGCTCTACAGATGGCAATATCAGTTGGTCTGTCTGTCTGACAGTTTAGTCCAGAGTGTCTCAGCTCATCAGACACTCATCAGATTTCTGCAGTTGTTGCCTACCATATGCATTGTACCTTTTAGTTTATCGATCCCTTTTCCACACTTCATTTCAAGTCAGGATATCTCTGAAACTGCTGATGGAATTCCCTTCAGCCTCAGCTTTACTCTGAGCTCAATGTTAACGTGCTTTAAGTCAGCAAAGTTTCAGCGTCATATGGACTCTCACTGCTTTTCTTGTTCAGACCCGCCCTACTCTGCCTCTGCTCTGCTTCGTTGGTTGAGTTGTTTAGGTCTTTACATACTGTGCTATTGTAAAATGATGCTTCACAGCTGGGTGTGGTCACAAGTAGTTTATGGTGGATTTGGTTATACGTGCATACTTGGTTATACGAGAATTGAACTTTGCAAAACATAAATGTAAGTGCAGCAAAGCTTTTCATCTATACAAGATTAAACTGTGGTCAATTGTCAAAAAAACAAACCGTACAATGCGTTTTCCTAAACACTTGACCTTGATGGAAAACAACTATGGAAAAGAGATCTGCTGTGCTAAGAGAATCCAAGTGCACCTGCAGATTATGTGGTGGTGGATGACTGGTGCGTTGCTTTAAATGTTTTTCCTGAAAGTATTTGTGGGACGACATTATCTCCTTTCCTTTCATGAAGGATGGTCCAGTGTACCCCTTGTTAAAGGAGATAAAACAGGAAGCACTGATGCTTTGCTTAGCATTTAGAAAACACGACTAGCTCTGATCATGGCTGCCACTTTAATACTTCCTCCAGCAAAAAAAGACCAGTCTACTGCAGCCTCAGTGATGAGTCGCTCTCTCGTATGGTAGAAATTGCATGCGAAATCATTTTTTTATTACACAAACACAAGACTATATGGTGTCATACAAAAAAGACAATTGGGTGCAAGAAAGACTAAGATAAGGATCAAATAAAATAACATCCATGTGACAGGTCTAGCACAAATTTTTTTTTTTTATTTAGTCCCACTCTTCACACAGAATTTTTTCTCCTATTTCAAATTGTGTTACTACTTTGTCAAGTCCTGCAGCTTTGCAGCAGCCTTTCCAATTGAACATTAAACATGCTCGACCCTGCACAGCCAACTAAGGCAAAACAGATGACTGCTATAAAGGTTTTCTATATTTATGTTCAATACAAGATTCTAGCTTTTTGTTTTCTGGAAATGCTCATTGTTATGCTTAGTTTTAATTATTACCAGTAAACAATTTCTAAGTGTGATTTCTGTTTCTCTCCGCAGCCGGTCAACAGCTGCCAATATACCAGGTAGGTTCGTAATTAAAAAACATTTGTCTTTCTCTTTTCTCATTTCCTCTCCTGCTGTCACCATCCTCTCTGTTTATGTTGATAAATTCTGCCCACCCACACTTTACGTTGTGAAATATGTACAAAAAACAACAGAATGCTGCAGGAAGACATATTGTCCCACCCTGCTATATACTGATGTTGCAGTAACATTTGTGTGTTCCTCCCTCTTGTTGTCTGCAGGCAGCAGGAGTGTTAACACTGAAGCTCGGCGCCTTCAAAGCTCCTCGCCATGAAAAGAGTGGACAAGTCCTGTCTATGGATTGGCTGCCTGCAAAACCACACGATATAATGGCTATTGGATTTTATGATGGTGTGAATTGATTTCTCGGAGATGCTTTTGATGAATTGGATCAGTGTTTGAAAGAAAAAACAAATGCACAGTGTAAATCCCCTTTAGGTTTATCTGCATGCTTCTGGTGTCAGAATAGCACATTCCTTCTTCTTTTTATGGTTTTTGTCTTCATGATCTGGTGGCTTTAAAAGACATGTTCTTCTCATCTTGATTTGTATACTGGTAGCTTTACAATTTGAGCTAGTGTGTTTCTATTTTTATACAGTGTTGTGTGTTAAATTCATGCGCTCTCTCTTTCCTCCAGGTGTCGTAGGTCTGTGGGATCTGTCCTCCAAGTCTGCACTGTTGCGAGTGCGAGAGCCCGACAAGTCGCTCAGCCTGCTGCCTTATCGATGCTTCCTGGCTCACGACCACGCCGTCCGAGCTCTGACCTTCTGTCCCGCCTCCAGGTAGACACTTTCACTCAGATCCAGGGCTACACATAGTGTTAGGGCACTCACATTAAATAGATTAATCATCACTAGTAGATTAATTGATAACAACATACTTAGTAGTTGTAGCTCTGATATAAATTTGTCTATCGTCATATACCATTCACATACACCATTTCTGAGGAATATATCATCATGCCCCCTCATGGACATGATGAAAAATCGGTGTCGAGGCTGTCATTGTATCAATATTCAGTGCCTCGGTATTTAATTTTCTGGATTAGACATTGATGTCTAGTTATTTTAACAAAAAATAGGCGTTTGTTGCTAGATTTTCCTTAAAGCTTAGTATTTACACACAGGATTTAATTCATCCAAACGGAGTCCCACATGAAAATAATGAAAAATTTGCTCCTGCACACTTTCAACTGGTGCAGAAGTGCAACTAATGATTATTAATCTACTGATTATTTTCAAACTTAATTGATTAATTGTTTAATAACAAGTAAAAAAATTCAAAAATGCTCATCACAATTTCCCAGAACCCAAAGTGACGTCCTCAGTTTGCTTTTGTCCAACTAACAGTCAAAAACCCAAAGAGAAAAAGAAACGTTGCAGATCTTCACATTTAAGAAGCTGGAATCAGCAATTGTCACACATTTTGCTTGTAAAACTACTGAAGGATTAATGAACTGATCATCGCAGCTCTACTCTGATCTCACCTGTATGCTGATGCTGCATTGACATTATATCATTTTAACCATCATTAGTCATAAACAAATGTGTAATGAAGGAAAACTTTTCAGATTTTCAATTCGATCTATAGTAGGCTTTGGAAATATCCAGAGTTTAGTATCACAATATTGTCCTGCCCAAACATCGCAATAGACAATATTATCATCTGCTACTCCGAGCTCGGGATTCTATTTTTCATGTATTTGACACACTGGGAATCTTTTTTAAATTATGGATGCTCCTGGGTGCTGCAGTGAAATACAGAATTGGCACTCTTGGGTCGATTACATATTTAAAATTTGAACTTCAGTTCAAAACATGACAGAATAGCATACAATATTAGGTGCAGCTAGTCTGTCAGTGGTTCCCCACCTCGTCAAATATAGTAATGAAAAGTGTAAGTGTGATATGAGCATGTCACAATTGCAAGTAAGTAGGGATGATGTTTTATATCCGCATATTGAAGTTATTATTGCAACAGCTTTAAATAGATATATGGTGGTTGGTCTCACATGCTATAAAACAGGACATATTGAGTTTATTTGCATAACCCCAAATCATAAAACCAGTTTCAGCAATAAAACAGCCTCGTGCAGGCAAAGAAAAACTCTTTCATGAGAATAATCATAGAAATTCTTGTCACAGAAGAGAGAAAGAATTTCACGGACTGCAGGATTGTCTGATTGCTCGTTTATCTTTTAAAGGTTTTTTCTCCATCTACTTTAGTTTGGCAGTTTTATTCACAGCCGCTTAAAATGTGGGTTAAAGGCAGCTCTGGTACTCGCAGCCAAAGGCAGCGCAATAAATCTTGGAAGCAGAAAGATGTGCTGAAGTTTGGCAGAAAAGCCCTTGCTCCAGTGTATTCAGGCACTAATTCAAAATGTGGGGTACAAGGCCGGGCATGAAGCCATGTCCTCTCGAAGCCATCACTATTCAGAAGAGGTAACCTAACTTATCTCTCTGCTACTCAGCATCCACTGACCTTCAGGCTGCACCCTTCAGTAAGATATTCCCTAAATTACTCCAAAGTTGCCCGGCTTAAGATTTTCAGACAGTACAGCCCAGGAGTATTGGAAGAGGGAAATAAAACCAGTTCTATCCACAAAAAAGCAAGTTCACTCATACAGTAGCTTTCAATCTCTTTGTGTTTTTGGCATTTATTGTCTTTAATTTGTCAGGAATAAATAACTCAATACAAGCTGCACATATCTGATTGCTTCATGGGAAAGATCTGTAAAGACACATTTCCAGGCTAGTTAAATCAATCAATGCAAAGTATCTATGTCTTGCTTGGACAAAATCCTTGATTTCATACTATATTTTAAGCTGATAACAGGCTATTGATTTACTTGGCTTTGTGTGGCTGTTAAGAGTAAGGTCTAAGTCTGTAACAGTCTCACAGTTTCTTCTTTGACATTGTATCTTGTAACTTGAAGAAAGGCATTCAGCATAGGGATGTCCTCATCATGTTTATTTGGCCCTTATCCAAATGTGAGTTCTTTAATAGTGTGTATCTCTGATAGGGAGCCTGATCCAAAACTTTTTACTATTTATTTAGTGTTGATTAAATATGTATCCGACAGATCAAAATGACATTTATAGCATTCTAAATTTGGCAAACGTTTTTAACCAACTACTTGATCCAAGTACCCTGGTCCCCTGCCCTGTTCAAAGCGATATAATTGACCAGCTTGAATTTTTGATATGATAAAGAATCTTAGCCAGCTCTTGAAATTGTTGTGAAGTGATCAGCTATATGGAAGACATATCACTCTGTTTGAGTTATTGAAAAACAAAAACACTCACTACCCGCGAATGCAAAGCAGTGCAGCAGAGTGATGCTGCTTCTACCTGATAAACAAACTTGACTGAGTACAGACACCGTTTTAGACAGTAGAAGGTCTGTGGTGCCTGGATATGATAAGCTGCAAGAGCTTTTGTTATTTTGTATAATTTAAGCTACTGGAAGTATAGATTAAACAGAAAGGGGCCTATGATGGACCCCTGTGGAACTTTAATCAACTGTACTAGAAAGTCCAACCAACTCTAGCTGTGCACTGTGTTCAGTTATGTGAAATGGAGCAGTGAGATCCAATAACACCATAACTATTATTAAAGTATTAAAACAATTGCCTCTTTAGGTGTCTACATGCAGGAATTTCTTGATCCCAAATGACATTATTCTTATTAGCCATTACTTTCTTGCTCATAACTTTCCTCATATTACTACATCCCAGATTCTGATTTATCCTATATATGACTATGACTGTGCACAGAGGTGAACACTGACTGGCCAATATCTGACAGGTGATATAAGGTCATAGCCGACCATTTCGCTTTAACCCTCATAGAGACGCTGTCATCCTTGTGAAACCTCTCTCTGCTCCATTACTCTGCTGATGAATGTGTAGCTGAGAAGAAAGATAGAGGGGTCATTTACATCACTAATGTCTGCTACAAGGATTCACTGACATGACAAGGGCTAAAGCAATGTCCTCGGATGAAATTGGCTTCTTATTAAAAACCTGATATTGGCCAGTCAGAATGTCATCCACCTCTGATGTCAAAGAGTTTCCTCTAAACTGCCTCAGTAGTTGTAGTCTGTTAAATCAGCAAGAAAAATCTGCACCATCATTTTGTAAGGTGCTGACAACCCACCTAAAAAATGAGTAATCTGGCTTTTGGGGTTACATGATGTAAATGTCTTGCCTGCCTCGACAGTTTACGGAAAAACGCTGTAATTACATTTCTAGGAGAAATGCTGAAAAACGTTTTTTGAGAACATTTGTTAAATGCATATTGACCATCAGGTCAAACTATGATATATCAGCATCAACTTGTGTTCTGCTTTTGCACTATTGTTCATTGTACTTCCTTGCTGGAGCAGTGACCCACTGAAAAAGTACAACTGTCCCCTCCTCAACAATCCTACTTGCCTATAGAGCTTTGTATTCACATTGCATGCCTGAAGCTTACATACCGTTTAGTAATTTCTCTAGGTAATTAATGTTGCCATTAACATTACTGCAGCATTGTTCATCTGTGCGCAGATCTGAGAACAAACTGATGAACATGTCCTTCTTTCCATTATTTATCACTTACTGTGTTTGTGCTTCACTCTAGAAAAGTTTTTTTTCTCTAGAGGCTGACATAGAAAATATGAACCTAAAGTTGAACCCAAGGTGCGTACGTGAATTACAAGATTAATCCTGCGGAGAGAGTCACCCTCCTGGCAGCAGAGAGGAAACATATCTTGTCTGGATCACTGCTTTTTAATTACATAGCCATGTTGAAAGAGATAAAACTCTCCCTCTCTCTGTTCCACGTCTGCGTTTCCTTTCTTTTTTTACACCTGAACAGTCATCTTTTCTCTCTGCTCTCCACATTCACACACCACAGTTTTTGTCACAATGAAATCTGGTTGTATTGATTGCTCCATCTTCATTTGTTTTATGGCAGACACAGCTGTCAGATTTGATCAATGTAGGGGGAATGATGCATTCCATTTCTGTGTTGAAGCTTTGCTTTACAAATAAATGTATATACTCAGTAGAGCCTAAATGACATTAGCTCATCACAGTAATATCGTTATCATTATTGTTCCTCCACCAAGGATGTTTGTTTGTTGGTTGGTTAGTTTGTCAGCAGGATTACACAAAAACTACTGAACAGATTTCCAGGAAACGTGGATGGACGATGGGTCTCGGCCCAGAATAGACCCCATTAACTTCTATTGCGTGGTTCCAGATAAAGGGACTGATATTTTTGTCACTTTCTTTACCATTACAAGATAAGGTGACATTTTCATTAATTTCTCAGGGAATAAGGATCCTGATGAAAAAACTCAGGTGTACGTAGATGGCTGGTATCCATGAGTAGAATTTGATGAAGATCCTAAAAATGTATTATGATAAAAATCTTTTATTGTGTTAAAATAAATTGTATTTGAATTAAATTAAGAGTAATCAGGTTTTATACTAGATTAGGCTTGATTGTATCACAGGGGACTGTTGGGTCTTGGCAGAGGTTTGCACTCTACAGATTGCCATTCTAGTTGTCTGTTGAGTTATTAAAGATCCTTCTCCTTTTCTGTCAGATTCCTGTTGGCGACAGCAGGAGAGGACCGCTTCGTGAAGACCTGGGATCTGAGGAGGCTCTACAAGCCCGTCACCGTTCTCAAACGCTTTCTCACCAATGAAATTCATTGGCCATTGAACGCACCTGGTGTCATGATGGCTCAGGAGAACGCCTACGCAGCGTACGACAGTTTTATTGTTTTTTACTTGTCATACAGCTAGAAATGTGTATAATGTAACTGCCATCACATGACCGCTGTAATGTGAATTTGCAGTTTACGTAGGATGGATGAGATAAGGGATTAGACAGTTTCATTGTGCAAAAATAATTTCAAAAATAATACACTCTTTATTTAAAGAGTGTACATGAGGGTCATTTTCAGATTTCAGGATGTTTCATTATTTCTTCCTCTCTATTCCTTTCTTCCTACCTGTCATGTCTGTTTTATGTGTTTGTCTAGGATTGGCTCACATGGCGTCCATTACTTTGACCATGTAATGCGCTCCATCTTCGCAGTTCCACGGACAGGCACTCTGTGGGTGAGTGTGATTGTGCTGTAATCTTCTAACCGTCAAGTCAGTCATTGACGTGCCCTAAATCAGCCGTGGGGCACAAGATAGATTAGCTTTGCTCTTCAGGAAGTCCTCGAAATGTGTCTATGACGCTAATGTTGGCAAGGATGAAGAAACACACGGGGGAGGGATGTCTGATGTAAACCCAAACTGAGCCCTGTTTTCTAAATGTACCTTGTACCAGGTCAAATTATCCAGACTATGAAAAGATAGTGCCTCATTTCCACATAGCTCTGTGTACATGCAGTAAACCTGAAGTATTTATTCTGCGATCTCCAATGTGTTAAGCTAACAGCATGCTAGCTGTGTCACATACAGAGTGAATGCATAATGTTAGTGGTTCATACGTCTTTCAACAAAACATTTCACAAAAATTCCAACCTCTTAACATCTTTTTTTTTTTCATGCATTATTCCTCTGTTTTTCATGTGCATATAAAACAGAGAAAACTGTGGTGCAGATTGTATCCATGAAGAAATACATTTCCCTGCTTTGAACACGAGCATGCAACCGTTGTTAAAGACATGAAACAAAACTTTGTGGAAATGAAGCGTAAGGCTGCTGTTATTCTATATTTGTAAAATCATCCCATGAAAAGACCAAACCAGCAGTGCATTAGTTCCCCTCAGCACTTTCTGACTTCCCTGCCTTGTCTCAGTTGCATAAAACTGAGACAAGGTACATAAACATAAATTTTCCTCAAACAACTGGGCAGGTTTTGGCAAATGTTACTCAAACAGGAGGAAATAGAGTTTTGTTTGGGACTATTTTCAGTGGTGGATTAATACACATTCTCCGCTCTAGTGGGTATTTATTGCATCAGGATGATATTTGTAGGATTGGCTCAATAAACTACATTCATTTTGTGGAGACAATGGAGCTCTTTGTCACAGAGGGATATGAGTTTTGGAGTGATTGTTGGTTTTGGTCTGTTCATTGTGTTTTCAGAGCACCTTTTGTGTTGTTAGTTCAGTGGTGACAAAACCACAGCAGGTTAAACTGATACATTCTTGGCATTTTTATGTTATTAAACTGTAGAGCTAGATTAGTCAACTCAATCTACCTTTAAATATTTTACATTCACTTTAAGTCATTTAGAAACCAGTTTTCTCCACTGAAGCGACTCATAAGTTAAATTGCATCATCTGTCAGCAAAATCCTAAACAAGACAGTAATTCACGCGGGAAATAACAAATATCTTAATGCTGATTCGTCTCTTTTTCTTTCATTGCAGTCTATATCTTACAGTGATTGGTTGAACAGCGTGTTGACGTCAGACAGCCTTGGTGAGGTGATCTTCTCCGTGTTACCTCAGATAGCCTACACTCCTCAATACATCAAACGCACGCTGGACAGGCGTTTTGTAAGTTAACTATTCTTTATTGTATTCTCTCTCCTGCACTTCTCTTTTCTCTTTCTTTCTTCTACCTTGTTGTAATCACCTTTCAGATAATGATTCGATGTTATGTGACTGTCAAAACATACATTTTACCATTAAATATTGGATTTAATTGAAGAATTTTCAGTTTCAAAGTAGAAGCAAATATGTGTTTCCCTTCAGCCCGTCTACCTCACATCTCTGGTGCCTTATGATACAACTAAAGAGGAAAATCAAGAAGTGGGAGGAGCGGAGGAGGAGCAGGAGGGAGATGCTGATGAAGCGCAGGAAGGAGGAGAGACAGAGGGAGCGGAGGCTGGATCTGAAGGAGGAAATGAGAACAATAATGACAACGGAAGAGACGGAGGACGAGGTAGAAAGGACAGAGGTCCCCCTCTGCGGTTCCAGACGTACAAAGAAGCTGTGAAGAAATACAGCCTCCTCCTGATGGACAATGATATGGTGGGTATATTCAAACACTAAGATGTAGAGTGCTTCACACAAGATAACAGATAAAGTTATGATCAAAGAAATTAAAGAGGGAAACAAATAAAATACCAAATTGAATGTTTTACTCACTAATCCATCATTGATTAGTGATGATTAAAATGATTTGTTATTGTATTTTTAGACTCATCCCTTCTATACATGAACCAATATGATAATCATCTTCTCCGACTCTCAGGAGACCTTTGCTGGAAGCGAGAAGCGAGCTGTGTGGAAACGCATGAGAGACACGGAGGTGAAGGCGAAGATGAACATGGATGAGATGCCACTGGCTGCACTTCACAAGGTATCCACACACACACACACACACTCAGGCATTATCAGACTCCTCTTCAGCTCAACGTGAAGAACGAGGGGAGAGAAAGATAAACACTAGGACAATGAAGAATAGAAACAGGTAAGGGATGGAAGAAAAGCCTCTTCCTCCTCCCTCTTCCTCCTCCTCTGATGGGCAGCTATAAAGACGGGCTGAATGTAATGATGTGTAAAATGAGAAAAATGTCACCCTCGGTGGAAGGAGGGAGGGGGAGATGGAAAGCGGCCATTTGAGGATTTGATGTGTTTAATTTTAAGAGAGGCGGAGTGGAGGGTGCCGCCATGCCCTCTGGGATGAGATGATGGACGGGCACTTCATGGGACAGTCTGGAAAACAAAACGCCACTGGGTGTTTGACTGGCTTTTGGTCTGAAGGGGATGGATAGATTAGAAAGAGGAAGAGACTGAGCGAGAGGAAGGGAAAAAATAAAAGAGGAGGCTCAACAGGAGGATTTATAGTGATGAAGAGAGGGACGGATGAGCGTCAGTAAAGACAGGAAGGAGGAGGCTGGTGTTGACTCAGGAGGAGCAACAGCTGAGTCACTCACAGGGGAGACAAAGAAAGCTACTATGAAGTGGGTATTTGTTTTTTTGTGTGTTTAAGTTTCTGATGTTATAATTCCTCACTGTATCTTTTCTTTCTCCACTCACAGCAGTGTGTGTTCAAACTGTGAGAAGCTTCAGATTAAAGCGGTCTGCAGCTACAAATAAAGATTGTTGCTTGATATTGTGAGCAATTTTTCCTCCTCTTCCTCCTCCCTTCAGGTGCGTTTCAACCCCAACATGTGCTGCCACACCTGGATGGCGTCCGCAGGCCAGACAGGGCTGGTCAGGCTGAACTTTTTGAGGAGTATGATCAGCTCCCAGTCCGAGCAAATAATCAGAAAGAACCGGGCTCAATTTGATGCACTGTACTCACCAAAAGACTCGGAAGAGGAGGTCCAAACTGTGACAGACGATCTATAGCAGGAGCTCAACTACAAGGTGGATCACACTGTCACACGTGGTTTATGATCCACAAAACTGCAAAAACATGTTTTTTAAGAATGATAAAAACAATATCAATATGTCATCAGCAGATACAATGAACTACTGTATACATTTACTTTTTAACAGCTGGGTTTTATCTTGTTTCAAGTCCAAAGGCCAACAACGACGTAATGATCATAATGATCGACCAATTCAACTTTAAAGTTATGAAGGAGAAATTATTTGCAGGTGTTCTTCAACAGTAGCTCAGTGCTACACTTGCTTGAACTCATGTTGCAAGTTAAAGGAACAGTTCACTCTGTAATAAAAATTTTACAGCAAAACAGCGTTGCCGCATTCTCCTTAACAGCTGAAGTAGCTGGGGACTTAATAAAATAATATCAAAAAAATATATATAAAGACTCCATACATCTCTTCTAACGTAATCCAATTCTCTGGAAGCCCCAGGTCCCAAATTGATTCGAAAAGATGTTATTTACACCCTCGTCCACCCACTTCAGGCAGGGTGCACGCTAACTCTTTTAGCTTAGCAGCTACAGTGAAGATTTTGGCCAACAATAGGGTAAAAATGACATATTTTCAAATACATTCGGGATCTCTGGGCTTCTGAAGACTTGGATTACTTGGATTGTTTCGGAGAATGCTGCATCACTGTTTTGCTGTGAAGCTCCAGAAATGTTTTGTGGACTTCACCTGACTTTCCAACAGCATGGGGCGAGTAGATAATGACTGAACTTTCAGTTTCGGGTGAAGTGTTCCTTTATTGGAGAGCCATTGGTAAAACTTTCCTCCTGTAGCCTCACCACATCCTCAGTCTAAATCCCTGTTTCCACTGTTCCACCATTTTGTCGATCGTCATGTTTTTTTGTGTTCAGGAAGTGTGATCAGCTGGTTAAGTGCCTTGCTTGAAACGTACCGCATTAGCAGTTTTTATTTTTAAGTTAGTCCAATAGGGCTTTAGGTTGTTCCAGTCTCTCTTATTTGGCAAATACATTGCAAGTGGCAAACATGGCTGTACATCTATTGTTGACAGCAGATAATAGAAATGTAAAAAAAAAAGTTTATTATAATAACAACTGAAAATATCGTTTTTGCAGCGCTACAGTGATGTCACAGTGTACCTCAGGGTGTGTCGGTACACTGTGACGTCACTGTTGGGTGTGGTTACAGGTGCAACGGAATTGAACCTGCTTAAAAAAGTGAATCCATACAAAATACCAAAAACATAAATCCCTTTTGCCACTTCCACGAGGCAGACATCACTCATTATTCTCCAGTGTGTCACTAGTTTGTGTGGAAATTCTGACAAAAACTGTTTCTGGTCACAAAATGGAAGATACAAATTTGCAAAACATGAGAAGCTGGAAACCCTGAAACCTTAAGACTTTCTTGCACATTATTTTGATGAAACTCTTATTTTATAATCAGCAACACATTCCAGTGCAGTTATAGTTTCCCTCAAATCTCCTCTCACATCACTGTCGATGTTTTAAAACTCTGGACTGAGTTTCAAAATCTCAACAGCAAGCTGGGAAACATATTGGAGCGTATGTTCGAGCTCATTTTTGCTGCTGAATTGATGTAATTTTTGTCTTTTACCAACTCAGGATGTAACTGAGAGGAAATACTTGAATTTTTTTTACTCTAACACTGCTGGATGTAATGTTTATAAATGATACATTTTCATTGTTTCTGTCTTTATCTGTTAAACCTACTGCTGTTGTTGTTTTCGGATGATTCGATTGTCTTGTTTATTTTTAAAAAATATATTAACAGCTTTATTTTGTAGTCCACAAAACAAGTTGGGAAATGTTATTATTTATAGACAGGTGTCTCTTTTTTTAGAGCCGGTCTAAACATGTTTTCCTCTAAGTTAAATTAGGGGTTGTGATGAGTTTTGTTTTTTAAATTATTTACAAATGTCATTGACAGTTTCAGAATGATGTTTAGTGAACAACAGCAGGATGTTGTCAGTCATTAAATATATTTCAGTCCTGACAATATTATTGTTAACTTGTAAATCATATAAAAGCATCAGAATGTACAGCACCTGCTCTTTTCTTTTTCTGCTCTGTGGCTATTTTTGAAATGTTAGTTATAATAAATGTTTTTGTAATAAAAGATAAATATTAAAGTTGAGATTGAAAGTACACTCCTGACCTCGGAAATGGCAGTTGGCAAAACAATCTTTTCTAAAGGTTAGTTAATAACTGTTTTGGAGCTTTTGATCATATTGCATGATCTTCATCAGTAGATGGAGTTTTACCACTTTTAAGTCAGAAAAAACTGTCGCACACTGCCTCCATCTGCATTTGTCTTTTATTCTGATGATGTTTCGACCCTCAAACGTCTTAAAAATCAATCTTCACCACTTGACTACTCAAATTTGAACATGTTATTGACAACTGGGCAAACTCAAACTGCTGAGGAAGAGCATGTAATACGTTCGAAAGCCCCAGAACAGCTTCTATTGGATCTTGTGGTGAGATTGATTTGCCAAAAGTGACTGTGTCTGTCTGTTGGAACTTGTTTAGTGGTATAAAAGGTTGGTATAAAACTTGGCTTCAGAATAATTAGTATTATCAGAAACCCAAATACAGAATAGTAGGAATAGGCCAATTATCATCCTTGCCAATTATCAGAGCCAATATTAATCATTTTCCCAGTTATGAGTGTGTTGGGTTTTTACTTTTTTGACAGAATGCCAAAAAATAATAATTAATTAATCTAAATCTGTCTCAAAAGTTATCAAAAAAAATCTAGTGGCTAATATTCTGCCTTAAAGTGACCTAGTTCAAGCTGCGACTTACAAGTATTTTCATTATCGATGAATCTGACTGTTGTTTTCACGTTTATTCAAGTGATCCTTTAGTCAATAAAATGTCAACAATTATGAAAAATGCTCATCTAAATTCCCCAGAGCCTGAAGTGACGTTTTCATGTTTTTTTTCTTTTGTCCAACCAACAGTCCAAAACACAAAGACTCATTTACTGTCATGACTGACAAAGAAAAGCAGCAAAGCCTCACATTTATAAAGGCTGGAACCAGCAAATGTTTTGACATTTTTACCTGAAAAATGACTGAAACAATTCACCAATTATAAAAATAGTTCTTTCAACCGACTAATCGACTAATCTTTGCAGCTTTAAACCTAGTTGACCTGCTACATTTCCTTAATAAATATCAGTTAAGCAGTACAGTTTGCAACTACATGACTTAAACAACACCCTCACAGTTGCACATTGTTTATCAGACTAAACTCAAAACGAAAGGGGGCAGCATACCATACTAAAAAGTAAGAAAAACACACAGCCACCAAAAAATATATGACAAAGTAACCAAGCAACTTCTCAGCCATTCAAAAGCAAGACAAAGGGGTGCTAATGGCTCACAGTGACGCTGCCAATTTGTAGCTGCTTTTCAGGAGCTGAGGGGCTCTATCCAGGAAAATAAAGAGCAGTTTGAGGACACAAACAAGGAAACTGTAAAAATAAACACCAGAGTGGACAATTCTGAAGAGCGATCAGTTGAAGCTGTGAACAGAATTCAAAACAAAGAGGATATCCTAACAGAAATGTTCAAGCTCCAAGTCAAACTAGATGCCAAAATAACTGAAGAGGAGAGCTGCTCCAAGCGTGAGAACATCAGGATATACAGAGAAAAAGAATCGCCATCCATCATCTGCAGTCTTTTATTTCACCTTACAAAAAAACTCTTGCCACACATAAAAATGAAATATCAAACCTCACAGATGTGACGTGGATTTATGCAACATCACCAGAACACTTGGACAAATAGGACTGATTGTACAAGAGATAATGGAGATAAATGTATTTACACATGTATACACAAAATCATACACAGAAAATACACAATATTTGACATATTTACAACAACAGTCACACAAAGACATCAACAGCACGATACAGAGCATTCTCAAACATTAGACTTCCATAGTGACAAACAGGAACAGTGTTATTCTGGAATGAAATGAACTCGATCCAACTGTAAAGAAAGACTTTGGCTCAAGTTTAACACCGCAGCCTGGAGAGGAGAACTTACAGTGTGCATGTATATCAAAACTAGTACAGTAAAATGCATTGGTCTTCATTACATTCACTTTGTTTTAACTTCGTAGCTGTTGGGTCCATATATTTTTGGAAAAACGTACTTAAATATACAGGATCTCCTTAAAAATTGGTGAAAATATAGAATTTTAAAGGCGATATTTTTCCTTTGATTAATCCTCCGCATGGTATATCAACATATTCTGATTGGCAGTTGAACAAGAAACTTCTTACTGTACATGATATTGAATAACAGCTAACAACCATGCAAGTATTTGGATCAGAATGGATGTCAACTAGGCGTTTACATTGTACAATTGTCCTTTCTTGGAGAGAAAAACTAACAACATCAACACTTTATAGTAGCTGCGAAACATTACAGGCATGTCAACTGGCTTGTTGGCTTTTCTTATGGTTGGAAAATGATCTCAAAAATATTCTCTTTACCCAAGTCCAAAGTTTTAACCACCACAACTGGTTCCATGAAACATGCTGTGAATAACTGTGGTACCCAGAAATTCTTCTTTGTCCTTCTAGCACCACCATCAACCCAAAATTGAATTAAAATCAAATCTTAAGGGTTTGCTGCTTATGAAGCAACCTTTCCTCTAGAGAATGCAATTTCTGAAGAGACTGCGGTGTGATTGCTGGCTGTTGAAAAGCTTGAAGCTGAACTGCATTGCTGGATGGGCAGGCGGGAGCTAAACTGCATTGCTTGAAAAGCTGGAAGCTGAACTGCATTGTTTCATGTACAGCGGGGGCTGAATCAAGGACGTTACATTAAAATCTGGGCACAGTGTTGGACTCAGAGTGTTGTTCATTCCTATGAAAGCTTCTCAGTGGCGCTTTGAAGCCAAGAAAACGGATCTTCCGTGTTGCGTGGCCCATAAAGTTGGCACACTGGAGACTTCTGCCAACTGAGCCGGCTAACTTGAATAGAGATATAATAGTTTAATTGTGCGGGTCTTCTAGACTTTCCAAATTTTATTTCAACTGAATGGATCAAATTCTGACAGTGAAACGAGTCATTTCGCTGGGGTTGTGATGCTCAAAAGAATTTATCCACCGTTTTACAGAATCTTTTTTCCCAATATAAGGTTATGGGGAGTCATTCTGGGCAGCAGTGCATCACATTTATATTGTTACTTATGTGAGCTTAAATGTGCAGAGAATCATGCGCTGAGGTCCAAGCCTGCTGCGTAGTACAGGAGCGTTGGGGCTATTTGGGACTTTAACCTTATCAGGACCAGTAGTCTTCACATGGACCGAACACCGGTCCTAATGCGACAAAACATGATTCCTGAGGTCCTGGTTAAGGTAAGGGTTGGGCATGGTTTGGTTAGTGTCAGCCTACCACGCCCGGTTTAGCGATGTGCGTCCATGTTAAGGCCCACCAGCTATGGTTATTGCCAAGCAGCACGCTTTGCTGGGATACGTTGTCAACAAACTCTCACTGTCTTGCTGATTTATATAATTTCTCATTTACGGCAACGTCACGGCGACATCGAGATAAGTGAATTAATAAAGCTGGACAGCCAGCCATGTAATAACAGACTTCATTAAGAAAAAGAATCCAACATAGAGTTTTTTGAGTTTGGGGAAACTTTATAAACTTTGTGAAATGCTGTCTTTGACTCTATGACACATTCTTAATTATTTATCCCTTTTTATAAATTTGGCAAATGTGATACATTAAAGGATAAGTACCGTTTTTTACAACCTGGACCTTTTTTCTGGCAAAAGATATGGTCATTTACTCACCCAGATAACTTTGGTGTCATTCGGCGTCGTTCGGACGAAATTAGATCCAGTGTAGCGGCGATATATCCATATAATGGGAGTAACGGGGCATCGACACACAGCCTCTATATAACGCATTATCTGCCACGAAACTAGTTCATTTCATCAATATTTTGTTACGATATGCTAGCGCTATTAGCCTCTGAGTCCGGGCTCGTCCGTTATCAACATCCGGGGTCAAACTAGCAGCAGCAGCTACAGGTAAACAAGGCGCGCTGTCGCGGGTGCGCGCGCAGCTCAGAGACGACATCTTCCAGGTCAGAGGTAGTAGATCAGCCTACAGACCCCGGATGTTGACAATAGACGAGCCCGGACTCAGAGGCTAATAGCGCTAGCATATCGTAACAAAATATTGATGAAATGAACTAGTTTCGTGGCAGATAATGCGTTATATAGAGGCTGTGTGTCGATGCCCCGTTACTCCCATTATATGGATATATCGCCGCTACACTGGATCTAATTTCGTCCGAACGACGCCGAATGACACCAAAGTTATCTGGGTGAGTAAATGACCATATCTTTTGCCAGAAATAAGGTCCAGGTTGTAAAAAACGGTACTTATCCTTTAAGTTATTCCTTACTTTGTTAAAAAAATATTGTGTCAGTCCTGATGTGTTGCAGTACCTACCTGTCAGTTACTCTGTGACTAGATAAGTTATTTGCATTGTTAACAGCAGAGGAGTTGCACAGATGAGTGCAATGAACAACGTAGATTTTGATGCCTGCTCCGGAGTAGGCATAAGATATACACTCAGTATTAGCGGGACGAGGGCTTAAGCTGTGTTGACGCAACCAATCCCAAAGGACTTACAAAGACTTTGAATGGATGGATGGACGGATGGACGGATGGATAGATGACAGCTCAGGGAACAGAGACACATATAGTAGATGGATGAGTAACATCGGAGATAAAGGAGGAAAGAGAGATGGATGAGATGGATGACAGCGAGAAGCTGAAACTAATCGTCCGACTGCAGGACTAAATCATCTCTGCCCTCAGACCTGAATGTCCGCTCAGAGTTGACAGTGGAAGCAGCCGAAAGCTTTCTCAGTCTGACACTTACTCATTTTCCTTCTGCTCAATCAATACAGTGCCCACTATTATGGAAACGGTACTGAAGGCAGTTCTTTGTGACCTGACAAAACACAGAATGCCTGTACCACAACAAAACTGTCAAAAGATCTACTATAACAAAACAGCCCTTAATGAGTTTGGATTTAATGTGTTGGTACCTTAAACATCAACTCCATGTCAGTCAATCCTCTTAGTTCCACTGAATTTTTCTCAAGTCGAGATGTTCGCTAGTCTTAAATATCTGATTCCCATGATCCTCTGAAATGAAGACAGATTTATTACATATAAGACAGACACTTGAGGATGAGCATGACGAGGAACAAAGTACAGTATCATGTTTAAAGGTAGTACTGGGACAGTTTACACCAGGGTACCTCAGGTTTAAGACCAGTGTTACCCCTTTTCGACCAAGGAGGTTCATGTGCTGGTTCAGAGCCAAAGAATTGGTTCCCGGCCAGGAAAACTGGTTCTAGAGCGACACCGAGCCTAGTTCGCCATAGTTGCTCCTAATGATGTCGGGGAAAAGGGAAATGTGTACCATGACCAATTGATATGACTCAGCTGCAGCTCTCATGTCTGGGGAAAAACAAACCGGTTCATTAAAGGTTCACAGGTTGAAGCAACTTTGAACCAGCACTATCACCGGCCCAGAACCAACACTTGGTTCGCTTCAGTTGAAAAGGGGTATGCGAGGGATCCAACCAGGCCTTGTCCAAATCAAACAGTTTGTACGCGCATAAGATCGGAAATATCTCAACTATATCTGTGACAACTGGCTGAAAAGCTGCACTGACATCATGACTGATCAGTTGTTGTATCTGTCAGTCTTATATTCATTTTTATAGCTGCTGTCAACTTGGCGACAAATAGTGCAGATTTTGTAGATTAAAAGGTGTCTTCAGACAATTCATCATCACCATACTTTCTCATTTGTTTAGCATGACACTGATGAATTAGCAGGTTTCAAAGTCCTTACCCCCTCAGTCTGTGATCTTCCCGAGGCAACAACCAACTGTATGTACAAAATGTAGATTTTTAGAGAGGTATCATTCATGTTTTCCTTCCCTAAAGACAACAATGTTTGCAATGATTTATCTAAACAAAGAACTTTTCAGCAAAAAAAAAGAAAAAAATCAAAAAGCCTAGAAAATATAATTCATGAATCTACAGTAGCGTCGCAGATTCATCTCCGGCCTTTAGTGGACAGCAGTTTAATGACAGTGAGTGAACGGCAGACATCAAATTCATCCATGTGTGTCCAGCAGGTGCTCCATGCTAACAGCTCAGCACATACAGTGCTAACTGATTTTATGCTCCATGCTAACATATTGTGGTTAAGTAGCATTATCAGGATAGTTACCGTAGAAAATAAGTCGTAGACCCAGAGCTGTGACGTAGTTGTGAACAATTCTATACTTGGCAGTTTTCCCTAATTTACATGAAATACAAAAAAGTTAGGCAGTGTTTTCAACCAGCAGCAGCTACTGTCATCATGTGACGTTGGAATAATCAGAAAGATTAGTCACCGACTGGGAAAATCAGAAAAGCAACTCTGCAAGTCGGTCTAAGTTTTGGTACATGACTTACCGACCTTGACATCTTATGCGCAGAAACTTGGCAGCTGAAAGTAAAAAGTTTGGTTGATGCTTATAAATATGTTGTTTATTAACATGGCGGATATTTCTGTTGAAATGTTGAGACATTTTCCAGCCGTGTTAGTTGCAACAAAACCAGATATTTTTTTAACCCTACCAAAGTGTTTTTTGTCCTTAAAGGTTGGTAGAAACGTATGTTACCAACACAAAACAAGAAAAATAAGCTGCAGTCACAGGTTTGTATCTTATTTGCAACTACTGCAAACTATCTGTGAGATAGTTTCTGGCGGACACGTTTGCTTTTATAGATTTAAATTTTGTTTTAAATGTCTCCATCTCTCAATAACTACTGATTCCATATGTAGGACTAATGCGATCTTGGGTTTAGTGGTTTTTGTGACAGGATTCAGAATTTCAGATGACACGATGGAGGTAAGATGGACGAGGTTTTGTGGCTTTTTTGCATATTTTTTGAGGACACAAACTATATTTCAGGAAAACGTCTTCATTGGGGCTCCACATTCTTTTAGTTTTGATAGATTTCACCTTGGTATAAAGCTTCACCGCAGTGCTTTTGTTAAATTGTCCCATTATTTCTCAAAAGCTCCATGTAACCTTGAGAACTTGAGCACTACACAACCCTTTTGTTGAAGAGGGACTTTGAGGAGAACTGCAGGGTTTAGTTGGCCTGTTCCATGTTAGCATGGAGCTCCAGCGTCAGCACTCTTACTACCAACACATGGATGATTTCATTGTCTAATTTCTTGTGATTTAATGGCGAACACAACCAAAAACTCTTTCCATCCTTTAACAGTGGGCTGCGTAGTGAATGCAGCTCTCACTGGTCCAGCTCACCCAGAGGGAATGACAACGTGCCTGAGTCCCGTTCCATGTCCTGTTGGGTCCAGTCTGGTGCGGTCCAGTATGGGTATCAGTCACTGGGGTCCTGGCAGTGGGAGCAGTGGCTCATGTCTTCAGAGTAGAGCTCCACCTGGATGGTGATGCTGTAGAAACCAAACTTGGTGTGGAGCAGATCAGTGGCCTCCTGCAGCACAGACTGAGCGTCAGCACCCTCCTCTGTGGAAAACAACACAGTGAGTCTGTTTTATTAAATACTGTTAGACTAGTTTTCTCTGTTTTTACTTTTCTTAGCTAGTGGCAGAGACAGCAGAATGACTGTAGTGAACACTAAATGGTTTTTTTTGTTAGAAAACACTTTAAAGCCTTTAAAAATAATGTGAATCCACTCTCTGTTGGAGACGAGCGAGATGAAAGAGAAGATTAAAACCATTTCAAACATACAGAATCAACGTATCGATATATCACTATTTTTTAACAATATCCTAGAAAACAGGCACAACACTCATTGAAGATGAGATCTTTTCATTTTTCTGTTTCCAAACATTATTGTAACCAGAAATTGACATCACTTTATTTACTTTACCAGGAGAAGACAACACTTATGTCATATCAGAAACCTCGGTGTTATTTTTGATCCAACCCTGACTTTTCAGTCCCACATCAAAGAAATCACCAAAACCGCTTTCTTTCACCTGCGGAATATTGTCAAAATCCGCCCTTCTCTATCCCTGCGTAGCGCCGAGGTGGTTCTCCATGCCCTTGTGTCCTCCCGTTTAGATTACTGTAATGTCCTTTTTTCCGGCCTCCCCATCTGCACTACCAGGAGTCTCCAGCTTGTACAAAACTCAGCCGCTAGACTTTTAATGAAAACAGGTAAATTTTGCCACATAACTCCGGTCCTGGCATCCTTACATTGGCTGCCCATTCAAGATCGAGTTGATTTTAAGGTTCTTCTTTTAACCTACAAGGCCTTGAATGGACTTGCACCACTGTATTTAACAGAACTACTCACTCCCTACACTCCGTCACGTCCTCTACGTTCTCTTGGTTCAAACCTCCTGGTCATCCCATATATCAGTAAAAAGTCAGCTGGTGGCAGGGCCTTTTCCTACCGTGCTCCTCTCTTATGGAATGGCCTTCCACAAGACATCAGAGATGCTACATCCACTGCGATTTTTAAGTCTCGTCTTAAAACACACCTTTTTACCCAATACTTTGGTTAACACTAACTAATTTTATCACTCTCCTCTGGTGTTTTACTATTGTTTTATTTTACTATTGTTTTATTTATTTTTATTGTCTGTTATTATTGTTCTTGTTTTTACTGTAAAGTGTATTGAGACCATGTACCATGGTGATTTTGCACTTTAAATAATAAATTGATTGATTGATTGATTGATTGATTGATTGATATCAATGTAACGATATTGAAAATCTAAGACCACATATAGTCTTATAACAAAATAACAATGTAGTGTCGATATATTGTCTATTGTATAGTTTACAACCATTTGTGCAACATACAAAACCTTTTATTCCTCGATCCTCAATTTCCTGAGTGGTTTCATCTGCTACCCTGCTGTATTTTAGTTAGTATAAGGCATATATTGTTATGTTACATTACCGATGGCCAGGTGAACAGAGACCAGAGTCTGGCCTAGAGTCAGAGCCCAGAGGTGCAGACCGTGCATAGACTTCACAGCCTTCACAGACAGCAGCACCTCCTTCACAGAGTTAAACTCTATTCCTTTAGGAGACCCTGAAAAACAACAGGCCACACATTAATACACAGTAGCTCCCAGAATGTCATTTTATGCAAAACACAGTCTGCTATGTATGGCTACAGACAGGAGACACTGGCTTTTCTGAGGAGGATAAAAAGCCTGTTAATTTTCTTAGGAACATATTTTATGTCACTGATCTACAAGTTAAATTTGACATTTCATAATTGGCAACATTTCTGAGTTCATATTCCACTGCTGCTGGAAGACAACGCCGTGACTGAAGTATGTGTTCAGTATACATACGTGAAAGTAATATAAAATAAATGATTCGTCTTTATTCCTTCAGCACAGGCCTGTTTCTGTTGTTACTGACCGTTTTAAAAGATGCCTCTGGCGTTACTTTTGTGAGGGGCATTTTAAAGGAAGTTCATTGATGTGCAAAGAGAATTTTAAAATGTCCCCAAAAGTCTTGACGTGACATCCCCGGGATGTGACCATCTGCGCTCTTGTTCTTTGTTCTGTGTAAACTTTAATGTTGAAACAGCCAACTGAGGTCTGTGTATTCATGTACAGCGCTTATGTAATTTAACATGAGCCATCTACAGATGTGTGAGGAGATTTAACCTCGACACGTACATTAAAAAATATGTTTCAGATCTACTCGTGGATTCATAGAACACGAGAGCCTGAAGCGTCATGTGACCTTGTCAGTCAGGTCAAAACTCGACAGCTTGATCTCAGCTGCAGGCAAAACAAACCCCAACTCTGTGTGATGGTGGATGTGCCATCGTTAGATTAGATTTAGATTTTTATTTTGAAAATGTTAAAAAAAATATAATAAGTATAAGTAATCCATCCAAGAAGTCAAAATTCTGTGATTCCAGCTTCTTAAATGTGAATATTTTCTGGTGTCTTTCCTCCTCTATGACAGTAAACTGAATATCTTTGGGTTGTGGACAAAACAGATGAGGACGTCATCTTTGGAAAACACTGATCGACATTTTTCACCATGTTCTTACATTTTATAAACCAAACAACTAATCTATTCATCCAGAAAATATTCAACAGGTAAATCGGCAATTAAAATAATCATTGTTTGCAGCCTTAATTACACAGGACGAGCTGTATGAAGCCTATTTATGTTTTTTAGGGGGTTGGTTTTTTTACATTTTAAGATAAATCTCCAGCTACTTCAGTTGTTTAGGAGAATACGGCAGCACTGTTGAGCCGTGAAGCTCCAGAAATGTTTTGTGGACAAAAAAATGTCCTTAATTAGTGAGTTTTAGATTAGATTAGCTGTTTCCTCCTTTTTGTGCGTTTATGCTAAGTAAAAACCCTCCTGGCTTCAGTGTTATATAAGGTAAAACTTATCTGAGTTGGTACAATTCATTACATTTTTCCTCAGATTAGTGTTTTATCGTTTTAAGCAAGTAGTTTTGTTGTGATTATGAAATGGCGGCTGTGGTCTTGAAATTTTTAAATTTGAATCCCTACTTTTTTTTCTTCACTAGAATCACACTGGAGGATAACTTTTTCACAATGTCCCTCTCCCATCCTAAAAGACAAGCCTGTTCACTGATCTCCAAGTACCTTCTAAGAGTATCCTAAAGACGTCTCTGAGGATGGTGACGGTGGTGCAGAGGACGAAGACCGAGAACAGGAACGTACAGATGGGATCTGCAACTTTATACTCGGGCTGAAAGATAAAGATAAAAGAGGTTATGGAGACTTTAAAGAGAGTAAAGAGGCATCAGATGGTGTTTTTTTCCACTGTCACAAGCCATTAAAGTGCCCAGGGCGAAAACAAGGGAACATCTTGCATGATGATAGAAGTCTTAACCCTTTCATCCATAATAAACAAGACTCTGAATAAATTAATTCTTTCTTCTCCCACTTCTGTACACAATAAAATACTTAAAGCACACCATGATGCTTTTTATTAGGTCTAGGAGTATTTTAATCCTGAAAATTTTAAAATCAATTCAATATCTGCTTGTGAATTTTACAGAAAAACTCCTGCAGCTGTTTTAGACAATAAATTAGTCAAAATTCAGCTAAAATCCAACATTATAACAACAAGAATGAAGACACACTGGTAATTCACGAATGGATGCTATATCTGACCCGAAAGTAGATGATGATCGCCGCCACCAAGACGCCGATGCTCTGCAGCAGGTCTCCCACCACGTGGATGAAGGCGGCGCGGACGCTCGTGTTGCCGTGGCCGCTGAGGAGCGTGTGGGAGTGTCCGTGAGAGACGGGACTGTGGCCGTCCTCGTCAATCTGGTGATAGCCGCTGCCGTGGGCGTGGAAGGTGGTGGAGTGATGGAGGATGTAGGCCATGCTGCAGAGAGAAGGAGATGATTGTCTGCCATTTCTAGTCAAAATACCTCATTACACTTGATAGAGGACAAAATTACCTAGAAAGTAACATTTCAGTGAGCTATAGGGACTTGTGGGCAGATTTTCTGTCTTTATTATAGCTACATAATTAAATTAACACCCATTATGCTGAGAACTACTCACATTATATTGACGATGACGGCACAGCCGGAGGTGACCAACATTACGTGGCCATCGATCTCGTAGTCGTTGCGTACGATCCTCTCGATGGCTAAATAGACCAGAGCCCCCGTGACGATCCAGATGGAGATGACTGAGATGAACGCCCCGAGGATCTCTGTGGAGAGACGAGGAGAGAGAGAGAGGATTCTTAATCACGTTGACATAGTAACAAAGTTCATCACAAAACACACGCCATCTGAATCCCACAGTGAGGCGTGAAGTTAAATAACAGACAGCATCCCTCAGAGGCAGAACATCAAACTAGAGTCAGACACAAAAGACACAGAGACTCACAACAGAGAGTCAGACACATGGAGCACAGGTGTGTTAACAATCACAGCTTTGAATACAGTTTCATAGCAGCTTATTTTCATGAGTTGACAAATCTTGCTACAAGCAACGATTCTCCTACACATGGGGTTTAAAATACCTGGTGGAACAGAAACTCCAGAGTTTTAAGTTGAACAACATCTTTCTCTGTCTGGATGAGACAGAAAGCAGTCACATTAAAGGAAAAGTTCACCCAAGACAAAAATAAAATTCAGTGATTACGTACATGCCGTAATCCAAGTCTCCAGAAGCCCCAGGATCCCAAATTGATTAGTCAAAACATTTTTCAGCCATGTGTGTGGCAACAAAACCAGGTGTTTTAAGCCAAAACATGATCTTTTCCTAACCCTAACCATGTGGTTTTTGCGCCTAAACCTAACCAGAGCATAAGCACACCGTCACAACATAAAACTGAAAATTGAATCTAAAGAAATATAAAGTTTCAACATATTCATGGTTTGCAGAACAAAAAGGAAAAAGTACAATGCCAACAGTTATTCTTGTGATTGGGTTGACCTGCACCACCTTAAGGAAAGGAAAACAGTAGCAGCATTGTACACTTGCCGATGTTGTCATGTTGACAATGGCACTTTCAGTTAAGGAAAGTAATAGCTAATTAAGTTTGAAAAATGCCAACACTCGCTTAAAAAGGTCACGAAAAACTACAATTATAATGTTGTCTGAAGGTGGAGCTGACTGGTCTGAAACATCAAGGTTTGAACCAAGGAGTGTTTCCACAGCCCGTCTGTTAATCAGTGATTCTTACATTTAAATATCAATAAGTACATGTACTAAATTGTTCATCCAGTTATCATCAATCACTTTAAACATTCATTCATCTTCTTCTCCTCCTGCCTCACTCCACCCATCCACTCAGAGGTGTCTGATCTGTCGTCCTGACCTGATCTGTGCCAACCAAAGTTCATGGTTTTGGTGGGCGGTCTGGAGGAGATCCACAGGGAGAACAGGCTCACCATCATACTGCCAAAGTCTGTCAGGAGGTGGGCTGCGTCAGTCATGATGGCCAGGCTGTGAGCCAGGTAGCCTCCTGGAGGAAACCAGAACAAAACCAAGAAATATGAGTTAGCCTTGCTGACTTTTTTTGTTTTCAGTTTTTATCAAGTTATAAGAAAACTGACTTTAAAAACCTGCTGATCAGGAGTGTGTCACCAGCTGTGAAAACACCCTCCACTTTTAACAACATCCATCTCAGCCATTTAAAGGATTGTTAAACCTGTAGTTTAATACAGCTACAAACCAGGAAGTGTATTAATTCTTAGACACAGGGTAATGCCTCGGGTAAAAGAGATGCAATATTATTTTATATCATCATAAACGTCTGGGAAATCAGCCAATAAATGTGAGCCAGTCCACACTCCTGGCTATAAAAAGTTTGAAGCTTTGTTCTTTGTAGTTTCTTTGTTTTAGAGTGAAATGTGCAGTTAGTCAAGATGTCAGCATAACAGTATTTACATTACAGTCCCATCGGTTTCTGCATAAAATCTTTTTTTTTAATCAGAAGAAGTAAATCTCTGTAACGGATGTGTGATATGAAAGTTTTTCCTGTTGAATGGTATCATCTTAAACGTTTGCCCAACATCAGAGGAGCACAAAATACTCACTAATCAATCCAGGTTTTGTGCACAAAGTCAAAATCTCAAAATCTTCTCTGCAGCTGTTTCGGAGAATTCGGGAGGACACGTGCTAACCATGTTCAGCCAACAGGCGTCAATGCACTACACCAAAACCTGGTTGTTAGGGTCAAATTTATGTCAGCCTGTCAACAAGTGACCACAGTGGAATTAAATTGATGTTTGTCAGATGATAGGAGCTGATGATCAGTGATGCGAGACATAACAATTGAGACAAGACGAGACACAACTGAGCGTGTCTCAAGACATGATTGGATAAGCACATTATCATAAGACAAACAAACATTGATGACAGAGAGGAGGGGCATAAAAGAAAAAAATGAAATTATTAAAATTGGAAAGCAGTGCTGGGATGTTGGCACTATATGTTGTGTGGGTCTGTGTGTGGAGGTGTTTGTGTGTGAAGGTGAGTGTATAAACTTTTACCTATGACTTCACCGATCATGAAGACGAGGCAGACGGCTGAAGCGATGTAGAGTTTCTTCTTGGCCAACAGCTTGTCCACACTGTCCTCACACACCAGGGCTTTGGCACCGTGGCAGTGGGCACCGACAGGTCGTTTCAGCTCGATGGCGCCGGCCATGCCTCCGTTTTTGAAAGGGAAGTCGGGATCTTTGGAGTCTGGGAAGGAGCTGCAGGGACACAGAGGGGATGTGTTCATGAGGACAGAGATGGATCCTCCCTAACATTCGTACATTAGTTCAGTTTGTAATAATGCAGGTTATCACTGTCACTCCGTTCTGCAGTATATCAGAGCACTGGGTGAATTGATTTTTTGAGTAAATGTTGCTGCAGAGCATAATGTTGTTTGAAAGAGTTACAATAAACTGAAACAGATCTTCTAAATTAAGTGGACTACAATCAATGTTCAGTAAAGTGGAAGAACGGTGAGATCGGTCAGCCACTGAAGAAGCTTGTGAAATCGATTAATGCTGACAGTGAGGTAGGTGTGTATGAAAACACTCCTCTTTCCTCTTGCCATGACCCAGTAAGCATAGTTTTGGTGATTTGCAAGTTGACAAACATTTAGACATTTAGGTTTATACTGGGCTATATTTGTTTATAAGGTTACGATTAGCCTAAACATTGTTTTAACATAATTTAACTGCTATGTTTTTAGTGTCAAGCAGACCCTATTTTACCCCAGATGGCAAAATGCTCTAAGTGCGCCACTGTTAGCCATCTCATTTTGCTGCTCCCAGTCGTAGGGGTTTGTCAGTAACTGATCCGAGTGGTGTATGCGCAACTGCGTCTTGAACAGCTAGGTAAGACAACGCCGTTTGGACAAACCACACACAGTGATTGTGAATTAAATTGGGAAAAAATGCTAATGTTCCACTCAGATTAGGCAGCTACTCATTCCCAATCTTAGATTCACATGCTAGCATTTGCTGCAGTTAGCATCTCACTTTGCCGCTCCCAGTTAGAGGTTCTCAGAGTTGAGATGAGAAGTCAGGAGATCACCAAAGGACACGTGGATATGTGGATGGCAAAACATCTAACCAACAGACAAATCAAAATAAGTTTCCATCCATGAGCCATTCAGATTCAGGTTTTCCCAATAACAGTTTCTATATTATTGAGTGATTCTTCTGTATGTTCTCAGTCAAACACCATATCTGACTACTGAGAGATCCTCTTAACATTGCTACATGTTTAGACCTAAACGAATTATGTTTCAACCTGGGAATTACACTTACAGATATAGGCTACTTCACATTTGACAACACAATACAATGAGCTGAATTTTAATCATGAGAACAAAACAAAATGCTGAATTCTCCATTTTCTTCACACACAAACACACACACACACACACATACGCACACGCCCAGGTTGCTATTCTTGCCAAGTGCAGTGAGGGAGAGCTGCGATGATGTGGGTAATGAGGTGGAAAAAAACTAATTTGGGCTCACTTCAGATAACCACACACACACAGACACACGCACAAACAGACACACACACACACTTAATGTCACACTCTTCACATGGGAGATTGCCAGTGTTTCATTGTTAGCCTTTATCTCTCTCACACACACACATACACACACTTAAAGTCTTACGGGATGTCCAAGCTGAAAAGATGCAGCCAAGTGGAAAACAGATTCTGTTCAATTATACCACTGGGACGTACGAGCAAACACCCCCCGAACGCATGGACAAAAGCGCAACACACACACATAGACTGCGTACACACAACGCATAAAGTATACACACTCGAGTGCTCTGAAGCCTGAGGGCAATGTTATGTTCAATGTGAGCATTTTGTTCTTATGGAGGGAAAAAAAACAGACGATGCTCATAGTCTTTGAAACCTTAGTGCAAAATATGCTGAACAACTACAGCAACACAAACAATAATAAATACTCACACATCGAACATGTACAAAATGTAGACGCATTATTGTTGTATAACAAATGTATTCACCACGTTATCAAGGGAGAAGAATTAGCTGTTTAAAATAGAACTTGCCCAGCTAGCATCTCACTAGCCTCTGTTTGCTAGGGTTAAGGGTGTCTTTCATTAGTTTTTCCTTAAAAGCCTAAATATTACTGAGATTTTATGTTCATTTCTAAATAATAAATGAGCATCTAGCACTGGACAGTAAAATATAATCAATTGAACAATGATTCTTTTGTTAGCATTTAGCAATGTCCACTTTTCAACCAAGTTTAACCTGGTTTTAGCCAAATGACTACATAATTTTTGGCCTAAAACTCATCAATTGTTATTCTGATATTTCACAGCAATGCACTTAAAATCTACTTGCCTGACAAAGGATGTAAAATAATATTCTATAATATTTTTCACCTCCTCCAAAACACATGAACGTGTACTGCCTGACTACACTGACCGAGCTGTAGCTCTGGCAAGCCAGCTGGGGGTTTAGCGGCTAGTCGCTTGCTACATTCAATACACTGTCTTAGCTTTTCAGACTAATAAATACATAAACAAACAACTCTGTCAATATATATAATATATTGTGTCAACACACGCAAAATAACAGTCAGTCAGTCCGAAAAGGCTACCGAGCACAACAGACTGTGTGTTCTATGCTAACATTAGCCGACAAAGGAGTGTGTTGCTGCCGCTGCCATTTTCTTTGGCTCTGGAGCTGTGTGCTTTGTGGTATTCAGTTAGCAGCTGAGCAACAATCTGTCACCACTATGGCTGCCCACTCGTTCTTTAGGTCAGGGGCTGTGAGCTTAGTGCTGCTGAAGAGCAAATCACTCTTTCAAAGCTTCAAACCAAGCTGTAAAACTCTTCAGACCAGGAAAGATTGTCTTTATGTGTGTTTGTGGTTTTGTTTATCATTATATTTTTAGCTTTTCAACAAGTTTTTCACTTTCTCCATGTTTCTAAAAGAAGGAGACAAAAAACAGCAACAACACGGTTTACTGTGTTTTCATTTATAAAGCCTATTTAAAAAAAGTTCTAGTTAATTGAATATAGTTTAAGTATATGATCTCCAGGACGGAGATCATATTTTCTTATTTGTTCGCACATGTTACTATCTAGTGTTTACAAGTTCTAAAAATATAAAACCTTTTGGGACCTCAGTTTTATTAATGTGAGTTTGTCCTGGTTTGAAGCCAAGGCTTTCCTGAGAAATATCTGCAATATCATCAAACATCCTGAAGGTAAAAATATCAAATAACAGTCTTAATTTTATGCTTGT
This sequence comes from Pagrus pagrus, assembly GCF_965226575.1. NCBI lineage: Eukaryota > Metazoa > Chordata > Actinopteri > Spariformes > Sparidae > Pagrus > Pagrus pagrus. The sequence continues at coordinate 20,628,767 of NC_140200.1, read as the reverse complement.
GGAGACATTCCCCACGTGTCTCCGTACAAACGTGTGGATGTAGCATCTTTTCAACCAGGTAAATAGGTCTAATGTGTAAATCTGAGCTTACCTGTGTATACTATTTAATTGCAGCCTAATTAGTTTGAAGGGGTAATAAGTAGCGCGGTGAGAGTTGATTCGATTGATCAATGAGGTAATTAGTTCTTACTCAAACACACTTTTCCTGCCAAAGCTGCCTACCTGATGGAGTTGCTACCCCAGCGGCACCTTTAAATCTTCACTAATTACCAGTCAGGAGTAAAATAAAGTCATGTAAGGCTACTGAACCTTAAATGAAGAGGGTGTGGAGACTTTTCAATGGCTATTCCAACCAGTCAGATTTCACGTGGACAGAGCATCACTCATGAGACTGTATATTGTTTCTGATGAGAGGATCAGGACGTCATCCTTTAGCTGTTTTTGACCTCTGCAGTGCTGCCTTTTTCCTGCTTTTCTAGATAAATGCAGACAAACTGTCCAGTTTTTCACATTTGAATATGTGAATTTCTATACGCATTTTATTGTTTTTATTGTTTTATCATCATCTTGGGATTTTTTGGTGCCAGAAGTGATCATATTTGGATGAGAGGGTGGAGCTGGGGGTGAATATTGATTGGATCTGACTGAAAACCCAAAAACACGCAACGGTAGCAACTTTTCAGTCCCAAGGTAGCCACGCCCAAAATCATACCCTGCGTTATTGTTTATTTTAATCTAAATGGGACCGTTATTTACAAAATGAACATCACACAGTGTTGAGGATGACCTGAAACTACCGATTGAGACCATAAACTCACCAGGAAACTGTTTACTGAGGTAATAAATCAAGTGAGAAGTAGGGTCGTTTTCTCATAAGCTTACATAGAAACTGACAACTTTTTGCCACCAGGTCATTGCACATGCACACTCGCTTTATAATGTCCAAAAGGTTCAACAAAATAAGCAAATGCTCTTATTTGATTATACACTAAGTAAGATAATGCACTCAGACTTGTGCAGTCAATGATTTTTACACCCTTCACAGATTCTGCTTCTTTGATGTCCGTCATCATTGATTATCTCCTTTAACTGCTAACTTCCAAATAAACCACTTTGATAGGCAATCCAAAGGTAATAAAGATCTTTACAGTTACATTTAGTAAGTGCTTTAATGATTTCTGCAGTCATCATCCTGCCTACAGTAACATAATGTATTCAGTCAAGTTTGTTTCAGCTGATGCATTGACTTGTTGTTTGGCTGAGGTCATGTTGTGTCTCCAAAATGTTTGGGTCAGTAAATATCCCTCGGGGCAGGTGTGTGTTTGTTGGTTCCTTCTCTAAGGAGCGGTGCCAGGACCGGAGGGAATATTCAGTGATCTGTGAAATTATATGATATGAAGAGACCTCAGAATAGCTGTCCAGTGAAAACAAAACTAACCATCAAGCATTTAATTACAGCTGCGGCACCATACTATATTTAACAATGCCTGCAGTGAGAAAGGATGCTGAATGTCTTTCGAGAAATAGTGTTGGTATTCGATGATAATCTTATTATTACTGTTATTTTAGCACTTGCTAGGACATGTCTTTGTGGCCTAATAAGCATCATTTTGCCGTGTTTCATTGTTCATGTCAGCTGTTTTTGATGTAAGTCTTAAAAATATGCTGATCTAAGAGTTATTTCTCCGGGTGGATCTCAGTTCTTTTTGGTCAGTATGTGTCTTTACATATTGTCTCTGTGTTTCTTCAGCCCAGTCGCCAAAATAAAATGTTGGCATTTTACACCTCCGCAAACCACGGCTACATCCACATTTTCAAGTTTCATATGTATCATATCGACATATCTACATACATAACAGCTGTGCCAGACAGCCGCCGAGCGAGAGACCACTGTTCAAGACTGCGTTTCAACATTTGTAAGTGTGAAACCACTCGATAGTTTGTAGCGAGACACCGGGACAATTAAAAAATTCAACATATCAAACGTAAAGATTCAACATATCCGAGGTTGTTCTGATTGGACTGGTTCCTTTTATATCTTCTCTTAAGGGAGAAGTTCACCCTAAAATATAAATGCTATTTACACCCTCCACCTCCACTTCCCAGGTGCAGCTACAGTGAAGATTTTGGCTCGAAAATGGTATAAATAAGATATTTTCAAATCCATTCAAATCAACTTTTCCTTTAGATGAATTGTCTAACATTTTGGTAAATATGCTTATTCACCTTCTTGCTGTGAGTTGTATGACATTATTGATGCTAGGTGTTTTTAAATCTGCAAAAAATAGCTCAATGACTCCTTACCCATTACCGGTAGACAAGCTTGCCTGTCTGTTGTTTTGTTGTTTGTTTGATTGTTTGTTTTTTCTGGTGTGTCACATTGGACGTCACAAATGTGCCGGAAAACAGGGAACAGAAAGCTGCATGCAGACAAGTGACAAGAGTAAGGTGGCTACTTTTTTATTTTATTTTAACGCCAACTGAACAACGTTCGAGAGCTGTTTGAATGGAGAAGATTGCTTGTGTTGTGTTTACGCACCTCAAACGTAACCTAAACATGCATCTTAGTGTGTCCACCTAGGTGTCATGTGCCATTTGACCTGAAAATAAACAGCTGATTGTGCCCTTTTCCACTGAAGACAAAAGCCAGATGGGTTTTGTGAAGTATGATGGTGAACACTGTCAACATTATATGTGCTGTCGTGCTGTCTTCCAATCGTTTTCTTTGATGTTAACACATTTTGTCTATGAAAAACCTTCTTTGAGCGGGCTAACATTACTTTTGTCATGATTTAGCCTTCTGAGAAGATGACTTTTAAGTGTTTTGCTAGATAGACCATATTCATAACAACCTATTTGGAAAAATCTCTTCAGGGACATTAAGTTAAACTTCTCTTGGCTCGAGCACAAGTTGGACCGGGCTGGTAACCACGGTCCATGAGAAGTCTGGCTTCACTGGTTGTTGTCTGGGGGATTCTGTGGAAGCTGCAGCAGCAGTGACGGATCCAGCATCTCCTGCCAGACACACATTAACCCTCAGCCAATTATGCTGCCAGAAATATCACAATTACCATTGAGAAAAACGACCCAACTAATAGGCTTTGGTAAGTACAGCTGGGTGACATCATTTAGACCAATGGTAAGTTATAAGGAGTGATATGAAAGGGAATTTGTTGATTTTCTGTACATAACACCACCAACCCTTCAGCTACATGAACATAAACTGTGATTAAAGTAGCAGCTTTATTTGTCCTCAACATTACCTCAGATTTATATTTGTATGATACTGGTACAAAACATCTTTAATTGGAGGCTTTAGCCTGGTTGCTGGTTAGAAATGGTTAGAAATGGTTGAAGTTTTTGGTCATGGTTTTTGTTACCGTCCACATGATCCGGCTCTTTTTTAGGGACCAAAACATTTATTTTTGTAAACTTGTGACTTTCCCATGGGATCTGGCAGATTTAGTGTTTCCCCACATCTGGACACCAGAAGTCTTGTTTATGGTGAATAAGGTTACTTTACAGATGGACGTCATGTAAACACCTGCTGACTGTTAGTGTGTGACCGAGAGCTGGGTTGTTGTTTTTTTGTATATTTTTGAAAAGCAGTTGTGGAAAGAGTACTGAAAATCTGTACTCGTGTCAGAGTATGTAAGTAGGTAAAATAACAGACTTGAGAAAATACTCATATTAGAAGTATGAGTACTCCAAAAAATGCCTTAATTACAGTAATTTGAGTAGTTGTAGTTAGTTACTTTCACCTCTGATGAAAAGGCACCTTTGTTTCATGAGTTATAACAAATGGACTTACTGATAATGATCATTTATAAATGATTTTTAGATCAGTTGTAAACCATTAATAAGAACATTTTTGAGTTCCCATGTTATTAATGGTGTTTATCGATCAAGCAAAAACGCACTCAGCTTCTCAAACATGAATATTATATTATATTATATTATATTATATTATATTATATTATATTATATTATAGATTATGCTGTATATATTTTGGGCCTAGAATGATGACAAGACTAAGTACATTTACTCAAGTACTGTACTTAAGTACAATTTTGGCGTATTTGTATTTTACTTGTGCATTTCTACTTAATGCAACTTTATACTTCTACTCTGCTACAATTTGAAAGCCAATATTACAAAACGAAATAAAAATCAAGTAGTTAATTATAATGTCATTTTATGGATTAAGATACCCAGCAGTTAATAAAGTGACTTAAAGTAGCTCCATCTTTACAAGCTGCAACATTAGTGACATTTACACACAGTGTTGTAAAAAGTACCCAAAAGTCATACTTGAGTAAAAGTAAAGATATCGAGTTAAAATATTACCTGGGTAAAAGTGAAAGTCACACATTTGAATAGTACTTGAGTAAAAGTCTTAAAGTATCTGATCTTACATGAAGTTAAGTATCAAAAGTACAAGTAAAAGTAAATTATAGATATATTCATATGTATGTGTATACATGTCTACTTGGAGTTGACGATTATTATATCCAATATTTTGTATTTTTCTGAATCTTCAGAATCAGTGTTGTTTTTATAATCTGATGATGAAAAGATTATTAAAGAATCCACTACTCTGACTCTGACTCTGATGCAGCCTGTAATCTTCAGTAACTAGTAACTAAAGTTGTGAAATAAATGTATAGGAGTAAAAGTACAAGATTTGCCTCCAGAATGTGGTGGAGAATAAAGTAGAAAAAACGATACTCAAGTAAAGTACAAGCACCTCAAAATCGTACATGATGACAGAACTTGACAGAACCTTTCCATCACTGCTTACACATCAATGCATCAGTAATTATAATCCAGTGATATAAAATATATGTATTCTATAATGAGCCATCCACTTTTGGTAATATAAGTACGTTTTGGTACTAATTTTTATGTACTTTAACTTTAGTGAGATTTATTTACTTGTAATGGAATATTTTTATTCTAATGTAGCTACTTGTTCTTCTGTAAAATATGTGAGGACTTCCTCCTACAGCACTGACGATATAAACCACTTTACTGCCAGCTGGGAAAATGCTGAAGATGACACAGTAAACACACACACACACACACACACACACGGTGCAAATGGTGCATGAAATCTTAAATGTGGTGCCATATGCACCTTTCTCTCTCTCCCTCTCTCTCTCTCTCCCTCTCTCTCTCTCCCCCCCCCCCCCCCCCTCTCTCTGACTCTCTGAACCCTGATAATAATTTCTATAATTTCTACAGGATATTGTTTCTCCACCTCGGGGAGCGGTATCTCTCAGAGGCCTAAACATCTGCAGCCTGACAGTCACAGAACATGTCCAAACGTTTCCTCTATTTAATTATAAAACATCAGATTGCTGTCAGATCTTTTAAACGAGGTGGGCTGACTGACTCTGAAAGGTGAGAAGCAGCTGATGTGAGATCCCAAATCACTTCCAGCTACCTCAGAGTCCGCAGCCTGTCACACTTATTGATTAGAGGTGTGAGAAGAGATGCATCAGGAGGCCTCATGACGAGCCGCTTTTTATATGACGACGATGTGACGACAGAGAAATATTTTCCACTTGATTAGTTTTATTTTCCGCATGTGAGCTGATATTTCTGATGCTAACATGAGGCTGCGGGAGGTTGTTGAAGCCCGCCAGGTGTGTTTGTGCAGCAGCTGAAGAGAATCTGTTGCAGAAAATTCATCTTATTTATTTGCGTTATTTGATTTGTTTGAGGTATTTTGGTGACGAAACACCAGCGCAAGATCACTTAATTATTAGGTTATTATTTGTTTTTTCATTATTTTGTTTAATAACTTAATGACTGTTTTGTATGTATTTTTTTTTTTTTTAATAATTACAGCTCCAAAATCTAAGCGTAGGCCTATTTTTTCGTCTTATGTGACATTTTATTTACTGAAGCTGATTTTTGTCATTTTTGGAGAAGAATCATGACAGTTTCTCTGCTGAAAAACATATTTTACGCTTTTACAGGCCAGTGAGTTTATCTTTTAAAACCCTAAACACGCCTTGCGCCAAAAATGTTATCATACAACCACATTAAAGATAAGATAAGGATAAGATAAATCTATTTGTGGCACCTTAAAACACCTGCATGTATCTACTGTGTTATCAGTCTCGGTGATTTCCGTGTCTCTCCGTCCTCCCTCATGCAGACTGGACGTGCAGCGTGCAGGGAGAACCTGCCTCGTGCCTCCCCTAATGACAGATGATGAGTTTTTAGCATTGCTCAGTGAGCTGGCCCCGGGGCCATTTGTCACAGGCTGTCCAGAAACAAGCCAAGCATGGAAATGAATTTGTTCATTCACATAAAACAGCCCGCAAGAGCCGGCAGCCTGCTTAACATGCACCACGGTAACAACACCGTGCGTTACACACCATGCTTCACTACATGCAACAGCCACAACATAATCTGCACGCGTCAGCACAATATTCACTTTGTGCTTGAAAAAAAAAAAAAAAAAATCCTCAGACTTTCTTTAAACTTGAGTATTTCTTTTAAATTAAAATAAATGAATGAATTGCATGCATGATGTCACATTTCACAGGTAACTTATTCTCCATGCAGCTGCAGTCACATAAAACATGACATGTCCTCACCTTTGCAGTTTTAAAGAATACATTTTCGCGTTCTTCTCGTGTATCAGTTGAGATTTCTCCGAATTTGCAGCGTTGTTATCCATTTTTAGTAGCTACAATTATTATTATTAGTATTATTATTATTATCACTCAACCTGCAGTCAGTCTGTGTCCCGTCTGAGAGGAGAAAAAAGAAGTACAGGTGATTTCCTTTTCTTCTTTTTCTTTTTTTTTTTTTTTTTGGAGGATGCTGCAGGAGTTGCCGAGTGGCTGAGAATCGACAGGTCCGCTTCCTTCGATCTTCACTCGACGCGGGGAAAAGTCAGCCGATACCTCATCTCTGTGAGCAGTGAGACTTCAGGACAAAACGGATAAATTCCTTCATTGCGGCGCGGAGAGGCAGGAGGTGGAGGGAACCGTGTCTGAGGGAGGTTTTAATTAGGGCTGGAGTTGTAGCCTCGAACATGGAGCTGCAGCGACAGTGATAATGAGCCTCAGAGCTCTGAACACTGCAGCTGCTGTTAGTGGACAGGACAGGAGCTTCAGTACAGCCTGGTGCAAGCAGGACCTCCGGTGGGTGAATCATAATGGGACAAGCATCAGTGTGAACGAAAATCAATTCATTCACAGACCCACATTAAGCCTGTCTGTGCTTAAGCTTTCCACTCACATAACATACAGCAAAAATATAAGCAATATGTTAAAATTGAGATTATTGCACAATGTTCGGCTCACATGTTTTTCAAATGTCAGTTACACTTCATGAAATATGAGGATGTGTTGCAGATATTCAGATAAATCAGCGCAGATCTTTGTCCTGGATTTTAAATCAACTCTTCTTTCATACATTTAGGCGACAGGAGCGTGACATAGGGTGATGTCAAATAAGATTTATGCCATGTTGATTGATTTACAGGCTTTATCAGAGCAAAACATCCACGATCACAGACCCAGTCATAAATGAAAAAGAAATGATACGATTTTTTAAAAAAATACTAATTTCTCTGTGTCTAAATATGTACAAACAGATGAGAGTCTAAAACAATATTCCCAAACAAAAATTATGAAATAAATCAGGGCTGTTACAGTTTTATCGTTTATTTATATATCTACAGATATGTCAGGTTAAAGAATATGCCAAAAAAGATTCACCATCATCTCATAAGATTCTTTAAAATAATCAGATTTTTGCAGCCAAAAAATATATAAAACAAATTTATGTTTTAAAAGATCCATATTTAAGATACATAAAGTCTTTATGTCTAATAAACATACTACTGCATGTACATGAATGTTATAGATGTATATCTACTAATGTCAATCTTGTAAAAAAAAAAATGGCTGTAGAATTTAGCTTTAGGCCTATTTATCTAAATTGATAGCATGAAAAACCGTTCAGCGTCAATAAAACATACAAAATTATGGCTTTAAACAGTCAAAGACAAAGATGTTAACATGTAAATTATTAACTGATAGTATAGAGTCCAGTTCTTTGTTATTAAATTGGTAAAACAATGTGAAACAGGGTCCAAAATATACGGGTTTAACGTGGATTTGCGGCACTGCTCATCATTGATGACTGCCGCGCCAATGCTGCCTTCGGGTGCTGCTGGGACAAACGTAAATCTGTTAAGTTTTAATCGGCTTGCCTTCATTGCGCTACTCTGAAGTTAAGTTTTTCTACCTGTCATTTGTCAGCAATGTTTTTACAACTACACGCACAAAAACACAATTTGCTTATTAATTATAATCCGAAATTACAATATCATTTCAATCTAACATTTGAGTAATCTAGCCTATTTGTTGTGTTGTTGCGACATTGCTCACCTTAAAACTGAGGATGACAATATTTTTGATAGCATAAAGAAACTCCTGTTATTATATGGAATGTGTCCACTGATTATTTGGTCCCTATTATCTTGTGGTTGGAATGGACTACCATGAAGCGTTTCACATTTCCTGACAGAAAATGCTCTGTGACCTCTCAGGTGTAAGCAAATTAACACTAACCCGAACCCTCATGACTTCTTTAAAATGTATTTATTTTTTATTATTATTATTATTTTTATTATTAACAGAAATGATCAACATATTTTCTAGATTACAATGGCACGCTGTCTGATTACCATAAATACAGCATCAGTTTACGTTCCTCAACGTCATGACGTGTCCAGTGTTTGGTTTCCGCGCCGCACCGCCAAGCAGACATGGCAACAACAAGCTGCGAAATCAAACAAGACGGACAGCAGACAGATGAAGGAATGGACACAGACAGATCCATGTCGAGGTCCGACAGGTAAAACATGAAGTAGTAATCTGTGTCTGTGTCAGAACACTGTAAGGGAGTAACGGAGTGAAACCTGGCTCTCCTTAGCTTGCTAACGCGGCTAGCAGGCTAGCTTCCACTGTCAGACCCACGCATTGTGTTCACGTGTACACAAAAGCAAAGGACAAAGAGACGGAAAATTACAAATAACGCTTAAACAACAATAAGGTGGTTGTGGCTAAATCATAAAATATTTGTAAGAGGTTCGTTTTAAGTGTTTTACCCAGCGACAGTCATGTTACCACTAGCTTTCTTCCCCTGGTTTCACTTGCGCTTATAACGGTTTATTCTGTTATACTGAGGACGTCACGCCAAACTTCTGTGAAAATGTGACGAATTATGCGAGTTATGGTGTCTGCAAACGTTTACAATGGACGTAACTTTACCTGACAGCGTTTCAGCCTGGCCTGGTAAATTCGGCATATTAACTACTAACTATAAACGAAAACTCCTTTCATTCTGCATTGTATGAATGTGTTTAATGACGAGGGTCAAGTAATAACAAGCGAAACATGTAAATGGTTTCGACAGAGGATGGGGTGCACTGTTGGTCTTCTCCTCTTAACGGCAGCTAATGCTACTTCGTGGCTAACACTCGCTCATTCATAACACGTAGCACTGAGGATGTGTAGCGGGGGGGTGTCAGGTGTCTGCCTGGCAGCCACGCGGACCTGGTTATGTTTGAACACCTGTCCCGTTGGGTTTGTGCGGGGTAGGTCTGTGATTATGACGGCATTACATTTCCCACAAGGATTATTCTGAAATGAGGGCAAACTGAGTGGAACCCAGGTGGTTATTTGAGATGCATGGCTCTGATATGTGTCATTTTTATTTTATGCAGGAACCCATTTAAAATGGGTCAGGTAAATATTTGCTTGACTGATTAAAAATGACTATATATCCTTGATCTTCCACTCATTCGCCTGCCCAGTTATGATTACGCATGAGAAAGTTCCCAGAGGCTTTTTCCACTGTCTTTTCTAAATACTATTTTAAACAACAGGTTTACAGCATTTTATTATTACAGGGTCTGTTTTAATCATTAGAGATATCATTTAAGTTAAGAAAGCAGAAGCCCTGTTTTATTAACCTCAAGAACAAGTCTGCAGTAGACAAGCATGTATTTACTTTTATTTAGCATTTTTCTATAGCCGCTTACACACCAATGCCATTTTGATAGAATATAGTGTGTTCTTCAAGGATATTTTGACATTTAAGCAGGAGGACTGGTTTTCAACCACCAATTGTACAAATAATGGCCTCTCTGCGCTGCTACCTGAGCTACTACAGCTGCACAATCACACCCATGGTTTCGTCTTATTAGACACAACAAGACTAGAAACTGAAGACCCTGTGATTTGTGAATGCAAGATGTTCATGTTTATGGATAAAGCACCATTAGATTACCATATTTAAATATTTTTATTCAAACAGGGTTCATTAAAGTACGAGGATAGTGAGATAGTTTGATCGTAGTCAAAAACTGTCCCTGCCAAGTGATGACAGCCTTACTCATGTGAATGCTGGCCCCACCTCATGCTATCCAGGGCAGCGATGTGATTTCCTGGGGAGTGTTGGAAAGTTCACCCTTCCTCCCCCTCAACCACACCGACAGCAGAGACCTCACTGTGGAGAGAAAAGTTAAGAGAGAGATACTCGAGTACACAAACTCCCTCTCATCTCTCTACAGGACAGCAAAGTATCTGCAGGTCCACGAAAGCCAGAGAATTAAAGCATTAAGGATCAAATTTTGATCCGTTTGCAGGTCTTACAATCAAAAGCCTTTTGACTGTGAAACCGGTCTTAAAACTAGCTTTGTGGAACCTGCAGATGCTACAGAATTAAATGCCTGAATTGGAGCAGCAGCATGGGGCCAACTATGAGCTAACAGGGCATCTCTGATGGCAACCAGCACAGATTAAAGTAGTTAGCAGGCATGAAGTCACAAGGACTAAATAGGTGCCAAATCAGATCAGTTCTGCCGTAAAGACTCCAAGTAAACTCCTGTTATTTAGCTGAATACAATTAATTTGGAGTTATTTCTTTTATAATGATTTCAGTTATTTATAACAGTGGTTTGCAATTGAAGTACAGTAAATAGAAACCTGTGAGCTGAACCTTTGGAACAAAGTCAATGTGCTGCTCTCTGATCTTTGCATTGGTTGTCCTCTTGTCTTTAACTCCAGTGGGAGTGGGGATGACTCCCTGGATGGCCTCTCAGACCGTGTCCCCCGTTGCCCTTTGACCCCGTCTTTATCACCACAAAAACGGACTACAAGCCAGTCGAAGACGGAGCCCCCACTGCTGAGGACGAACAAACGGACCATCTACACTGCCGGCAGACCACCCTGGTACAACGTGACTGGGACCACCTTCAAAGAGGCATTTGTCATTGGTGAGATATCAGAAAGCGGTCTCTACTTTTGCTCTTCTGTACTGTATGCCCAATTGATAAGTGTCATAAAGATGGACGATGTGTCTCCACCTCCTCCCACTGAACAAAAATGAAGCCAAAATATCCTATATACGAGTGCTGCCATTTTGCGCCGGTGGTGTCATTTGGAGTCGGACTCTGTGCAGGAGTGATCAAGCAGTGAATCCATGAGATCAAGGTCCTGCCCGTAAACCCATCCACTCAATTGTGATCAAGGTTCATAATGTTTTATCCCCTTTTATATCGCATCAAATGACTACTTAACTGATAATTTTGTTTTTTAATTAAACACTTGAAAATACATCAGCATGATAAGAATGACCTGAAATGGCAGAAACCCTCCTCAGGGAAAAATGTATTTGACGTGTACTTTGAGTTTTTAGTTTGGCTCATGTCACATGTGCTCCACATGCTCGGGTTTATGACCTGTACTGGCTTCACTTTTGGGTCGTTGTCATGCTGTCCATCTTTGCACGCAGTCAAAGATTCAGAGAGCAAATCCCTGATCTCAGACACCTGCTGAGTTACCAAATCAATGCCAGCAAATTCACCTAGAGTTTTTTGGATTCTCCATCTTGCCTAACCCTAACCCATCTATGTGCTTAAAAGCTGAACCAGTCAGCATCCTATGAGAAACTACTGGCAGCTACAGGTGTGGTTTAGGTGTGACAACCAGCAAGAGAAGCAATTGTTTGTTTTAAAAACAAAAATGGCGGCTCCTCCAGTGATTTTACATTGAAGCAGCTATCGCCTTAGTTATATCAGAACTGGAGAGTTTATTTTATTGAAAGAAGAGCAAAGAACAGATTTGTAGAGTTTTCTTGATGCAAAACACGTTTGCTCTTTTCTTGACTGGCTTTGGTAAGTGTTTGATTTCAAACCGGCTCCGCTGATAGCGTTCTTTTACTGGTGATACTGATTGATTGAAGTTTGCCCGTGATAGACAGTGATTAACGGATGGTTTGTCCAATCACCCACCAAATATTTTTTTAATGTGCCTGACCTTTTGCAAACAGTTTCTAGCAGCGCCTCTCCAGATGTTTCTGTGTAACAAACCATCTGGTGCGTCAGGTTTGGAGGCAAGTGCACAAAGAATACAAAATCTAATAGAACAGTAGGAGAAAAAAAATTTGAATTAGAATGAAATGATTTATTAAATTATCAGCAAAATTGTTGATTAATTTCCTTAATCAGCTCATTAATAAGTTGACTTTTTTTGGGTACTGAACCAATTTTATATAAAAAATAAATAAATAATCACATTGTCATTTTGAGTAACAGTTGTGTATACGTGCCCAGTCAGTAGTCTTAAATGTTCATGATGCTCTGGCCACCATCTTGCTGATCAGCGCAGTAAAATATCTGCCCCAATGAACCATGACAGAGAGACTGTGTGTTTGTGTGTACACATCTGTATGTGTGTGTGGTGTGTATTTGACATCTACTGAGCTGATGTTCTGTGGTTAAACACATCAGATTGGCATGAATGGGAAGACGTGCAGGGAGAGGTGGACATTATCTTTAGTAGGCAATCTATTATTGTCAATGGGCCGCAGTGACTGGTTACAATTTCACACTCTGCTGTCCATGTGGCTCCAGTTAAAAAGGACCAGACTGTGTAACTGCAGGGAACTGGCCCTAGCATCATGGCTGGAGAGAATAAACCAAAATGTATTAAAGGTCAGCGAAAGACAGAGAAAAACTGAGAAAGAGAAAAGCTTAAGGGGAGATAGGGATGGAAAGAAAAGATGGATGAACAGATGAACAGAAAGAGGAGGGATGAAGAGGGGACGTAAGGACAGGATGTGAAGCGTCATAGATACCAGAGGTTGTTTTCTACCCCCTCAGTCTGGTTTTATTGCTAATAGAAAGGCCGTTTTATCTGCTTTAACAAGCCGCTTCAGTTGCCAGGCCTCACTAGAAATTTGTCACCTATGCTAAATCCATACGAACACAGTAAATAGGATTTTAATTCTTTTTAATACATCAATTGTAAGTCAGAGCCAGTATTTCTACAACCCCTCTGGAGCTGTAATCATACGGAGAAATGAGCAGCACTGCAGTGTCTGCCAGTCAGCACTTTTGACCTTGATGGTTCTTATCTGAGCAAAAAAATCCCCTCCAACACCTCACTCAGAGTCGTTTATACCACTGAAGTAGCTCTGTAGGCTATTTCTGTTCCTGTGCACACACACCAACAATCACACAAACGCTCACAGTAAATGCATCCTGTTTTTTCACCTCCTCGCCAGCCAGCCAGCATGTTCTTCTGGCCCATTTCCCAGCATTGTTGTGCTGAAGGCTCACTGTTGTGGTCTTTAACCCAGGAGGTCGAGCACAGACTAACGTTTCTTACACCTGCGGTACTGATGAGAATGTTTTTATTTCTTCAAGTTATTGATTACAGCCCAAAATATGGTGACACCCAAACATTTCTTCAGCACCAAGAAAGTAGATGTTCATACTGCCATTTTTTTGTAAACATCACACTTGCTATTAAGTCATCATATTTTTGTGATGTCTCCTGGCATCAAAATCAGCAGGAATAAAATATACATTCAAAGTTAAAATGGAAAAAAAAGAAAGTTATAATATACATGGATTCTGTAAACTTTATTTTTAGAATTGAATCTTACTCTTAAAAAGCTGCAGTTAACTGTCACAACAATGGCAGCAATTCCTTAAAATTTGCTTCAAAACTGTTTTGAATCACTGCTCTACAGGTTCGCCAGGTACATTGGAAATCTGATGGTAATTTTGACTTTAGAAACAAAAGATCAGGATCAGTCATTGCTGTTTCAATCTGACAAATATGTGGCTCGATTTCTCAATGTTTTCAGATTTTTCTTTATTTGTAACAGTTTGGTGTTTCTGTCTGTTTCCTTCCTGGAGGTCTGTGTGGAGGAAGTGCCTCTGGTAAAACCACAGTTGCCAATAAGATCATTGAAGCACTGGACGTTCCCTGGGTGGTTCTGCTCTCCATGGACTCTTTCTACAAGGTACACAATCCAGTTAACAGCACTCAATGTAAACTGTCATTTAAAATATAAATGAAAGGTTTGATTGATGCCATCTAGCAGTGCATAGTTGTAAAAACTAATTAGTTTATTTAATCAGTTCAATCATAATTCAGATTACTTGCTCAGCATTTTAAACTCGGTGATCCGTAATAGTTAATTAGCTTTTGATTTTTAAACGACACCCAGTCAGTGTAAATTAAATACTAAGCTGATGTAAAATCAAACAGCTGCTCTTTCAATGCTTGTTTGTCATTATTGCTGATTTCAGCACAATAAGTAAAAGCTGCTGATTGATAACCGATTGAGGACAATAGCTCATATCATTTATTCCATTCTCTCCTCTGAGAGGTCGATTGTTTTTTCAGTTTGCTTTACTCACAGAATCGAGCCCATTAGGTCTGCATGTTTCTATAGATTGAGACCCAGTTGTTGTATTCTTGTAGTCAATTGAACACTAATGAGTAAAATAGGTGGAGATAGAAAACTGAACTCTAATGCCCCACAGTGTTGGATTATAAAAATGTGATTTCTAATGTTAGGCACTTTTAAGTTAAACAGTTTTCATCACTAATATAAAATGTAGATATCTAGTGATGTAAGGACATTTTGGTGGAGGCACCTTAATTCAGAAGTATTTTACATATTTGTCTGTCGAGCCACCTTTTATATATTTAATGTAACAGATGAGGAGCTTCACATGTTTTTCTTTAAAATTGAAATTGGTTGAAGACACTTTGCCATCAATATTTCCTGTATGAAATGTATCTTCCTACATCAAGCATAATTTTCTCATGATCTCACACTAATTTCAGTATTAAAAGATCAGCATTGACTTTTATGTTCCAAATTCCAGTTGATAATTGATGATTCATCCTCCATGGGAACTTTTATAATACTTACAATTGACATGATTCAAAAGACACAGATTGAATGAAAAGATTGATATCTTCTTTTTCGTCTGTGCTGTGTTTGTGTGTTAGGTGTTGAGTAAAGAAGAGCAGGAGCTCGCAGCTAAGAATGAGTATAACTTCGACCACCCTGATGCCTTTGACTTTGAGCTGCTGGTCAACGTCTTGAGGAAGCTGAAGAAAGGAAAAAGCATCAAAGTCCCAGTTTACGACTTTACATCTCACAGCAGGCGCAAAGAATGGGTAAGACATTCTCGCTAACTTAATCGACTCTGGGGTTACTTACCTGGACATGCATGACATGAATCATCATTAGTTGGACCAGAATGTATAATCCAATCTGTGTGGATAAAATATCATTAAAGCTGTCTTCATAGTTAAAGAATTATGACCTGAACTTCAATGGAATCGACCATTTCACTTTAATTTTTAGACGATTATCTGTTTCACCAAAATAAAAGTAGTAAACTGTATTATATATTTATTTTCTCGTAATTTAGAGGACCAAATTACCATTGTGGTTACAAATCCCTGAACTCTCTTCGGAGATGTATTAGTCATCTGGGCTGGTGCCAGCTGAGATGCCTGCTAATTTGCTAATTATTAAGGATTTAATGTACAAGACATTAACCCAAGCAAAGAGCACAAATCCGCTCCCAGAAGCATTGTGAAGAATCAATCTAGCCGTGTAGCACTCTGACAACTCCTCTCTATTTCTTTGCAATGTAATTTCATGGCTGAAAGGCACAACACCACGCGGGAAATCGCCTATCACGACTTGTGACTCTGAAATCATTTTATGGGCCTTTTGTACTGGGGTGAGTGTAATTAAGCCCCAGGTCCCGGGGGAGTTGAGGACTGAAAAGGGCCAGCTAGCTTCAGGCTGGATATACTGTGTATTCAGTGGATGAAGAAGAGTTGCTTCTTCTTCTCTGGTAAAACAGGAGGTCACCTTCTCTCTCTTTTTCTCTTAAACATGTTAAAGAGCCACTTAACCATCTTCTAGCAAATACCAGGGAAATGAACAAATCGATAAACAGTCATCCGTTTCTTTAGATTTCGCTTTCTGCTCTTCACACACAGCCTCGCATGGACGCTCTCTGTCTCTCTCGCTTTGTGTCTCCTAGCTGGTTCTCTCTCTTTCTCCAAATCAATACTCAAGTGTCCTTTCCATTGACTTTTGCATGAAGCTGGTCAGAGGAAGGTAATAGGATTGTGACATACTCTGCACCATTTTCTCTTTGATTGAGATGGTGATTAATCTTTCACACACGCTTGCTCTCCTCGGTAGTAAAGCAGGTTCACAATGAGTTTCATCAGATAACAGTGAAGCACGTGGACGTGTGCTGAGGTTGTGTTTGTGGGGCTACATGGCTGTAGGATTTCATGCAGCACTGTTCAACTGATCAGTAGGGCTGCACCTAACTATTATTCTGCCATTAATTTCAACATTAATTATTAATCAAATATAAAATGTGAAAAAATGCATACATACGTCAATATTTTGGTGTCTAAATGTCTAATTTGTACAAAAAGTTTCAGAATTGGTTCAGCGGATTGCCTCAGTCGGCAGGTGTGAAACAGGCTGCAATGTAACAACTTCAACTGTCCACTAAAAGCTTTTGTTTTTGCCACTGACACGCTGAGATTGTTACTTTGAGTGTATGAAAATGATCCCCACCAAGATGGATCTTTTTGTTAGAAGTATAACATAGTAGAAGATACTTTTCTGTTTAACCAGAAACGGCAGCTATGTTGCTATTTTCAAAGCCACCAGGCTCCATTAACAAAAACGCTTATTTTGCAGTGCAGATCATCGTAAAACAAACTCCTCAACAGAAACGGAGTAAAACTCAACTAAACAGTCTTGGACAGATACTTGATTTTTGGGTGCATTATATTCTGTATGACAACCTAGAACATCAGCCAATAATATCAACCAGCATATCAGTATATTGGGCTCCAGTCATGGTTTGTCTTTTCACTGTTCCAACAATCACCAACTCTGGTTTGGTCGAAATAAACCTTTTATTCACAGAGCTGGATGTGAAAATATTCTGGCCTACCCACACCATATTTCTCTGTTGTCTCTCTGATGTCATCTTGGTTGTTTCCTGTCAGACGCGTCGCATATTAGAAATTATTGGCCCGACGTGGAAATGTCTGAACGAGAGACAAACCAGACGCTTCTGCCAGAACAAATAAAACTGAAAAAAGAAATTAACATCTGTTGACACCTTCAACACACATCTATGGGTCTGTGAGCTATAAGCTAGACTTAAAAATATTGAATCTGTCCTCCATAATTTGTTCACCTCAACAGAAAACAGTGTACGGGGCCAATGTTGTCATCTTCGAGGGCATCCTGGCATTTGCCAACAAGGAGCTGCTGAAGGTAAGAAAACTCTGTTTCTCCACTCTACTAAGTTTTCACTCTCTTTGTCTGCCCTGTCGCGTTGTTTTTAACTCATACATGCCTGAACAGTTTCACACATCCAGTACCCAATGAGTAACATGCAGGACAGAGACAGTGAATGCAGCACTGATTGGCAACTGGTCGACATTTCTTTAAATACCTTCAGACATTTATTGCATTGGCAAAGTTTTCATAATGCTCTCTTCTCTGCACCAGACCTGATTAATGGCTCCGTCAGCCCAGAGACAACCAACAGGCTGATTAATAGTGAAGTAAATGTTCTGATTCTGAGCAGGGATATTAAATCCACTAACTGCTAATTTATCTGTGTGATGAATTGTTTCATATGGGTGACAGAATTGACTGGTGCTGATAAGGGCCTTTTATTAAATATCAGTCAGTCAGTTTTCCCCTCGGATCATGACGATGACTATCACTGTTTGATCATTTTTATCCATTTGTTTGTTTTTTTTAATTGAATTATTATTTATTTTATTATTTTTTTTATTAAAGCAAAATTCCCATCTATTACTAGGAGCTCCCCTTAGTGTTAAATAAGTAATTACATATTATAGGAAATAGATGGTAACATTTCTAGAGAAGCACCTATATTTAACACTTTCTGTACATAAAAAAGCAAAAAAAATAGATGCATAAATAAATAAATCAAATAATGAAAAAAATTCAAATGAGCATGTTAAAAAAAAAAAAATGTGTATAGGGCACCTAGTTCATGGGGAGAAATGTAATCCTGCATACCGAGGAAATCCATGAATGAAAAGGGAGTCCTTTATAGCAGAGTGGTCCTACAGCTGCTCCGCCTCGCTCTCCTTAACCTTTTGTGACGTGTATTTGTGAGATTGTGTGTGTGTGTGTGTGTGTGTGTGTGTGTGTGTGTGAGAGCTGGACCGTGGCGATAAGGCAAGCAGCCTCCCCAGGGACTTGGCTGTGTAGTTGATTACCCTCTGATTCAGTTAATAACAGCCTTTGTCCGTGGTGATTAATTGCGTTTTGTGTCCATTCTTGTAATTGAAGTCAATTATAGCTGCAAATCTGATATGCTAATGGAGAGGTCTGGTGAATCTAAGACGCTGCATTAAGACAAACTTTGTGCTGGGATTCGGTGATATGATGGTATATACTGTGAGAAGATCATAGAAGATTGCTTTTTTAACACTGGTAATATCAAAGTGGTATATAAGTAGGACTTCATCATGGCAAAATTGGATTTACAGGATTTCAGCATCAGTGTGATGAAGAAGCTTGGTTTATTGCATTGTTAAAATTTTGACTCCAGGGTTTTTAGTATTGCAATTCCACTCCCAAGAGACACACTTTTAAAAATATGAACAAACTCAAAGCAGCAGACGCAGAGAGATCTTGACTTTTAGACCCTCATATTGGTCAAGCTCCACTAGATCCTACATTTCCCTTGAGCACACACAACACACACATTTATCTCCAAGTTGACATGGACCCTGATGACCTCAAGGTTGTTATCTCAAACTTTGGAGGGCTCACTCTAGAGCCACAGAAGACATTGTGCAACTGTTTTCGCAGGCTGTATATAACTCCTTGTGACTGGTTAACTGACCTATATTTTTGAAGTCTACAGAATTCCCCTTTAATTCACTGGAATTGCCAAAAAGGGGGGCATCCCATCTGTTTACGATGCATACATGAATGACATTGGCTTGGCACTTACTTGTTTAGTTTAATTGCATACCACCAAGACATGCACACAAATAAACAAATATTAGGCAGGTCCAATATTTTGCATTTTGTGTTTTATTGAAGATACAGTACATGGATTCATACACACAAGGAGAAAATATGGGGATCTGGACAATGAGAAATGAGTAAATTTGTTTTTTCATTTCTTCTCTCACTGTCCATGTTGGTAATAAATGATTAACATATGATTTGAAGGGAATTTACGTGTTTAAGTGAATCCAAGATTGATTTTAAATTAAGTGTTACCATAAACTCGAGACATTTTCTGGTTTCTCCATAGTCTCAGAATCGTTAAACGTCGTTTGGCAGACACTTCCTGATATTTTGTTAAAACGTATACTGTATTCCATTTCTTGGTTGCCAGTATATTACTTCAGATTTGTCAGATGATAACGGATTGTTTAAAAAAAGCTTAACTGAAGGGTACGTTTTCGGTTTCATGTTTCAGTATTGTAGCCAAAAACACCCCAGTGTTTTCCTGTTGGAGCGGTTTAGAAAATGTACCTATTGCCTCAGCCTTGCTCTTTAGCGTTAAAAGAACAATCCATTCCTCACTCACCTCTTCCTATGGCCTGACAGCCGTGCTTATCCAGCAACATGCTGTCTTTCAGTTGGTCAGCTCGTCAGATTTACAGCAGTCAGAACTGGACAGCTTGTTGTGCAGCTGAGTTATACCTGATTCTGACTGTCCTCCTCATCTAAATCATTCACAAACTTCTTTTTTATTTCACTAGTCATCAATAGTTGTGTTGGTGAGCGAGGCTGTTGCCTCTTTGTTGTTCCACCTCTGTTGTGATTGCGGTGCATTGATTTTTCCTGGTTTTGCTGAGTTGAGGTTCAGTTTAATGGAGCTTACTGGACAGATCAACGGCTGACTTTCCCTTTTTAAAGTGACAGCAATAACTGATGTCTTCTCAGTTTATACGTTTGACTCTTTAACATGTCCTGACCCCAATGCCACATTTAAGCTATAAAAATGTCAATTCATGGAAGCAGCAGAAAAATGCTTTTTTACTGACTTTCAGTGTGCAGCAAAGCGCCGTTGTATTTGGCTTTAAGAAATGAAGCCTTCAGTTTTTCTTTGATTCTGTTTGCCATTTGTTCCCCTCCTTAATATAAGTACAATTATACTGTTTCTGCACACCACATATTAAATAAACTCAGAGGTGAAACAGTCGGTTAGTAGAAAATTGGTTGCCAACAATTATGACAATCTAACATTTTCTCCAGTTCAGCTTCTCCAGACCGAATATTTTCTGCTTCTTTATGTTTCGATGTTTGTAAACTGAATGTCTTTGGGTTTTGAACAGTAACTTAGACAAAACAAGCAATTTTAATGATTAATCTTGTGCTGTGGGAGATTATAATGATCATTCATTGATAGACCAAATATGAGTGAACATGAGGCATTTTATTGGTAAACAATCGATCAAGAAAGTATTTGACAGATTAATCGAGAGTCAAATAAAATGATTAAACCAATATCTTCTGACAATAATGGATTTTTTTTTTTTTAATCAACTATCCAGACCTCACTGGATTATTCTGTAGTTTGCCCAATATCCTTTTGTTTTATTTGTTTTTTTCCTTGGCAGCTTCAGAGATCGCAGTCTAAAGTGGTGATCAAGTGATTATTGACCTATCCAAATTATCAGATTTGCTACTTTAATTCTGATGCCAAATAATAATGAAGTATTAATAATATAAGTCTAAAAAGCAACATGTAACTCAAAATTGTAAATAAAGGGTTATTCATTATGTAGAAATTGGCATTTTGTGTGATTTGGTGCCCCCAACAGTTTCTGATTACAACACCACTGTTGTAAATACAAATTCCAGGTCTGTAGCAATTTGTCAGACGTAATGTAGGTGTTTAGTAAAAACAAAACTCATCACATCATAACAATGTTATCTGTTGAAAACTTGTATCTTGAAGTAAACATATATGTAACGCTGTGATCCTCCCCTCTCACTGAAGTGGCTTAGACAGTGAAACCATTCACCCCATTGCAAGACAAGGTATAAAAGGTACAAAAGTTACATACTGTTGCTTAAAGTACAGAACCAGAGTAAATTGTACTTAATTGCATTCCATCATTGGTTATTCAAATTTTTAACACTAAGATTTTCACTTTTTCTGCACATCGGTGTTCTTGGTTACTAATAATCAGTATCGGTTGATCACTTGTCTAAAGTAATCAGTATAACATGCTTCAATCAGCATGTCAGAAAAAAGTACACACTACAACGTTTAACCTGGTATTTATTTTTATTCCTTTGTTTTGCTCAAAGAGAACCGCCCAAAAATAAATTAGTTTTTTTGTATTGCACTGCAGTCACAAGGCAGATTGTGGGTGTTTGAAGCTGTTGTAGACAGCTGTTGTTTTGAATCAATGAGCACAACTGCTTTATGACAGTGTTGGATTTGTATGTGACTTTTACATCAATGTGATGAAGTATGTTAAAATGCAGTATTTGCCTCCTTTGGATAGAAAACAAAAGGGCGGGACCTACATTTCAGAGGATTTACATAGTATTTATCGTAGGGCGACTGTGTTGTCGAAAAACCCACAGAATGTTAATACTGACTTCTTTTCTTTCCTTCCCTTCTGCCAGCTGCTGGACATGAAGGTGTTTGTCGACACAGATTCTGACATCCGCTTGATACGGAGGCTGAAGAGGGACATTTCACAGCGTGGACGGGACATCAGCGGCATCATCAAACAGTACAATAAGTTTGTCAAGCCGGCGTTCGAGCAGTACATCGAGCCTACAGTGCAGTCAGCTGACATCGTGGTGCCCAGAGGTCAGTGGAAATCTAGATTACTGTGTAGAAATACAACATTACTACTTTTCAGTATGTGTACACTTTACATATTATTTGATACCGGTGCTACTGGGCTCCTACTGGTCCAAAGTATATACACCAGTGTGCTGTTGTTGAAGCTTCTTTGCAGTCGTCAACAGCAGCTCATCTTAAGTGCTGCTCTTCAGGCCAAGACGACCTGTGGGAAAATGTAAGAACGAAAAAATGATGCCTTCAAAGAATGTTGAGAATGTGAAAATCTAATCATGATTTCTGTTTTCACAGTTTCTTGCTTTGATAAATGGTGTACTTTTGGGGGGGGGGGGTCAGGTTCAATTCAAACAATATCACTGACTTCTTGTCCTGTTGTGTTTTAAACTCATTTTATTTCCAGGTGGAGAAAACTTTGTCGCCCTTGATTTGATTGTTCAGCATGTTCATAGCCAGCTGGAGAAGGTAAGGACTCCTCAGTCTGTTTCTGTTACTGTGTGAGAGTTGGAGATGCACTTTTCAACAGAAATGTACTGACTCAGCTGAACATTTGGTTTATCTTAGTTATTCCACCCTTATTGATTGTAAATCTTAGGTCAGTCTGTGACGGCTTTTTTGCAAAAGGAAAAAAAAAAAGTGCTGCCTCAACTGCACGTTGTACTGATAAGTGTGACAGTATTTATTTTCTTCTATCTGCTGTTGCTGCTGTTGGAATATTATTTTAAACAATCATAACCTCCATAATGTAGCTAGTGGGCTTCAAAATGAGCAAAATAATAACTTTTGCAACACATTTGACTGTTTTAAATTAGCTGTTTTCATCATAACTTGCCTCTTTAGATTTAAATGATCAGCAGTCCATGGACAGATAAATGCACTTCTCTAAAATCTGAAATTTCATTTATCACCGAACTTAAAGTAAAAAGGGGGCGATCACTGTTTAGTAATCTCAATTGGCTTCTGGCATTACAGACTTTCCGTCGAAATGCTTTGAGGGGGTTGTGTTTTGATCTTCATCTCTGGTTTAGGTTCCTTGAAAGTGTTTGAAAACTGCTTGAACTTAACTCTTGAAAAGCAGCACAACAGTGTCAGTGTGAAAGGGAGGATTTGATCTCATTAGGAGATTTTTTTCAGCGCCATCTCCCACCTCTGTAAGCCTTATCTAAAACCCTGGTTAATGAAATTACTTTGGAAATGGATGAATGGACTCCTGGGTCAGGTGACCATGGTACACTTGTTAAACCACATGTTGTCTCTTCCTCCCTCTGCTGGTTGAACAGCTAAATGATGCTGTTTTCTGCAGGTGAAAAAATGGATGAACCCATTCAGATTTCACTGTCTGTTTAGTTTTCTGTGACAGTAGACTTATAATTCAGGAGTTATACTTGGAGGTGATTAAATGACACCAACAGCAAACTTAAGATTTAATTTCTCAGTTAAAAATCTGCCTGGTCTCTGTATCCCCCTCATTTCCCCTCTATAGTCTTCTGAAATTGAGACAGAGGGTTACCTGAGATAAATGAGCACTTAAAGTCAGGACAGGTGTCCTCCATCTCTCCTCACCTCCCTGTACCCTCAGCCGCTTAATGACCTGCACCAAACTATGATCTGGATCACCTCCAACGTATTCATGCATGTCTTCAAGTAGACCTCACAGAATATCGTTCACACCTGAAGTATGTAGCTCGGACAAGCGGAAGTACACACACTGGTTAGCACAATTATAGTCCCATTTTTGCTCTGTCAAAGCAGTGATCTCCTGACTCTTACTTCAGCATCACCAACAGGTCAAAGTATCCACTAATCCAGTGAAACATCCCAACATTCACCTCATGGATTCACACTAAATTTCATACACACATCCATGATCCCTTCAAGATGAATCGTTATAACACTGGTGACTCCTTAACTTCATCTAGCATATTTCAATGGTGGGATGTCATTGATACATTTTAACAAACATTTATTAAACTTTAAATGTTTGGCTTGTTTCAAAGGTTTATGTTGCAGGTTTGCTTATCTCATGTTTTTTTCCCCCTTTCCTCATGTGTTTCACTGTTTACACACACAAACCCACATGCGTGTTTGTGTCTCCTTGTGCGTGCACGACCCCCCCTTGCCTGGCTGAATGCTGTGTAACCATTCCAGCGTGAGATCACTGTGAGGTATGATTGTTGCTTTTTTTATTAGCCTACTACATCTTCTCCCTCCTCCTTTTTTCTTTCCCCTCCTGCCTTTAACCAGATCTCATTTGAAAACAAAGACAAAATAAATATTTGTCTTTGTATTTGTCCCTTTTAAATGGATCTGCGGTGGAAGTTAATGGGGTCTATTCGGTAGTTTTTGTGCAACACCGCTGACAAATCAACCAACAAACAGACACAAAATAACCTCTGAGCAGCCTACAGGACACAGGCCAGAAGACGCATAAACAGTTGTAAAAAAAGCTTGAGTTTACATAAAAAGATCGATGCTCCGGTCAGTTTGTTAAATATGGTTGAATAGAGGCTGCTCTCAGGCTGTTAGTAAGCCTCCTGCAGTGTACCTACCTGTGCAGTAAAGACCTATGAGTCACCCTAAAATAAACCCACTTCAAGACAAATTGAATTGATCTAGCCTCTCTGCAGCCCTGAACTTGAAATGTTTGTTCAGTGTTGCACAGCAGTGATGTAGTGGAGCTGTTTCGCTGCTCTAATACTCTTCTTTCTCTTCTGTATTTTCCTTTCTCTTCTCACTTTTTATCACTTAATCTCAACAAATGAATATCTGTCCACTTCTTCAGAGGAAGCTCCGCTGGGATATGTGAGGCTCCCCTTGTGCATCCTCTTTTAGTGTCGTACTTTAAAAAGCAGTTTTGTAGTTTTTCTTTTTTTAATTGTTCAGACAGACTGTGCATCTTTAACTGAATGACTAAAGCCAACATGCTTGATTGTTCTCTTCGATGACCAAAATCTGACGATGAAACACTGAAGTTGTTTTGGCAGTAAAAGCATTAAACTCATTCGCAGCCAAAGCATGCTTTATTTCTTTTAGAGTTGGGTCAGAGCATGCAGCAAACACATTATTTCATTGCTCTCTAACATTGTAAGCATGTGTTTGAAAGTGTGTTTGCTGCAACATGTGCTAATTTTCAGGACTTCATTTCTTGTTTTGCATCTTGTTGGCTTCAGGTGATGGCCCTCACTGTGTCAGTGTCTGTTTCAAGAACAACACAGAACTCTCAGCTAATTTTTTACTAATATGATGGCAACAATTTCTGCTCCTACAACTCAATATTACCTGAATGAAATTATTCAAATTAGAAACCTTGCAGGTGAAGTACCAACACCTTGGGTTGCTTGTTTTGGACGTTTTTCTAAGCTTAAAGCAATCCTTTTTTCTTTTGTATTAATTTTGCTTTTGGATCACAGCAGCCTGTTTAACCCTGCAGTCAGTATAAGTTCAGTTAGTCCTGATTGAGATGGTCGAGAGTCTGAAACCAGCCCCTGTTCAGTCAAACAACATGTTGTAAACATCTGCTTCATATCACAAGTAGCTAGCATGTGTACTGGAAGCAACATACTGTATGTAGTGGGTAGTAATAATTTAAACATTTGCAATCGATTTGTTAAATTAACCAGGTGGCTTGTTAAGAAATGAGCTGCTTATTTCTCAATCTGTGATCTTATCTGATCATTTATTGCAGTAGAATTTATTTACTTGCCCTAGTTGACTTGATTCGTTACAGTTCAGGTGACCGAAAATGGGACAATATGAAAATTTAGAGTCACGAGTATCCTGGTCAACATAATTGCAATTCAAGATAATACCACGATAATCATCAAAATATACTTAAAACTCTTAAAATGGCGTCACTTTACATTTTGTTAGGAAACAACTATTTCTATCTTTTTATATCTTCAAATCCCAGCAGTTAGAGAGAAACCCTAGTCTGCTGCTACAGTATGTTACTTATGAATTCATACGATTCTCTTCTGCGTGCGAGTCACTCTGTGCGTTTGTACATTTTACAGATCGGCTCTGGCCTCGGCTCACCAGGGCCAGCCTTTACCCAAAACCCTCAGCGTGATGGAGAGCACACCGCAGGTCCGCGGCATGCACACCATCATCAGGTCAGAATACACAAGATTCAGACTTTTATTCCCTGGTGTGTGTCGAGCTCGAACAGTTTTCTTAACAGAGACTTAATGTTTTTCCTCCTCTCTGCTCCTGACCTCTGTGTGTTTGTGTAGGAACAAGGAGACGAACAGGGACGAGTTTATCTTCTACTCCAAGAGATTAATGAGGCTCCTGATAGAACATGCCCTCTCCTTCCTGCCTCTCAAGGTGAGTTCTGGTGTTTCTGTTATTAAAGTGGAGATTACTAACTGACCTGCTGCTGCGTTTTTTGAAGGTTGAATCTTGTTGGAATAGTGTTTTATGTTTTCTCCATGATTTAATGTTCTGCTCTAAACATCCAGTTGACGGGTATAATTGTTAAAGTGGCAAGTTGACAAAATATTTTTCCACTTTGTCTTTTTCTTCCTCTCCAGCCGGTGTCTGTTGAGACACCTCAGGGTGGCGTCTATGACGGGAAAAGACTGAGCGGTAAAAGAGTAAGTCTTTCTTTAGGCTTCTGTTCACCTGGAGTTAATCACTTTTGTCACCTTTTAGTGCCCTCAGATCCAGTTAACGTGCACATTCCAGTAAATGTTACCTAAATGTATTGTGTGTGTTTTCTGCAGATCACGGGTGTTTCCATCTTGAGAGCAGGAGAGACGATGGAGCAGGCTCTGATGGCTGTGTGCAAAGACATCAGACTGGGAAAGATCCTCATCCAGACCAACCACGACACGGGTGAACCAGAGGTATGTGGGTCTCAAACACTACAACCTGTACACATACAGCACAAGTATTAGAAAGAAATACTTTTTAGCAGGAGTTTAATGAGTGTGTTAATGGCTTCCACAAGCTTACATCACTGACAGTTCCCTCCTGGATTTAGAGATTAGTCACATGTTGGCAGTTGTAGGCATGTTTCTTTTTTGTGGGGAGAGCCGTATCAAAAATGAAATGAAATTTTACAGCATCAGAACTCATCAGAAAAGAGTTGCTCATCCAACACAATATAATCCTGGATTTTCTGTCAGGAGGGAGTTTTCTGTTCTTACTCATTGCTTCTTCTTTGTTATTGCTTGTACAACTTCATCATTCTGTTTTTGCTTTCCATGATCTTGTTTCTTTTCCTGCAGTGATTGAATGATTTTAGTAGGGTTGTACAGAAGCTTCGGATGAATTTTTGAATTTGATTGTCAATGTTATGAATGAACATCAAAATATGAGGTAGAGCCTGAGATTGAAGCTGGTAACAGATACTAAATATGAGAATATCTGCTTGTTTCTAATATACCGTCTCATGTATTTCCTTTAGCTCCACTACCTTCGTCTGCCCAAAGACATCACTGAAGACTACGTCATCCTGATGGACAGCACCGTGTCCACCGGAGCTGCTGCTCTCATGGCCGTCAGAGTCCTGCTGGTGGGTCTACAGCTGTCATTAACAAACACTGACCAACTGATGAACATCAACTTATAAGTGTTTCCTCAGTGGTTCACTGAAAAACCTCACATTGCTATTGAAAAAGTTTCATATAAAATAGAATAAGCCATCTAATCCATGTTAAGATAATTGGAAGGCAGCTGGTATTGTGTTATTGCTAAAAACCTGTGAATACATTCAGTCAGCCTTGACGGAAACCAGCCCATGAGGTCTTTAATCAACATCCTCGGTCTCTCTCCCCATTTTCCTCTGAAGGACCACGATGTAGCCGAGGACAAGATCTTCCTGTTGTCCCTGCTAATGGCAGAGATGGGTGTCCACTCAGTGGCCTATGCCTTCCCTAAAGTCCGCATCATCACCACTGCTGTGGACAAGGAGGTCAACGACCAGTTCCACATCATACCAGGCATCGGTGAGGAGCTTTCTTTTCCCCTATAGGCTGTCAGTTTTCCTCAATTCATCATCTGGGAGAATTGTCCTGCTTTAATATAAGTTGCAGGAAAAAAAAAATCTTTTATTTATTATCTTAAACGATATATAAAAACCCTGCTCTGACTTTAGTGTTTAAAATGTAGCCACGTGTATAGCATATAATATAATAAATTAAACTATACATTAATTGTAAATTACCTTTTGTGGGCGCATAAAACCAACAATCTGTTGATCTTTACAAATCCTGATGTGATAGTCTAACAATGGCACGGCTGTCAGTGCTGATAAAAAAATTTAAATTAAAAGTCAAATTGAATCGTGACCTTAAAATCGAAATTCAAATCAAACTGAGGATGTCGAGAAGAAACCCTACTAATTACTTAGGATGAAGGACATATGGGAAAAAAAACCTTGTTACTTTGCTTTTTTCTTCCCAAAGGTAATTTTGGAGATCGTTACTTCGGCACCGACGCTCCGTCAGACTGGTGTGAAAGTGATGAGGGGATGGACTGCTGAAAGGAGACTCGATCAGGGTTGTGGAGGGTTGTTACAAAAGCACTTAAACAGCCATGACAACCGTGAACAGAGCCTCCGTCATCCCTCACTGCTCTCACCTGCTCATCGTTCTGACAGGGAGGCGACGCTGTATAAACCACTTCCTGTTCAGATGAGTGCACAGAGTTCACTGTCGGGTCGGTGCAGTTACTGATCTGAGTATTACATTTGTGCCGGGCAGGATTCAGACCATTTTCCATTCCAAGTTTCCAGCGATTTTTAAATAGGTCCAAGTGTTGCCTGTTTTAACTCGGTTCACTGCAGTCTCAACAGGCTGAGCTGCATTTACTGCCAGCTTTGAGACAAACGCTTGATTGTGATGTAAATAATTTTGCCAGTAATGTGTTTTTGTTGCTGCAGCCTGCGATGCTTCAAACTGAAAATGTTTATATTCACGTACTGTGAGTTTACTGGGGGAGCCTTGAAATCGTTTCTTACAGGATTTTGCACAGTAAGTCTTTTTGCCTTCATAAACCAGATGTTGTAAATAAATCATAGAGAGTAAGCGGGGAAGATTTGGCCAGAGCTATTCTCGGTTTAATCCTTAGCAGATTAAAAAAAAAAAAAAGTAGAGCCCAACCAACACTTGATTTTTGGGAACCTAAAAGTTTGGATATGAGATATTGGCCGATGTGCCCATTTCTTTTTTTCTTTTTATGAGCAATTATTTATTTGTTTTATGATTTGGCAGCATATAGAAGGATGCAAACATGAAAAATAAAATGGAATAATGGTAAGTAAAATTAGTGAGATAAATTGAATCAAATCAGGTTCTAGTCACATCATAAAAACCATAGAATAAAAACAAGAAATGAGTTACAAAAGTGTTACATTTGGGTACGGTATGACATCATATGCAGTGATACTGATATATTGGTGATAATATGTGACAATCAATATATTGGGCAGGCTATAAAAAACAAAAATGTATGTGTTGGTGTCCTCCTGACTGTGTAATTCTTAATAATCAAATAATTTGTTTTGCAAATAGACGTCTTTTAACACAAGACAAATATTGGGTGTTTAGTGGAGAACAGTAAAGAATAGAATTATTCATGTATCGCAGCTTTGCTCTGCTAATGAAGCTCCAGCTGTCTGTACTGTAAATAATTATATCTCAGGCAACTTTGACTGAAAAAACAAGGATTCATACTTGAATGAAAGAAGACTGACTGATGATTAAGGGAAACGGTCAAATATTGTTGGTCATATTTGTTTTATGTTAATTTTTTTTTATCTCATTGTTAATTTGAACACCAATATGTTACAACAGCAATAACACAGAGCCATGTTCTTTAAACTTGAACATCGTCACTACATTACAGAACAACGTTTCATTTAGCTTTTGCTGATAATTAAGTCAATGTACAGCTAGCTAATGCTTTGTCTGTCAGAAGCTGCTGGTGTAACGCTCTGTGTGGCCTTTAATCACTTGTTACTAGCACTGTCCACATGTGCGCTTTGTCACACACTGAGATTTCTTTTTTTTTTGGATATAATACAGAAACTGATTGATATGCGACGCTTACCTGTTGTGGTAATGTTTGCTGCTGCTTGTGGCCTTTTTTTATGTTATTTATTTATTGTATTGTTGGCAGCAGTTCCACATCTTCGCATATCTGTTGTGCAGCACATTAAAGCCCTTAATCCAAGTTGTATAACCAACATATTGTTGTTTTAATGTTTTTACTCTGAAGGTCTGCAGACACAGTCTCTGTCCAGATCATATCAGTCAAACACAAGGTCATTTTAACACTGTGATTAAATAGTCTTTTTTGCTCTCTAAATGCTAAGGAAAGGTGCTTCAATATTTCTTTCTTATCTCCTTAAGAATAGGATACATTGGACCTTTCTTTACAAAAGGAAAGATGATAATGCCATCCCACAATACCTTGCGGCTCTAGTGTAAGTAAGTAAGTAAGTAAGTAAGGCTGTCTTTTCTTAAGTCCTTGAATTCTGCTTCACATCTCTCCTTGACCTCATAACTTTTTCCGTCAAGGAAAAAATGTTTTGATGTATTTGACAGAAGATAATTGTTTTGACTATTCGACAGCAGCCTAGGTCTTATTCACTGGACAGTTTGACCCATTAAACATAGGTTTAACTACTATTAAAGGGCAACTCCACCAATTTTACACATTAAAGTGTGTTTAAAGTGCATTACTGCATATGTGGAAAAAGTAGTATAAAGCTTTTTGTGGCTCCAGAGGAAGCTGCACATAATCTCATAAATTGCCTCCAGTGTTGTCACTGAGTGGCTAAATTGAATCATGGGAAATGTGAGCGGCAGGTTTTGAAAAGCAGTCCTCTGGCCAGAATTGCACTCCTGTAACACTGTTGGACTCAATACAGCAGAACTAGAGATATCTTTTCAGTCCACACATTCTTCTTTCCAACAAAAGCCACAAAAGGCTTCATACTACTAATTTCACATATGCAGTAGAACTCCCCAAGACCTGTAAACAAACTTTAATGTGTAAAATTTGTGGAGGTACCCTTTAATAATGGCAGCGTTCTCTTCAATTAAGTTATTAATTACACTTGTACTCTGGTCAAATGTCCAAACACCTGCATTGATTTTATTAACAGCCAGCTGTCCAGCCAACACAAGTCACACACGTATCTGAGAACAAGAACTTGAAACAAAGTCAGCTGCTGTCACTTTTTATCTGTACTATACTTAATGTAAGTAGTTACACCTGTGTTGGCCAGTCAGCATTTCCTTTATGTGAAACATCTGTTGCTTTCCCTCCATTTTGTTTTTGTAAATCCCACTTCACTTGTACAGAATAAAAATATTAACTTAAAATAACTCAATGTGGTTTTCATTGTCATTTTGTTGTGCACCCGGGTTACCCGCAGGGGGCGACAGACTTCAAAACATGTTGTTTACAGCGGAAGTGACGCACACTGCAGTTCTTATGCTGCCTTCCCTGGCTGTAGGAACTTTTCGGTTTGACTGTGTGCAGTCTATTTCGAGTCGGCAAAAACGACTAGGCAGCTGCGATTTTTCACTTTTCATTAGTAAAAGGGCTGCATACAGTGTACATCATACAAGTAAATTAAGTGAAAGGGTTTAATGAATATTAGACGAGATTTTGAATTTAGGGACATATTGCATTTAAGCTATAATTACCAACGTCTCTTTTTAGTCTTTACGAAAATTAAATGGTTCATTCTTATCAAATTTGCTCACGTTTGCTTGTATTTTACTAACTAAAATGCATGATTGACGCCACCAAACCAAGCGTCTTTAATTTGTTCTTGACATTTAATCTATTGGGGGAATCATTTGACATGGTTAAGGTCTGAAGTCTAAAAAAAACTCTTGAAGTAATAGTTTAGGATTGATTACAAATTAAATGTGTCCTCAGAAATGTTTCAATTGCACGTATGGTTATGATTTACAATGAAGTGAATATGCCTGGATGAAACATGAAACCATTTGTAAAAGTCCAGAGCGCAAACTTCCGAGCGAATGCGGAGACGTGAAGGCATCAGCAGCAGCTCTCTCATTAAAGCCGGGAGCTCATGCAGGTACACACTTCATGTACAATAACTGTAATATATTGAGTATTAATACACAGTGCGGGCGCTTGTGGCTGATGTTTCATGTCTGTAAGCACGTAGCAGCGCTGCTGTGTTTAAGTTATATTCTTAAACATTTAAAGAAACGTGACCATAAACAGCATAATAATGTGGGGAAGTGTCGTTATTTTGATGCAAAAGTTGTTAGAGACTTGGGGTCGTTGGCTGGAAATGACCTTTAACGTGACGCTGCACTTTAAACTTAAGCTAATGCCTGTTAGCTTAGCCAGGATGATACCGAACGTCCGACTTACGCCGAACCGCATTGAAAAACTTTACAGTTTAAAGTTTCCCTTGTTGTTTATAAATCTATATGTGTGTCAGAACCTGATTTATACTTTTATCTAAATTGTTTGGAGCCACTCTTTAATTCGGCGTTGATAAATTCCACAAAGAATGACAAACTTTAAGAAATATTTGACTTTTTTAAAAAACAACGTCGCAGCTTCATCCAGTGGAGAGGATTTTAGCTAGCACGTTCTGTCGATAAAATGTTCACTCAAACTAAATGATCAGCTAGTTCTTGTCAATTTTGTCAGAAAACGGGATCTGTGGAAAGGTCTTTGTTAAACCAGGTTTTAGTAGCAGTTCTAACTCAGCAGACCAGCTACTTAAACTAATTGAGAAGTGGTGGTCGCTTGATTTGAGTCACGCTGCCTGCCGGTGGGCGGGGTGGATTAATGGACAAATCATGTTTTTGCAGTTTCCCGTCTTGATAACTTTGTGATCTTTCTTTATTCCTCCTAGGCGGAATCATGGCAGGCCTGTGGAGATCCTACCAAGTCTTGATGACCAAATACCCCTGGACAGTACAGATAGTGACTGCTGGTAGGAAAGGCTCCCTCTTACACACTTCATTTATATCCAACAGCTGCATCTCTCCACTGAAGATGCAGTAATCTTCAAAAGACAGTAGACAGATTTCATATTGCAAATTAAGAGGTGTAGAAACACACTGAAACTCACTTTTCGTGTTAAGATAAAGTGAGTGGAAGAGATGAGAAAAACAGGCGGCTGAAAGTGTTCAACATCTGGTCACATTCATGACCTTTGCTCCAGTTTACAGAGCACCTCAGTTTCAGAATCAACAAAGAGGAAAGGCCTTTGAACCACACAGATGTTTTTTTCTGAAACACAAATCCCTTCCTGATTTAAATAGCTTTCCCCCCCTCAGAATGTAAAACGTCCTCATTGTAAAACCTTGTAGGATCTTTTGGCAGCAAATATAACGGCCTTATTTTGGGGACATGGTAACATTTGATCCTTGAGGGACCTTTCGTCCACAAATGCAAAGAATTGCTTCAAGGTCCTTCTTTCTGAAAGTCACAGACATGTAGGGCAACATTTCCAGCTGTAGTAAGCATGTTAGAGCTGCTGTGTAACAATGAATTTGAATTCATCTGAACATGCGATTACTGCAAAATGAAACTCATGCTATGTCCAAATATCTGAGCAATTATGTAATGTTTACTTTAGGGCTGTAATTAACGATTATTTTCATTACCTATTAATCTGCTGATTATTTTCATATTTGTAAGAAATTGTTAAAAATGCTCATCAAAGTTTTCCCGAGCCCAAAGTGACCTTCAGATTTCTTTTTTTGTCAAACTAACAGTCCGAAACCCGAACTCTTCAGACTCTTTACTGTCATAAATGACGAGAAGAAAGAGAAGCTACAAAAGTACTTAAAATCACTTAAGATACTGGAACCATCAAATATAACTTTTTTGTCAAAAAATTCAATGAAATGACTAGTTGATGGTTAGTAGGTCATAACTGTCAGAACAGAACCGATTCATGGACTAGCTCTTGTAGCTCTACTGCAAAATATTTTCCAGTGTAGTACAGTTCAATCACCACTAGATGGAGGCAGTGCTCACCTGTCTGATACACCTCAGCATCCAGCTGACTGAGGGTCTAGAGAAAGTAAAACATGTTGGATTCATCCATCATTAACAGTTGTGGAATGTAACCAAGTAAAATTACTCAGAAGCCAAATTGCTTTGATGGATTTAACACGTGCAGCATCTACACATACAGTAGGCCACTGTGTATCTTTACAGTTGGTTTGCGAGACGTCAGTCACACGAAGAAGTAGAGGAGGAGGAGCAGCACATGTTCCTCCAGGGTTCTGATGGGAAGGAAAATGTCTTTGACCTCAGAGCTGTGGAATATCAACTCATCCATCTTCTCTAACTTCATTTCAGCCTTTCTTACCCTCAGGTCATTACTCAGCTCTGATATAAAAGCCTTGTAAAAGCTTACATCTGTTCAGTAAGTTATCAGACGATACACTGAATGTAATCAGTTTTGATTGTTGTAAACAACGCACACGTATTTACATCAGAAATGTAAAAACCAGAGCGTGTTTTAAGACTATTGGGATGATTGGGCAAATTAATGTCATCAAATCTGGCAACACTGCTTGAGACGTAACCTGAGCATTAGTTGGACTGAACAGCTCTTTGATTTGAGATCAGACTTGAGGTGTAAAGTTTGATGTTAGGATACTTCTGTGTCCTCTCTGTGATCCTCCATTCTTTCCTCCATCGGCCCTCTGTGAGCTCAAAGTCCGTCTGTGAGAGGTTTCTAACAGAAATCGTTCTTTTCATCGTCATAAAGTGAAGTTCTGAGCAACAGACTGAAGCTGCTGAGCTGTAACTCTTCTCTCTCGGTGCTTTACTGCCCATCAAAGTGTCTGAGTCAAAGTGACAGAGGAAATGCTTGTATTTATTGCTCTCAAGGTGAGCAATTTTCTGTTTGAGTGTGTATGTGGGTGAGTGTCCACCTTGTCACACTAACTGCCTTTATTAGTTCCCCCCTGACATTTTAAGGAAAGGTTAGTTCTTGTTCAGCTGGGTCTATATTATTACACTGAGCTGTCAGTTTTAAGTATGTGGGCTGCAGTGGGTGATATTAAGTCGGTGAGTTTCAGAGCTTTTCCACCTGCTGAACGGCTTTTTTTATGAGTCAGGACAAAACTCTACAGTAAATATCAGTCTGAAAGGAGTTAAATGGACGGCTGTGAAGACTGAAGACTTGTTTTAAAGCTCACTGACTGGTTGGCTTCACTCTCATCAGCCGTGTATCCAGCAGCAGCAGCAGCAGGCAGGATTTAAAAGAACAGTTCACCCAAAAATGAAAATTCAGTCATGACGATGGAAATTTAGGTGAAGATTCATCAGTCACAAAACGCCTCTGGAGCTTGACAGCAAAACAGCTTGTGGTGGGAATTTTCTGCTCATTGCCATTCTCCGCTCCACTAAAATTTCACCCCGCTCCATTCAGATCGCTCAATGCTCACTCGAAAAACATTAAAAACTGCGCTGTATTTTAATTTTAGCTTCAACTGTAGCCTGGCATCCAAAATAACTGAGCAGACAACACCACTTTTTCCAAGCAGAAATGATTTATTTCAACGTCGGGAATGTTTTGGGCTCATGGTGTGAGGTTACCGGAGCGGGATTGTAAGCGGGAGATAATAATAATAATAATAATAATGATATAGAATAAACTTTATTTATATAGCACCTGTAAAAATAGAGTTTACAAAGTGCTTTGACAATCAAGCAAGGCATCACTCCAGTTTTTTTAAAATGCTCCTCTGCACTCCATCCAAAATCCTCCCGCTCGCTCACACTCCGCTCACATGGTCTGATGGTGACCTGTTTTAAAATGTGAAAAATACAGAATGGCCCTTTTACAGCTCATTTTGCATAATCCAAGTGTCCAGAAGCCTAGAGATCCCCCATGGATTTAAAAAGGTGTAATTTGCACCCTTTTTAAGCCGAAATCTTCACTGTAGCTGCTTTGCTAAAAGCGTCAGCAGACACCTCAATTTGTAATGGGTTTGTTTTTATTACGTTTTAAGACCCCATCTACTTCAGTTGTCTACTACAGTACCTGTATTGATTTCTGGTCCGTTGATGCCAACGTTGCATTTTGTAAAAAGGAAAACAAAAAGCCCTGTTGTGAGCGAGGGATCATACAGCGTTGTTGCCCCCTCTGCTCACAGCATAATCTATGAGGTAGCAACAACATATTAACAGACTTTTAGAGCTTTATATTCCTCCTTAATTAACTACAGTGAATGTGTCAGTGCTAACTCTAGATTATCTTTAGTTGTGACTCTACATGAGGTGGACTTGCAGTTACTTTCTCACCAATGTGTAGACACACTGGGGCATGTAATAGCTGTCTGATTTTTTTTGCACAGTGACTGAACAGTTTTATCCACTCGGTCTGTGTGATATGATGTAAACATGAATACAAAAACCTCTTGTGTGAAAAGATCATCTACAGGACTAATATCACCTGTGTGGTCTGAGACACTGCGTCTGTCTCCTGTTTGTCCTCCAGGGTCGTTAGTGGGTGTCGGTGATGTCATCTCCCAACAGCTGATTGAGAGAAGAGGATTGGCTCATCACAACGTGCAGAGGACGGCCAAGATGATAAGTATTGGTTTCTTCTTCGTGGTAAGTAGTCTCATCTTGACTCTTGCTGTATTTTTTTATTTTTTTAAACAAATTTTATTGGGTCATCACATCATATTTACAGCATCTGCAGGTACAAACATGCTCAGTTTTATATTTGTTCAAACAGAAACACAATGAACAAAGGAAATTATTTCAGTTGGTCCACCGTAACAACAATATTTTTTTTAAAACTATCAATGTAGCAAATTGTGTGATGATTTGCTTGATTTTTTTTTCCCCCCATCATAATTGTCCAATATTCATAAAACAAAAAACTATTCATGACAAAACAGTCTTTAAATGAACTTATAATGAGTAAGTAAGTGATGAATGAGTAGATAATGAATGAGTGTCACCGCTTTTTATTTACTAACTGGTTTATTGGCTGTCTAAAACAAACCTCTCGTCTTATTGCTGTCAATATCAAGAAGTATAAAAATCACTTTATATAAATTGATTTAAAACTGTTCTAACTCAATTAGTTGGTGGAGTCTTAATTGAGATTTAATGTACAACCGAAACGGTGACAGACAGTCAATCATCTGAATTTATGGAGCGTCACATTCACAACTTATTAAACACTTATAACCGGATATTAGGCTGAAAATTACACATACAAAATGGTGATTTCATCTGAGATGTACTGCCAAACATTCTTTGGTGCTGATTTGACACCCTGTTGTGTTGGAGGAGGCAACGCGTGTTGATATTAGATGAGATGTGGATGAGACGGTGCTGGCGGAGGTTACTGTGGGTTAACTGTCCAAATGAGGCGCCGCGCATGCAGCACTTCAACATGGCGAGCCAAGATTTTTGACTGAGGCTACATGTTGTCTTTGCCGTGAGACAATATCATCGTCTATCATGATATTTGAGCAGGACAATATCAGGATACAGAAAATTTGGATCTCACCAGAGCCTAGCGCTGAAGTTCGTTTAATCTTTACCGATGTCTTCTTTAAAGATCGCCAGGATAATTGTTGTTGACTCAAAGTAGACGTTCAGCAGTAGCAGGTCATCAATATACATTTTCCGAAGCTGCCGACACAGCTGGAGCATGCAGCACATGCTTGGCGCCACTCATCATAGTTACCGTTCTTGGTGTGGACGGCCCTTTACTCACTTTAATCATGTACTGTATACTGAAATGAAAAGATACATACATACATACAGCATAATTAGATTTCTAAAATATAAAATAAGTGCTTTTTATGGTGTCTGTTTGGTTATTTAACATGAGAAAGCAAATGTGAAGCAAAATGAAGAAATTCATGGACAAACTCAACCTTCAACAGCATCAAAAATCGTATTTATAGATCTATAAGTGACTATTCAGAGTGTGCGGATGCTTATCTGTGTCACGTAGTGTTTCTTGAAGCCTTTGTGTGTTCGTGAGTCCTCTGACAGCCGAACAATTCACCTCTAAAGTAGCACATTTCTTTTCTGACATCACCGTGACGTTGACAAAGTTTATTTATATTTCCATAATCGTCTTACGTTCGTCCAATCGGCTGCCTCGTCCCCATGAATTATAGAGGGACGATGTATAGACGCTTGTCTTGAGAACAGCTCCTCTGCCACATATGGGAGTCATGTTACACTAAGACTTGTTTGCTCATTCATCCAGAAAGACACAACTGTTTCATGACTCATACATCATGTATCGCTCTTTGTCACGTCAATAATTTATTACATTTGTTTGTTTAATTCAATTAATGTGCTGTCGGCATACAGATGCTAATGTTTGATGAGTAAAGCAATACGTTTTCTTTGATGTGAAGTTAATTTTACAGAAGAACTTCCAAGAAAACCGATGTCTGTAATCGAATCATGATTTTGTTTGATTTACATTAAAGGGTCCAGTAATCGGCAGCTGGTACAAAGTTCTGGACAGGCTGGTGGTTGGAGGAACTAAAAGTGCTGCCATGAAGAAAATGCTGGTTGACCAGGTGAGAGAAGCACAGTGTCCCTCTCCTCTTCTTCTTTTAGTTCCTGTTGGTGTTTTATATAAAACGAGGGCTAAAACTACAGATTATTTTTACTGACAATTAATCTGCAGATTATTTTTACAATGAATCATTCAATTAAATTGTGAAAAATGCCTATTGCAATTTCCCAGAGTCCAAAGTGACGTCTTCAGTTTGCTTATTTTATCCAACCAACAGTCCAAATCCCAGATATTTGTCATTTAAAGCAACAAATCCTCACATTTCAGAAGCTGGTACCAGCAAATGTTGCTTGAAAAAAGACTCATCACAATAGTTGAAGATTATTTTTGTTCCGAATAATTCCAAAGTCCAAATGCTTTCATCAATCAAAGCAACAAAGTGTAAACAAGCTCAGTGATACACCCATATTGTGTGTGAGTGTGTTGCTGTCTTCCACTCAGGCTCAGCTCATTAGCTGAGCCCCAACTACAAAGATACAATTTCCTCGTATCAGGCTGACAGACGGCTCTCTGTTGTGCTGATGGGACAAATCTGTCAAATTATATGAGGAGTTTGGCACAAAGGCTGTTTTCTGTGATTCCCCCTCCTTCCTTCTCTATACAGCTGTTGAGCTGTACAGAGATTCACCAGACTTTTATCTGACGGCCTAAAATAGATATACAGTCACAGATAAACTTTATAATGCTATACTTAGACTGCAGGCATATCCGATTTGTTTTTCAAATCAGATGTGAACGACGGAGTTTCCGAGCTGTTATACGTAAGTGACACAAATGGATCAATCGTTTGCTGTGGTAACAGTGTAGGCGTAGGTAACTACGTACGGTGACGTGCAGCCCCAAAATGGAAGCATTAAAAATGGAGATCTGTCATGTCGCTCTCCAAATAATTGCGCCGTGGATTCACCCAGCATGCAGTTTATTTCAGAGTGAATCCACGGACTGTAGCAGTAGCAGTCGGATTCTGCTCAGCTGCGCAGATGCACTTCCGTCGCTCTGGGTTTGACGTCACCGAGTGACACAAGGGACACTTTGAAATACGATAGTGTCCAGAGCGTCCAGACTGAGACCCATCTGTAGAAGTCGAGATTTTTTTAATCACATTTCAAATCGCCTCCAAATGTGGTTTTGGATTTGATTTTCAGGACCCATCGCAGTGTGACATGTAACGAACTTGTAAGATTTATGTTAATGCACAAGCTACGTGCACCTTTTGATACATTTTCTGCCAAGCGACTAATGGATATATTGACTAATCATTTCACCTTCATTAAAATAGTGACTTTTTATCAAACCTAGCAAGTACAAAGTATGACATTAAAATGTAAGGGAAGTAGTCGTCAGTTAGAAGAATAAAGGAAACAGAAATAATAAAATACCAGGAATATAAGTGATTACAAAGAATGACAAAAAAAAATACAACATGTATCCGTACAGTGCATCTGTGCAAATATGATATATAGTGCTAAAATGCAGCTTAACTCTTCAGAACATGTAAAAAAAAAAGTTTTCCTCTCTTCACTCTGCCCTCTGCTGTTTGACTCGATCAAACTGCACACACAAACACACAAACTGCACACAGCTTCCACTAAAACCACCACAGAAGAAGACTTCAGAGCTTTCAACGCGCCCCCCTACTGAAATATTAACGTGAGCAAAGGGGTCCAGTCTCACGCTTGAATAGTGATGTGGTCACACTGAACGCTGCTCCCTCTGCTTCAGCAATAACTCGAGTGCCATTTGGCGACTTGAAAGATTTAAGGTGAGCGGCGTCGATCTGCGTCAGAGCTGAATAACAGATGGAAGGCAAGAGGCTGTTTTATGTAAGTTTCATACGGAAGGAGCAGTTTGACCTCGCTGTAAACAACTGAACAGAGATTTCAGATTTTCCTTTGTGCAGAAAACAGTCAGTAAAATACAGAAAATCCATTCCACTGCAAATATTTACTACACCGTCTGTTAAAGCAAAAGTCTCTCAACTGAAGCATTTATCACTCAGTTTTACGACTTATCAAACTGTCAGGACTGTGTTGAGATCATTTCAGATCATTTTTCTTCACCGTATACGTCTTTTTAAATAAAATTAACATGAAATAGCCAAAAGTAGACAAGTGTAGCTTCACTTATAAATGGGGAGTGCTTCTTTTTCTTATTTTAGACCAAACGAAACATGACTCAAACAACATAAACGCTTACAAATTCAAAGATGATTGAAGGTCACATAAGTTCACACATCCTCTTTGCTCAATTAAAGCTTTAAAAATTTAGATTTTTATTGCATTAACTATCAGCTGCACCCAGTGAAACTGGATCACCCTCTTTATCTTAAATACTAAAGTTTCAGATTACGCATTTAAACTGAACCCTCTTTTTTTTCAGTGCTACTTTTCAAGATTCAAAGATAAAATAAAAAAACCTCCTTGTCCATTGATGCTGGCAATAATGGAAATGTGCCTTTCCCCAGTGCATGACTCATAAAGATATAATAAAGTACATATAAGAATTTCAGATGTGCATAAAAAGACGACTCTTACTCCTGTTAGTACACGTAATGTGTTAAGTAAAAAAGCTGAGCAGTGGAGGTTAAAGAAATGTAATAATAAGCATGGAGTGCTGTAGAGCAGTTCAGTAAGTCCATCGGTTCTTCTTTAGTTGTTTGTTTTTATTGCAGACATACTGTAATGTGACATTCCTATTTTATATTGCATTAAA
This sequence comes from Pagrus pagrus, assembly GCF_965226575.1. NCBI lineage: Eukaryota > Metazoa > Chordata > Actinopteri > Spariformes > Sparidae > Pagrus > Pagrus pagrus. The sequence continues at coordinate 20,587,292 of NC_140200.1, read as the reverse complement.
TATGACCCATCAATTGAAAGACCTTACAGCCTCCACCACTGAAGTGATTTTAGTTCGTCTTCTCTTGCGTCTTCGCATCATAATGTTCGGATCATAAATCACTGATTTGTAAAGTCAGTTTCTTGTCTTCTGTCCGTGTCTTTCTCTGCAGTTGGGCTTTGCTCCGTGTTTCCTGGGAGCTTTTCTCTGTCTCTCCGGCGCTCTGAACGGTCTGACGGTGGAGGAGAACGTCAACAAGCTGAAGAGGGTGAGTTCACTTCATTTCAGTGCCACATTACTGTGTCAGCGAGAAAGTTACTCTCTGTTCCCTCACAGCGAGAAGGTTGTGGGTATGATCCCTCTCGTCTTCTGTCTTCAGTTCCTGCAGCAGTTAAAGATATAATATTCTTCTATCTAAATATATTTGGTCGCTTGTCAGTATAACATCCAGGTCAACATCAGATGATTCGTAAGAGAGCGAGGAAAGAAGTCGGCAAATGAGACTAAACATAACATTAATTAAAGTTAAAATAAAACCTCGTCCATTAACATTTCTGCCTGACTTACTTAAGAGAGATTTTTGTGGTTGTTTGACAGTGAAGACAAAAACTCCCATGATCCCACGCTACTTCACAACATCATCAAACTACGTCTTTTGTTTTTGTAGTTTTGATTGAGAGACCCCAAGCTGTTTATACTACATAATGTGTGTTTAAGTCAACTGGACACTCTTAATGAGACACGACCCCGATGTGTTTGTGCCTTCCACCAGTGCGCACGATATAAAAATAGGATGACTGTTTTTTTATTGTTGTTCTTACATGAGTGTTCTTGTCTGTATTGTAGTGATGTGGAAAAAATGCCTACTCATGTAGGTGAGTTGAACCTGAAAAACTGTCTGGGTCAAAATTATCTCCACTTGAGGTAAAAGTTCAGTGTTTGACCTGATTTGTCCTCGGCTCATATTTCATTTATGAATGTTGAATTAGAGGCACACTGAGGAGGAGTGTGCCCCGTTCAAGCCTTATGGATATGTAATAAGATTCACGGCAAGTTGTAATGAAATATTACAACTTGAAGTTTGAACAATAACGTAGCAAAATAATGTTTTATTTAAATTCTGGATCTAAAATTCCTAATTTGTGCACATGAAGAAGTGAGTCTTTTCCATTCAACAGGTATTTCAGCTACAATTTTCACAAAACAAGTCATGACAGGACCTCAAGGCTTTAAAGATACTTTCTAACCTTTCAACTGGTTTCAAAAAGAAATCCGATTGTATGTAAGCTTATGAGAAAATGACCCTTTTTCTCTTTTGATTTATCGCCTAATTAAACAGTTTGCTAATGAATTTATGGTCTCAATCTCTAGTGTCAAGTCTTCTTCAGCACAGCATGATGTTCATTTGGTAAATCATGGTCCCATTTAGGGAGCGTGTCCACATAGCATTTATTCGGGCAGGAAAGTCCTGGTGTTGCGCTCAGGAGCGCTACGGTGTGGGAGAGAAAGAAATGCTGCCCGTGTCGCCGCTGTATGATCGACACGGCCCCTTTGCGGTTTACTATCTGTTTGTTTTTTATTTGATACCAGGACATCAGATCAAGGAGGATGTCGGTTTACAACGTGATCTGTACGAAACAAAAATATCGTGAATATTATCGCCTAGGCCAGGAAAAAGAAAGAGAGCGAGGGTGACATCACCAGCGTCTTTCCGAAAAGTTGAGAGATTTTTCAACTCAAAGCACAAAACAGGTGGAGTGCTCACTGCACCTTTTCTGTGGGCAGCTGCCTGCTGCTGCAGACGCCTGCTCCTCATTGGAAACAAATGAAAAAAGACGCTGGCGCTATGTAGGCAGAGGCCCTTGGAGTAAAATAACGACCACAGTGTGTCCTTGGGTTCCCAGTCAGATCCAATCAGGATCAGCTCCACCCTGTTGTCCTTATTTGGACACTTCTGGTTCCGAAAAAACTAAGATGGCAATGACCAAATCGCCAAACTCTCCTCTAACCACAATGGGTGACGTGGTCTTTATTTTTACTTGGTACGAACTGGCTGGAGAGCAGTGTTTTCTCTGTATGAACAGAGCTCAGGTAAATGAGAGTACACAGTATCTGACCTCCAGCACTCACCTCTCATTATTATTAGAAACTATTTCCTGTGATCGAGGTAGAGACGAGAGGGGGGGCTGGGGGGACTGTGGAAATAGCTGGAGTGACTCATACCTTCATATGTATATGTGTGTGTGTGTTTGGGTGTGTGTGTTTGTATTTGTATGCCAGGTCAGAGCTAACTGTCATCTTGTGCCAGCTGCTCAAACGTCCGTCAGCGCCTTGCTTACCCAACATGCAGCCAGTCACCGTCAATTATTTACCAACGAAGCCGCGCGGACCTGAAAGGCCAACCTGGTAAATGTCAGAAAGGACAGAAAATAAATGACAAATGTGCTCATTACAATGAGGCCTGGCACTGAGGAAATGTGAGATGAAAATTAATGGAGCCGTCGACCAGACGGACGCCACGACTGTTAAAGTCTGACACAGGTGTAATCAAGACTTTAACCTTCTTGTTTACCTGCCACTTATCTGCTCTCTGTCTTCTGTTCTTACCTGAGACGGCACAAACTTCTTGCATTGTGTCCTAGTTAATCAAGTTCTGTTGGTGTGCGTGCATCTACACTGCTTAACTTATTAAGTGTATATGTTTCATGTCAAATATATCGGTTTTGCGTTGAGGTCAGAGCGTATTTTCTCCTTAAAGGTTACATTGATAACATTTTTATGGAGACAAATCTTTATACAGTCATTTATAGACGCGTCTGGGTGAATGTAAACAGAGGCAACAAGATGATGATGATGATGATGATGATGATGATGATGATGATGATGATGATGATGTTGATACAGTCGGCATTTTCACTGTAAAGGTTTGACATCTGGGGAAAACAGTCTATCAACTTTGACTTGGTTTTGAGCACCAAGCATCAATGATATAAACACAGAGTCCAGCTCTCCTCGTCCCGCTGTTGTCCTGCGCTCTGTCGGGATGTTGTGGTGGAGACAGGTCTCTGTAAAGATGTGGATTCAACAGTCTCATATCTTCAGTTCCAGCCTGAGCCCATTCTCCATTTCATTTTCCTGCAACTGGACATTAGCCAGAGATTGATCCACAGTGTTTATTTAAAAAGATTCTGGCTCTTGGACAGATGTGGGTGAAGTCCCTAGCTCTACAGTGAGCTACAGGAAAAGTGTTTCTTGATGTTCTCCAAAGTTATTACTTTTAATTGTGAGGGGTTGAATGCATGTACCAAAATTCACAGACATCTGTAGGAAATCAAATCAAATCATTTGATTTTGGAAAAGCATTTAGCCTCATCGTTAAGTTTAATTGACATCTGTAGTCACATGTCGCACTGAAGACTAAATATTTCTTGTGCCCCAACTGCAAGAAAAGGAAATTATACAGCCAGTTTAGAAACCCCTGGTAGAGCTGAGAAAGGTCCCGTCTTCTCCAGAGTGTGTGAGGAAACATTTTGACGTGTCACTGACGCAGCGGGGGTAATTTCACCTCAGGTGGTCAAGGAGCTTGTTGACCATAATTAGAAAAACAGTTTGACCCTGAAAAACCAAAAAAAAATCAACCAGAAAGAAAAGATTGTAACTGGAATATTGGCTCATTGTTTTTATATGTCGAGACTTGTTGAGGTGACCTTTAAATGGACGACGGAGGGATTTCTTGTGTGTGACAGAGTTTGTGTATAAACACACACGTGCCTTTCATATGTACTGTGGAGAGGAAAAGTCATTATTAAATTGTTAAAGGAACTTAAAATAGATAATACACGTTTTCACTTATTTCAATACATTTCTTTGATTATTTTCACAGTATTATCAGCATATTTTTCAGTATTTTTAATCCTCATTAACACTTTTCTCTTTTGCCTGCACACAGTTTAAATTCTTTAAGAAACGAACAGCTTACATAAATAATGAGCTCATGATAATGTGTATGATCACTGATAGGGCTGATTTTGCAGGGATTTCTGCCAAGTTGAAGGTGGAGTTTCACAGGTTGATGGCCAGTACAGCTCTTGCTTTGGCATCATGTGCAAATTAAATAATTGTATTAAAAAGTGTGTGAGCGAGAAAGTTTCTTTCCATCAACCAAACATTGACTTTCATCCGCTAAGTTTCTGTGTAAATGACATCCAAGTCAGAAAGCCGTGCTTCACAATTTTCACTGACTTTTACGAGTCTGTCCTCTGATCCTAGGGGCATTCACGTAAGTTTTCCAAGGGAAAACTTATTTTTCTGGTTGTACCGAAATCATATGAATGTGCTCAGGGTCTCAATGTTTCAGAACCGGTAACCAAGTGTATAAAGCTCCAATAGATTCTTCAGACACTTCATTTTGGATTATCTTCAGCAAGTGTAGCTGCATTAGTTACATTTTCCCATCTATAAAATATGATGCATTGCATTATGGGCTTGTTGTGTACACGCCAATGAACGCTACTTGTTTTGTCCCACTGTTGCAATTCTTAAGGGCACAACCTCCATTATAAAATGTATTGTTTCTTTTAAATGCAGTAATGTTTCTTCAGTGTGAATATTCAACACTGAAGGAAAACAAAGCTGTTTCCTGTGTGATACTATAAAATGACTGACACACACTGTATCTGTAGGGGGCTGAGAGAGATGTCGATCGTTAACAATCACTCAACAATTACTCGGCCTCCCTGCTGCTGATACTTTGGCTATAAAACGTCCATCCTGCATTGTTTTTGGAAGGAAAACTCCTCACCAACTGGAGTTTCAGCACATCACCATTTCTCACTTCATCCCCCACTGATGTCTTCAACAGTTCTCTGATGAAAAGTGTTAGAGGGCTGAACCTGAAACCTGCCTTAGGCCCAAAGTATGAAAGTTTTATTTTCACAGGTTTGATATCAAAACAAACTCAACTATCAGCAACCTCTGACTAAAAATGTTTGTATGACTCTTTAAAGACTAATTTCAGTCCAGTCTTATCCTACGAGGCACGACTCATTAAAATGAATGCCGGTAGAATTAGTAACTGTCTTTAAACTTTGTTCACAGGACTACACAGATGCCCTGATCTCAAATTACTATGTAAGTTTCTCCTGTGTTATTTACCATTTCATTGAAATATGCTTGTGAAGTAAATATTTGTTTTATTTTAATTAACCTATTGATTGAAATACATTTTCACTCGACCTCATGTTGCATCAAGTGAGTTAAACTGAGTGTTTCCTGTTTGTGTTCCAGCTGTGGCCGCCAGTCCAGATTGCCAATTTCTACTTCATTCCACTGCACCACAGGTAAGAGTTTAAAGGCCCTGTTCAAACAATCTGTGGCACATAATCTGGGCGAAAAGTAGGATGTAAGGGTGTGTTTTGGGCGTAAAATATATTAAACCAATCAGAGTGTCATCTCCCATTCCTTTTAAAAGTCAGGTGTGCCTGTGCATTGCTATTTAAACAGCGGCACTTGTGTCCTCCAATGGACAGGTATGTGGCCATTGGACTCTCTGACTCTGCCGTTTCCCAGTCCTCTGTCCCATCTTCAAATCTGTTTCTCCTTCTCAGCTAAAAAATATGTTTCAGAAACTAAAAGTAAAATTCTGTTTCATCTGGAGAGTTTCCTCTGTCCTGTCAGGTTTATACTGCACATGGAAATGTTTAAAATGACTGAAAGCGTGACTGAGCCCACCTGTGGAGGAGCATCTTGCTATCTTAATAATGCGCCCTTTAAATAATCGGAATCGGATCAGAATCAGAAATACTTTATTGGTCCCCGAGGGGATATTGCTTGTGTTACAGCTGCTCCCATTTAAAAGAAAATATGCAGAAAAATTAAAACTATATATAAGCAAGAATAATAAAAATAGAATGAAAAATATAAGAAATGTACATTCTACTAGAAATATATCTATATATACAGTGTAATAAATAGTGCTTCAGGTGAAATTTGGGTTATTGCACAATATTTGAGAAACACAGTGTCCAGAGTCCTCCTGTTGACTCAGAGTGTCTGACACTCAGCGAGGAGTTGAACAGTTTGATGGCCACAGGCCGGAAATATGTCCTGTGGCGCTCTGCGGTGCATCTTGGTGGGATCAGTCTAGTGCTGAATGTACTCCTGTGGCTGACCACCACGTCATGGAGTGGATGGGAGCCAAGATGACTTGCAACCTGATGACAGCATCCTCCTCCCTGACACCACCATCAGAGAGTCCAGCCCCACCCCCACAACGTCACTGGCCTTGCGGATCAGTCTGTTCAGTCTTTTTGCGTCCGCTACCCTCAGTCTGCTGCCCCAGCACACAACAGCATAGAGTATAGCACTGGCCACCACAGACTCGTAAAACATCCTGAGCATAGTCAGGCAGATGTTGAAGGACCTCAGCCGTCTCAGAAAATAGAGACGACTCTGTCCCTTCCAACTGAAAGTTGGTTATACTTCCAGAACAACACTGTCCAATTTTAACCAATCTCCTAAAATGTCATAAGATCATTGTAATTGTCATTTTATTCTAGATTAAACTCATCAGACACAATTAAACACATAAACCTCCTCCTTCTTCCAGACTGGCGGTCGTCCAGATTATCGCCGTCGGTTGGAACTCCTACCTGACCTGGAAGGCCAATAAGATGTGAGCCATGATGATCACAAGTCCGGCCTGTGCTGTTGTTGCTGACGATGATTTTACACTCATTTGTAGTGTGTGTGTGTGTGTGTGTGACATGGGCGGCTCTGGTCTAACTTACTTGATGCTACTTCGTCTTGTGGTATTTCCAATGTGTAAAACTGTGACTGAGTCACTTATAAAGGTCGGGAGAAAGTGCTCGTCTACTCTGAATGACACATTCACACTTACTTGAAAGTCAAACTTGCATTTGCAGAAATGTCTGTGAAGGATTGTTATTTATGGAAATGGGATTTGGCGGCAGTGTTAGCCACACATACGCACACACACAAACACACACACACTCATACGCTAACACCCACTGAAAGGAAACTTTTCTTACCATGTAATGTATGTTAATCACTTGAAACAATTATGATAAAGGATGTTTTGTTAAAGGTTAATAGTATCTTGTTTTGTCATATAACAACGGAAATAATTACCTCAGATTCTCTGCATTTATAATGATGTCTTGTTTTTTCTTAGATGTTTTTCATTTACTCTTCACCTCCTCTATGCACTTCTACTTTAGTATCTGTTTTCTAACACTTCCCAAAATGCCATTTTAACAACCCTCAGGAACGGACAAGCAAATATTTTATATATTTCTCTCATAAATGTATAAAGTGAGTGATAAGAAAGCCACAATCCTTTACCCACATATTAAAAAGTCTAATCAGCTGCAGAATGCAATGCATTCTGGTCTATCGAGGCTCCTTTGGATGGTGTAACTAACTATCAATTGTCATGGAATCTGGAAAGGAGTGACAAGAATCCAACAAAATATTCTGTTTTATTTTGTTTTTGGGGGCAGTTTCACATTAGTTTGCCTTCTTGCCAAGATTTTGAAGATACCGCTCACGTCTGTATGGTACATTTAAGTCTGATTAGCTTAGCTTAGCACAAAGACTGAAAATGGGGGGAATATGCTAGCCTAGTTCTGTCTGAAGGTAACAAAAAAACAACTGTCAAAATCTCTAAAGCTCAGTAACTAACACGTTATATCTTGTTTGTTTAATCTTTACAAAAAACAAAGCGTAAAAACAAGTCGTGGATAAAGTAGACTCAGCATCAACTTCATGCAAATGTGAGACGCTGAATTTCTATATGACGCGCCACTCACACAGGCAATGTGGCCCGGGCGTTAAGTGGTATTATTACGCTGTACTACATCTTGACCAGGCGCAAGAACTTACTGGAGTCACCTCTGGCTGCCTGGCCAAGAAATACTCTGTAAACCCCTTTTTATGTGTGTTTTGTACAGACTGAAGGTGTACAGCATTAATTAATGAGCTTTGGAGGTGCTGGTAGTTGGATTTGTTTCTTTCAAACAGAGTCAGTCCAGCTGTTTACTCCTGTGTTCACTTTTTGTGCTAAGCTAAGCTAACTGGCTGCTGGGTTTGACTTCACATTTACCGTTCAGTCATGAGAGCGGTCTTGGTCATCCAACTGTGGACAAGAAATCGAGTGATTCTTTTCAACAGTCAGCGTCACTGAACTATTTTCTGTCAAACTGCATTTTACAATAGTTGTTGGAAAATCACCACAAAACAACAAGACTCAGAAATCCCTGACAATCACTGTTAAAATGTGTATTTTTCCTTTATTTTTTTCATGTATGTGGAACCTTTATATTGATAATATTTGTAATACAAAGGCCGTCTCCAGCGTGAAGCTAATAAAGTTTTACATGAAGAGATGTGAATGGTGCGTTTGACCTCGCTAACTTTGGTGGCCAGCTTAGCCGTGGCTGGGTGGGGTTTGTTTGGAGGGAGATGTGGAGGCTGCTGAGCTCGGCTGTCAACCAAATTAACTTCCACACAAACACTCTCGGGCTTTATCAGGGAAAAGCAAGCGGGGGAAAAAAAAAAAGTCTGACGAATTCACTGAAAATCCGCCAAATAGCCTCTTCCCCCGAGGTGTACCAGCCCCTCCCCGGAAAGCTGGAATCCAGTTTTGATTCAGCACCAAAGCTCGCTGTGTTTTCACATTTACATCGAGGTAATTAAATTAAGAGACAGGACAGAGTCTTGTTAGCTCTCTAACCTGAACATGAGGCATGATGGAGCTGACGTGTTTAATGTCATCAGACAGAGACTGAATGTGAGGCTTAGTGGCTTTTTTTAGCAGGTTTACATTTGTACAGAGTCATAAATATTTAGTTTTTCCCCTTAAAAGAAGAAATAAATCCTTTGTTAATATATTTCGACCCAATCGCCAGAATAGATGTTGGCATTGTACATTTCTGCAAACCACGAATATGTTTCTTTATGTCCAATTTTCATTTTGCATGCTTGTGTTCTGGTTTAGTTTAAGCACAAAGCCACTTGGATGGGGTTTAGGAAAAGATCATGGTTGGTCTTAGAATACCTGGTTCTGTTGCCACAAACACATCTGGAAAATGTCCAGACGTATAAATCAAAATATCCAGGGGTTTAGGTTTATAAATGTAAATGAAACTGGGTGACACTACCGGTGTAAGTATGTGGGATCACCTGTCTTCAAACTGAGCCCTGCCAACTTCAAACTAGTGAGAGAAGCACAGAGAAAACCAAAAAGACTTTGGTAGAAAATGTAATCATGTCAGACCTCATGGTTCATAATGAGAAGCTAAATGGGTTTTCAAGTGTATTTTACGTTCACCATGCTATTTTGTCTGCCACCGTGTACCAGATCTCTCAGGAAAATGAAGTCTGACTAGATTTAGTCCTTGAGGAGTCCTTGAGGATATTACTGTGGTAGTTGAGGTCTAAGGAAGTAATATCTTCCCAGTTACAGAATGTACAGATTTGGTAATGTAATATTACTTCTCCCATCTCCAACCATTCAGAGCAGAGTGTTTTTACATTTCCTGGGAGGTTAGTTGTCTGGTACAGAGTAATCTGAGGGCCACTTGTATGTGAACACTTCAGAAACTCTGGTCTATTTACCAAACTACTCATCATGTGAGTTCAGCACCGTGGACAGCTCCCAGATTCATACGCTCCAAGGTTTTAAAACAGGTTTTACATCTTATTGGTCTCATTGTTAAGCAAGTTATTTGATAAGGTGGTTTCTGGTTGGAAGTCATAACCTGCTTGCTACTTTGGCTCTGATGCAGAATGTAATCTGCAAAAGTAACTAGTAGGCAAACCTAAGTTATAAAACAAATGTAGTAGAGTAAAAAGTACAATATTTGCCTCCAAAATTCAGTGGAGTGGAAGTATAATGTAGCAGAAAAGGGAAATAATCAAGTGAAGTACAAATTCTTTAAATATTTTCTTAAGTACAGTACTTGAGTAAAAGTACTTAGTTACATTCCATCACTGGTTGAGGTAAAACATGCTTAAGTTGGACGTAAGACAGAGTAGATCTTTGTAACTGTGCAAGAGCAGATTCAGTTCAGTTTAACTCAATAAAATTCAAAATAACTTTATTAGTCCTCCAAGGGAAGTTTTCATTAACAATCACAGAAACAGCCAAAGTAGAAAGAATTAGACAATTTTATGCAACAAGAACGAGGTGGTGATAACATTTTACTGATGAAGTGCCCTTGAAACTTTCTCAAGGAATCCCCAACCTCAAGGCCCCTGCAGCCCCTCTGTGTCCTCCTCTTGCCCCCCTGCTGGGAGGTCCCTCTCCCAGACCCCTCAGAGGAAAATCAACCTGTCGACCCCCAGCTGTCCCTCAGGACCACACTGCCCTGTCGTCTCCATAGCTGTCCACTTTCCAATCCAGCTTCTCCGAGCCTTGCATTGACGTCAAAGCAGCAGGCTGGATGTATAAAACCCTCCGTCCTCTCCGGTCGACGCTCACAGGGACTTTTCAGACTCGGAGGACAGATCCCACCGGCCGAAGTTCAGCTGCAGCATCTGGACAGAATAAAGTGAGTAGCTCTGCTTCCGTTTAGTCTTTTATTATTTTATTTGGACACATTTCTGCAAGTGAGAACATGGCAGGTGGAGACAGAGCATCTTCATCTTTAAGTCCTCTAGATGCCCTCATTTTTATTCTCTTGTGCTTCTGTTGGATTCAGCTGATACAGATGACAACTTTTGACATTTTTGTGCTTTTAAGTCAAGTTTAACCTTCTTAAAAGTTCATTTTCTCGCAGGATGCCTGCGTGATCAAATAAAAGCAGTTAAACCTAAAAATGGAGGTCAACTTTAACCAAAGCTCATGTTAAATTTGCTAGAATTAGTGACGGACTACAGTGGTAAAAATCACCCTCAATAAACAGCAAATTAACTTAATTTGGGGGCTTTAAAGTCTTAACATGAAGCCGATTGACTTGTTTTTTGTTTCTTTATGCGTGACAGGGAAAAAAATAATAATTTTGCATCATATTGAAGTCCAAAAAATCCAAAAGTGCGCAACATGAGTAGTTGTTAATGAGCTTTGTTGGCCGCCGCATGTTCCTGTGGATAAACTGTGTGTACTCCGTGTGGTCGCAGGACATGAAGCCAGTCCCCCTGCTCCTGCTCCTCTCCTCGGTCCTCCTCTCATCGCACCTCCGCCCCGCCGCCGGCAGACCGCGCACCCTCCCCGGCTGGCTGGATGGCAGCGGCCGCCTCCAGACGCAGCAACTTGACGAAGTGCTCCTGAGAGCGGCCGCCGCCGGAGACAGCGCCGCCTCAGATCTACTTAGCGACAACCTCCTGAGGCTTCTCCAGAGGAGGACCCCGGACCCTCTGCGCCTGCTCCCAGCTGAGGAGGAGACCCGGGACGAGGCGGTGAGGACGGCGGCGGCGCAGCTGTTGAAGCGGAGCGAGGAGCCGCCGCTGTCCATCGACCTGACCTTCCACCTGCTGAGGAATATGATCCAGATGGCGAAGATGGAGAGCCAGAGGGAGCAGGCGCAGCTCAACCGCAAAGTGCTAGACGAGGTCGGGAAGTAAAGCTCAAATTTTTTTTTAAATTATAGAGAAATGCCTCATTAAAACAGCCCAGCCGCTGTCTATAAGTAATCAAGACCTCTGACATTAGTTGTTGTTGTGCGCCTGCCTTCTCCTCCACGCCATTTTACGCACAGATGGTGCCAAATTACGCATCACAGCATCCGCGAGTAAAATGTAACATCTTAAGTGTTAGTTAAAGACTTTGTTGGAAAATATGGAAACGGACTCCCTCACCCTCCTCACCCCCCTCACCCCCTCTCCTCTCCACACTGGACTTTTGGGATCACTGGATTTCACACTTTAACATTTGGACACATTTGATGCGGATGTGAGCAGCGATGTTCTTTGTCTTTTGTGCCGCTGATCAAATGCTTTGATGCTCGAAGTGAAAGTGAGAGATGACAAAATAAATGAATCAAAGTGGGCCAGCTGAAATATTTGAAAATGTTGCCCTCAAATTACAGTCTGATTTCTCAGATCTCAAAGTTGTTGACCTCAGTGTGAACGTTTTCATTTGACATTTTAATGACGCTCCTAATATTTACCCCCTTTCTAGGCTATTTGTTTGCCCCTGCAGAAAAACAATAAGGTGCATTATGGGTGTTTGGCTTGTAACCACCACACACCTGGAATTGTTTTATGGTTCAGACAGACATTTCTCCACATTTTCCCACTTAAAGTAGTGGCAGAAACAAACAAGGGGCAAATTTGACTCCAGTTTATGATCAACATTATAAATAAACACCAAATTATATAAAATAAAAAAAACTTAATAGACTTAATATAACTTATTTTAGGGTGATACTTAAAATTGACATGAATGGGTTAATGGTTAAAGTCAGAATACAGACATGTTAAAGTTTCTGTGTGGGGTTCTGGCACAAAAAAGGTTCAAATTATACTGATATTACTCATAACTGATCAATTTAAGGTGTCATTTGGCAACTTAAAGTGCTGAATCGAGCCATATTAGCCCACAACTGACCTTTAAAATGAAAGAAGATGACTATAGCTCTGCAGGATTTGGAAGTCAAAACTCCTCTCCGCTGATATCCAACTCTCCTCTGTCTGTTTGTTGTTTTAAATCCACTACTTAATGTCACAGGACTGATGGGATTTGTTTGGATATGTATCTGAGCTGGAAAGAAAGACAAAACACTCTTCACGTTGATTTGTTTCCCATCTTCTCGCCTTCCTTTCATCCTGTTCTGTTTCTTCAGTTCGAGCAGGAGCACTATCACCTGTACTGTATCAACTGTAGCATGCTAATCTACAAAAAACCAAGAAAAAAAAAGCTTTAATTTATTTTACTTTACTTTATTTTACCGTCTGACACTGATCACGTTGTCTTTGTTTTAGCAAAAGAAGAAAAAGCTTTTTTGCCATTTATATTTTGTAATAAAAAAGTTTGAAGTAAAAAAAATCGCTGCTTTTGATTCTGTTATTGTGCTGATTATAAATGTGTGTCGATCGATCCTAATATACAACATGATATAAGTCATCTGATGTTTTCCCATTTGTAAAAAGATCCTCCCAAAAGACGATACTGTAAAATGAAAGCACTGAAAGGCAAAAATGTACCTGTAGGGAGGATTTAAATGTAGTTTTCTGTTAGTTTGTCTGTCTGACAACACGTTTCATTAAAATTTTGTTTATATTTCATGTCCTCTGAGGATGATTCTAAATGATGATTGTGAACTTACTAACCTTCTTTATAGCATTACATTTACACTTAATCAACACTTGCACAACAAAGTATCTAAAAGAAAACACTGCTTACACTAATAAAATACTTTTATTACGATAAAATCTGATTAAATCCTCATGTTTTTTGTCGCTGTCCTAGCGCCACCATCAGGCAAAATATATTCCCAGCATACACAAAAATATTAAAGATCCCATATTATGCTAATTTCCTGTTTCATAATTTTAATTTTGTCATCTACCAGAAAATGTTTACATGTTTAATTTTATCAAACACAGTTTTTCTTATACTGCCCATTGCTGCAGCTTCTGTCTGAACGCTCCTGTCTCTTTAAAACTTCACCTCCTGCTCTGATTGGTCAGCTCTCACAAGCCTGAGCAGGCACTGCCCATCATGTTTCCTCATCAGATCTGCTGGTCTTTTTGTAACCGCGGCCGTACTGAGGGCGGTGACTGTATAGCTGTGACATCACAACGTAACAGAAGTCTTGATAGCTCATTTAAAAGAACAGTTGTGTGTATATCTCTGTGGACTGAGCACTTTGATACTTTCAAAGTATTTATACAGCACCTAGACCTTATTTATAATCAAAAAGACCTGGAAATCTCTCTTTCTGACCTTATATTGGATCTTTAAAGTGTAAACTGTCAAAACTCTTAAATTTATTGAACCGATTTAAGCTCCCAAAGGAATAAACTTTTTCAATTTTGGCCACTTGCACAACCCTCAGGTCAAGTCATACATTTTGCTGATTGATTCTTGCTCCTAACGAAACAAACCCTGTTATTTTAACATTTTGGGGCATCATCTGTAGCTATTCATAAGCTAACAGAGAGTGCAAGATAGACAGGATGACGTGTAACAAATGTCTCGGCTGGTCTTGAACCGCTGACATTGCATGTGTGATTATCTTAAACCTCCAGCCACCAGAACGCCCTAACCCTTATGATTTTAATTACTTCTGTTGACTTTCTTCTAATACTCCCCACAGGACAAACTTTATACTTACATTCAGGTATTCAGACCAATACAAAGAAGCAGTGTTTGGGAGTTTTGTTTTATGTATTCCTGGACATAAAATTGATGAATTTCGGGGTTAAATGTAATGTTTCTATCCTGTTGACTGCGTCCACTAACTTCAGGTAAAAATAATCACTTATTGTGGCTTGTTAGTTGATAATTTATTCCTTTATTTTTTTTTTTATTCTCTGATGTAGACCATCACTGAGCTTTAGAACATTGATAAAATATATAAACTGCAGTGACATATGTCTCAGTCACGTGTCTGTTGTATTTTATCGTTGCAACAGAAGCATTTTTGTAGATCCATTAAGTCTGAAGGCTCAGACATGATGGAAGTGACAGTTAACGTTAATATACTTAATGTTAATGAAACAGATAAGAGAGAAGAAACAAACACAGAAGTCAAAATGGCCCCCAGGTACTTTGTTTGGATGACTCAGTCCAAACTGTGGGTGTGTTGGTGATTTTTCTTCCTTATCTTCCTGTGTGTGTGTGTGTGTGTGTGTGTGTGTGTGTGTGTGTGTGTGTGTGTGTGTGTGTGTGTGTGTGTGTGTTGGTTCAGTTTCATCTCGCTCATCATCCGTTACACGTCATTACACATCAATCTGTACATCAAAGCAATGACAAACGTGCGTGTCGGCGTACTTTAGACTTTAAATGTTTATTTTAAAGGATAAAACGTGATGCAAAATCAAGTGCTGAAACACTTTGCGACTGAGAGTACTTTATATTTTTCCAATCTATGGACTCATAGGAGTTCAACAAAAAATAATAAATCTGTAAAATAAAAAATATACAGAAGAATATATTCATTTATATGCAAACAATACATCTCTTTAGAAATATGTACAGTAATAAATTAAAAATAGGAAATACTTATTTTATACTTTGTTTTTCTTTATATTTCAGCATTTATTTATTATTTTATGCATTCCTTGTTATATTTCATGTCCTTTTTTAAATTCTTTACTGTGAACCCCAATTTTCCTATATCCCAAGACTTTTCTTCCACCAATGAGAACCGTGCTGTAACACAGCCTGTCTAACAGCACTACAAAAAATCATGAGGGCATGACAATGTTTTCATAATTAAATAATGAATTACATTTGGATTTAATAAAATGAAAACTCAACAGTGGCTCCAGCTTATATTTGTGCTTTATTTGTAAAAGATCAAAAAAGCCATCAGCCAGCTAACCCTTATCACAAAAACTAAACATTTCTACCTAGAAACAAGCCTCAAAGCCCATAAACAGATCAGTAATACATTTCGGAGCTCAGCCTAAAAGAAGTAAATCTTTAAAAATCAATGCCAGTGTCAAAAAATAGTTGTTCGGGTGGGAGAAAAGGACAAAAGTATGGACTTTTCTTTGTAAATCAACTGTAGTTCAACTCCACCACACCCAGTCTCCTGATGACCTCCACCCACCTTCTTCATACCTCATAGTTTAGACTTCCCTCCACATAAAAAAGAAAAAATACCTCTTTGTTCAAACGCTTAAATACTTTATTAAAAACTTTCTTCGACAACAGATCTCATAAAAATACTAAAACTTCTTCTTCATGCCTAAATTTCTTAATGGTCCTGTATGTAGGATTTAGTGGCATCTAGTGGTGAGGTTGCAGATCGCAACCAACTGAATACCCCTCATCTCACACCCCATTTAGGAGAAACCAGGGTGGCCTCTGAAACCTTAACCACAGAGTCGTTTTGAGGTTGTTATTTTCTCGTCATACGTACACAACAACCCAAAATCCATCAGGCAGTCTTCAGGAAACCCTCCAGAAAAAGAAAAGCAAGTCATCTGCAGCACAGCCCACAGTAATGAGCTTTTCCTCCCACTCTTCAGTTTAACATCCAGCTCACTGGTATACTCATTCTCCTGCATTTATGCATAAGGGGGAAAAAAGGACAATTCTGCTCCTCAATATACAATTTGCTGCATAAATCCACAAAATAATTGAACTTACCCTGTTAGAAATGAGTCTCCACTGAAAGAAACCATTTCTGTCTCACTGACTTTAATCCCCACACTGTTTATTTTAATGAACATGTGAACACAAGTATAAACCTGGAGTCTTTACAGAAGCCTTGTGATAGAAATCTATATAAGGGCTTTAAATCCTGAAGACACACATGAACACAATCTTTTTACTTTCCCTCCCACAACACAGAATACAGTGTTAAATCCATTGTATGTGTTTCCTGTGAGCTTTACATAGAGGGATATATTTACACACAATACACTGAACAAAAGGAGACAAAGTGGGAGGCTAAAATCTGTCCGAGTCGGTCCTCGTGCATCTGGACTGGAAACAGAAGGATAATGCATATAAAGGTATGATTTTGATTATTTATGTTTTTCTCCCATGTTGTCTTTGTTGTTTCATGTTCGTCTTGAGCACTGTGTGGATTCCTTCTTCCGGAGGATTATGGTAAACCTCTATTTCCGTCTGAATCTCCTCAGAGCCGCAGCGAGGACCTCGAGTAATGAACAAAAGATGAAATATCATGAGATCAGTGCCATCATCCCACGTCCAAACAATCACCAGTGACTCTCCAGCTGCTCGCCCTAATGTACCCACGCCGCACCAATACAGCACGGAGGAGGATGCTGTTGTTGTTGTTGCCTTTGACTGAGTCAGCATGAAGACACTGATGCCGTCCCCTTCCTGGGTGGATGAGGGGAATCCTTTGCTCTCTGGCTGCGACTCTCTTTACGTAAGTGGTCTCGTTAGAGGCGATTTCACACTTGCCCTCTGTTCGATACACAGTGAGCTGCTGCTGACTTCAGACTGTGCACATTTCCAAATATTACAGTTAATCAGCAGAGCAACAAGAACATCTATAAACAGGCTCTGACACATTGGTATCACGTCAGTACAGTGGCTTTCTTCTGCATCTTAGACACTCTATGAAGACATTACAAGTGAAGCTACAATGCATCATGTGTTTTTGTTTAAATACAGTATGCCACATCATATGACACTGTCCACTTAATGGAACAGTTCACCCAAAAATGAAAATTCAGTCATTAAAGAGGTCATATCATGCTAATTTTCAGGTTCATAGTTTTATTTGGGGGTCCTAGTAGAATAGGTTTACATGCTTAAATTTTTAAAAAACACATCATTTTTTTCATTTGGTGCATTGCTGCAGCATCCCTATTTACACTGTGTCATGAACACTCCGTTTTAGCTACGGAGTGAGACATCTCGGCATAATCCAAGTCTCTGGAAGTTCAAGATCCCAAATTGATTCGAAAATACGTTATTTACACCCTTCTTTTGGCCAAATTCTTCACTGTAGCTGCTAAGCTAAAAGCGTGAGCGCACATCTCGAGCTATTCTTTTTCTTTCTGTTATAAAAGAAGTCCCCATCTACTTCCTACTGCACGGGGGTAAACAGATGACTGAATTTTCATGTTTGGGTGGACTGTTTCTTTAAACTTGCTTGATTCTTTTTGGCCACTTGGAGGCAGCAGAAACAAGTTGCAAATACAATATTGACATATCACCTTTTTAGTCTAACTTGTTAGAAAATAGTCAAATTGTCACAGGACAACTTTATCATTTATTTGGAGTCATGTTTGCATCGACCTGATGAATCTAGGAACACTTTTAACTCTCTATTAGCTCAGCTTTTGGAGAGGGAAATATCTGGCTTTTAGATGCTACATGCGTAACCATCCTCACCAGCTAGACACTAACTTCATCATTTGGTGATGAGCAGGGAGTGGCGTGAGCTTTTTTTTTTTACTAAAATGATGCAATGGAAGTGAACAAAACCACTAAAGTTGTCAATTGAACAGCTAAACAATGAGCTCAAAAGTTCATGTAGGTATTCAGTTATATTCAGATACTATTGTTACATGAAACAAAAGGGACCTTAAAATAAGCTTTCAGTTCAGACTTTTGAATTTACAGTAATTTATTGAAACCTCTGTCTCTGTTCAAAGATGGTCCTAACAATGTGACTGACCTCCATGACAACTGAGCAAACTACATCTGCTGATGAAGACCCTGAGATGCACTTAAAATCTCCACAAAAGGTTAGTAAGTCAGTAACCTTGAGGTGTTTTTTTGTCTGTTTTTATAAAAAAAAATGTATGTTGTTTTGACAGATCTATAATCCAGGACTCAATTGACAAATAAAATCTTCCTTTACTAGTCCCTCACACTAGATGCTAGAGACTTACACTACAAAGTCTAATATAATGTTTGTTATAAAAACAACAAGAGGAGTCGGGCTGCAGGTACATCCCAGCTGATGACTGAGCCCTGTAGGCTGAATGACTAATGTGAGGAGTCTGACACTTTCTAAACCAAAATCAAACAAACCACAAAGCCTTGGCCAAGCAACACCTTGATCAATTCATCAATAGAGGTCAACAGGGAGATTCATAACAGAAACAAACACCTTGTATCACCTTTGTTACTCTTTCAGAGAACATCAAATTATCTTCAACCTTTAAAAAGGACCAAAACTGCACTTGAGTCTTTGAAAACAACGGCCACCTGTTTTGGTCTTAATGTCTGGAGCTGAAGTCGAGTTCTGACTCTCCACCGTCGTCAGGATCTTCTTCTTCATCATCTCCCACACCTAAAGACACACACAAACATGTGTACATTAAATAAGCTTGTTTTTCCACTTAAGACACTGGTTTGACTTATTGACCTAAGAAAATATTTATTCCAACCAAAGAGAAACAACCACTTTAAGTGTTTAAATCGTCCTATTGATTGGACTATCGAAGATTAAACACCGTCCCACTTGAAATTAATTAAGATCAGGCCGGATTGGGTCAGTGTCTGCCAACTGAGGTGGTTACATGAGGCATATTTATTATTATCATGATTATTATTGGACTATTAGGGTCCATCTTTGTTATTCTGTCACCAACATGATAAAACTTTACTCCTGTGTTGGACGACTGACTGTACATACCAGAGCAGAAGTCGATGTTCATCAGCATGACGGCGACGTCGTCTGTGTTGATGACGAAGTGGCTCATACTCTCATAACCGAGCTCTGGACGCTCCGTGTTAGAGGCCCTGGCTGCTGCTGCCATTCTGTCAACAAACACGTAAACACAGATTTCAAAATAAGACATGTTTAAGTCAAGCTGCCACAGTGTTAAAGTTTGAAGCCAGTCAGAGTTTGACTCATACAAAGCACATCAACAAGTCATGGCGGTTGTAAACATATCACACTTTACTCTCTGGATTCAGATCTCAGTTACACTGATATTAATTTATCAACAGAACAAACTGATGTATAAAATAATTCTTCAGCCTGTTGTGTTTAAATGCGATGACTCTAAATCATCTATCGGAGGACACAAGCTGGTATTCTCTGTAACTTGACTGCAATCTGCAGCGTGTGTCGTATGGATACATTCATTAATAAATACTTAATGAGGCAAACATCCATTTCAAAGGTTATTGATGTTGATTTCAAATAAAAAGGTCAATACCGGCTCGATCCATCAGCAAACCAAACACACACACTCGGCGATCTCTGTGTCATCCCCATGTGGCCGGCCAGTGACGTCAGCACTCGGAGCAGATTTGTTTGGTTTATTGGATCATCTGCTACATAATGTATACGAAGTGACTAAACGTCTGACACAGAGCTGAGGACTGTGAGCAACACACAGACACACACAATGCTGCACTTATTTCAATCGAATGATCAGTATGTTTAAATCTTCTTATTGACCATACTTCTCATCACAATGATTTGATTAGTTCATGTGACAGGTGTCGTTCATGTTAGCTCCTGCAAACCCTGTAATTCAGGGCGATGATGCATCCTCGAGGCTTTTTGAGTTATTTCTTCATGAAGTATTTTCAGCCAGGATTAAAGCAGCACGTTGCTTCTACTTCAACGGAGAAGTTAAAAGGTTAAAAAGTTGAAATGACCATAGACTTGTGTGGTGATCTGCAGGGAGGGCTTCTCTGCCACCTGCAGCTTGTGTGTGTCTGCTGATCTCTGAAGAGTAAATATGTAAAAACACAATTACAGACAGCAGTGACACGTTTTCTAATAGACTATCAGTGTGTATTGTCTCTGCACCGTCTAAACCCAGTTGGTTAACATGGGCACCGAAAGGAAGCAGGCAGAGCTGCGGTGCTCTCGCTGCGCTTCGTCTTCATTGGTGCGATGCCAAAGTGCTGGTGATGTGTTTCTTTACGTTTCAATTTTGTGTTGTGACAACTGTGCTTATGGTCTGGTTAGGTTGAGGCTCAAAAACCACGTGGTTAGGGTTAGGAAAAGATCCTAATATGGCTTAAAATACCTGGTTTTGTTGCCACAAAGACGGCTGGATAATGTTCCGACAGTAGCAAGTCAGTTTCGTTGTTTGAGACTGGCAGCAAACATTGCTCTCTCACTTGGCAACTTTCAGCTGGCAATGGCATACATGTAATCTGATCATAATGTGACACATATTGTAGAATTGTTGACAAACTTTACGTAACTGTGGTTTGCAGAAGCGTACACTGCCAACATTTTATTTGGGCGACTGAGCTGCCAAATGTAGTAACATCTTCTGTGTAAAAATGCAGTGTATTTAAGATTGCTGTAGGGTAATGATGACGGCAAACGTGTACATTAAACTGTCAAATAAATGTAATGGAGTAAAACGTACAACATTTCCCTCTGACATGTGGTGGAGTAGAAGCATTAAGTATAATAACACTCAAGTTAAGGACCTCAGCATTCAGTTTATTAATGGTTAAAGCTTGACTGCAGTCACCACATGCAGAATCAGAGCTTCACCACAAACACTCGTCTTACTTTTCCAGAATGACGTTGGCGCTCTGACAGCGAAGAAGACAGACAGACAGAAAGAGACAGCATTAATCACATTGTGCTTCAGTTGTCTGTGCCAACCACATCTGTCAGAAGTGTTTGTCAGACACGTCAGCGTGTAAAATAAAAACATGATTTTAAGAAATACTGCCAGCTGCCAGATTGGCCTCACGATGTTTACTGCCTGCTGCCACCAACTCTATCTTCTTTAACACCTGCTGTGGCTGAACATAAAACAGTGACACCTGAGGCTCACACTTCCTCACAGGAGACAGAGTGACGCAGAGACGTTGCATCAGCAGTTAAGGAAGCTGGATTTAGTAACAACCTGCCAGTCTCTTCAGGGACGACCGTCCGTCTGTCTGCTGTCAAGTGTAACTAACTTTTTAACTTTGGTCACGTTTGATCGACCCTCAAATGACGTCAAATGCTCAAATCCTTGGATTTACAGGTCACAGGGTTCATTGACTCAACGTTCCTTCTTAACCTTGGTGTTGGACACGATCTTAATGTTTGTACTACGCTGAAAGCTGTGATGAATTCATGGCGAAACACTCTCAAATCCATGTGGTTAAGATTAAAATAGTTGTATTATGTGACTGTGGTTCACATTTAAGGTAAGTCTGGTGTAGCAGATGTAAAAAAACAAATAATTCCATTCATAAAAACCAAGTGACAGAAACAAAACAAACAAACACACAAAAATGGTTTGTAGAGTGCCGTATGATTCCCTAATTGGATGTTAGGTGAGGCATAATGTGGGCAGATACGGTTCGAAAGAGTTGGAAAGTTCGAAGATGCTTTGTACAAAACTTTGAGTGAATTCTGATTCCTCAAAGTTAATCAATTCCAACCGCAGTGATGTAACACCGGTGTTTGTTTTCATCATGACACCATGATGCCACTCTGTCTGTCTGATTATGTCGGAATTAATCTGAAAGACTGAAATGTGCTCCAGGACGTGTAATGTAATGTGATGTGAAATGCACAATCTGCACATCCCCTTTAAACAGACCTGAGATTACGTTTAAAGGGTTTAACAGTTTTACAATTAAAGTGTGTTTACAGGTCTTGTGGCGTACTACTGCATATGTGAAGAAAGAAGGGAGAAGGGAAATGCTAGACCTGTGGACTGCTTTTTCAGTGTATCACCAGAAGACTTCTTGTTTATTAATAGTAGAAAAGCCTCGAAAACAGCTACATGGGAAAGCTAATCAATATTCTAATTAGGCTTATATGTTTCAGTTAAACGCTTCAATTAAAAATGAGTTTTTGTTGTAAACATGAGTTTAGAAGTCAGTGGATTTAATGTAATCAATCCCATTAAAACAGGTGTTTGTTCATGTATGTGCATGTGATCAATTGGGTGATCAATACAGAGCACTGCAGAGACCGGCCTGCTCTTCATTATCTCTGCAGCTATATGAATTAATCATGTGTTTGTTATGTGTGGGGGTCTGAAGGTATGCAGGACCAGAGATCCAGCTCTCCTCAGGGAGGACTGTGGCAACACAGAGCCCGACACGGAGCCACCCCGCTGGGCTTACTGCTCCTGTTTCCATCCTCAGCCTGCAGCCGTGCAAATAAAGCTCTTCATCATCAGTGGCAGCAGCAGATATAACCTGGGGAATACTGAGAATGGATCAACCTGTCGAATGAAACCCGCAGCTGGGAAAATATCGACAGGTGGAAGGAAACTTTAAATGAAGTTGAGGAGGTGAGAACAAACTACTGCTGGAGGATAAAATGTTATTGATCATACGGTTAAAATGGGAAACGTGACATTTATATATTTTAGACACCGGTAAACTAAAAGGAAACGAAGCACCTAAAAAATTGATTAATGAAACTAAATTAAAAGTTTAAACTAAACTATAATGATATCGCCCGGTTGGAAAATAAATTAAAATAAAGTTCCTCCCCTCTGTCTGAAATCTGATGAGGTGTATGATCTGCTGCCTTTTACTGTTCTGTTTTTCCGTTGCATTCGTGACGACGAACGATACATGAAAGGCAAACTCATCTCCTAGCAATGTGAAAAAGTCGAATGCTTATTTTTAGTGGGTTTACCTGCGTTTCAAAAACCCACATTTATCCATATACACTTTAATTTTGGTCTTAAAGTGGTATTATTGTCATTTTGCTGTACAAGGTTGCACAATAGAGCGCAGACCTCCACCAAGGCCCAGCAGAGATAGATACCATTTAACGAAAATGTCGAAAAATGCCCTTTCTTGTGTTGAAAAAACTACCCTACCCTATCTACCCTGGGCTGAGACCAATCCTACAACAAGTTTCGTTCAGTAGTTTTTGTGTAATCCTCCTGACAAACCAACCACCAAACATACAGACACAGAGGTAATTTAAGATAAAGCATCTAAAAGCTTTTGGATTCAACCTTTAAAATACTGACCATGCCCAGGTAAATCCTTGTGTCACCCACTTGGAGATTTTTCTGTTTTTGGAACAGCCACTTAAACCCCAACAAAAGACATTGTCTGTCCAATCACGTAACTCCACCTGCAGGAGCGGGCTGATCTAAACCGTCACCCACCTGTATGAACAAAGGCATTTGTGGCTCCTCCATTGACTGAATGGCCGACTCCACCAGCGTCACCGCAGCCTCCAGGTCGTCATTTTGCCGACGAATGAGAGATCGAAGGCGCTTGAGTTTATCGTCCTGCTGCTTGGTGATCAGGCCCACCAGCTCCTGCTTCCGCTCCTCCAAGATGGCCACCAGGCTGTTGAAACGGCTGGCCAGCTGTTCTCTCTGCCGCTGACCGTTCTCCTGAAGTCAGAGAGAGAGTTACAGTACTCATCTAGCATTGAAATACAAATTCAAATACAAAAATGTGGTCGGTTACTGTGCCATTAAATGTCTGTGTGTCTAACCTCTGTGTTGCGGCAGATTTGTTCCATCTGGGAGATGACTGCCTGGATGTGGTCGTTACTGGCAACCAGCATGGCGATGCCGTCGGTCAGCTCCGTCTGCAAACAATCACAACATCACCGACATTAATTTAGACAACAAAATTCCTTTTGAAAATGATTTAACTTAATTACACTTAGAAGGGTTAATATTCTTTAAACATCTATGAAACTGAAAGATTGTTTTGACTTTCCACTAATCTGAATTTAAAAAGCGCAGAGCAGCAATGATTATTTGCTTCTTAAATGAAAGGATTTGCTGTTTTTCTCTGTCATTCTCTGGGTTTCGGACTGTTTCGGACACTCCCTGCAGCAGTCCTGCTTGACCAAAGTCTTCTTTGATTGATCAGAATTCTTGTCTATCAATATACATGTATCTGTGCAGAACCAGATTAACAATTTCTGGTAATAAAAAGACACATTTAGTGGATTGTGCAGTGTCTGAGGAGGAATGCACTCGTCAGTAAGCCCGTCACCATCCTAAAGCCCAACAAAATGAGTCACCAGCATGCATCTGCTTAGAGTATCATGACATCATGCACATTTTGTACAGTTTTAGTGTCATTTAAGGTTTTATTAGTGTAACAAATGTTCTCACCTCTGTGCAAATTAAATCACCGACATCTGTTTCTCAGATTAACCTTTGCATGAAGATGGAGGATCAACAACTTTCGTCCACCTCATCTAAATTTCAGATGAGTGAATCAGAGACAGAGTGAGAGATGCAGAGGCCGGCGCTGAAATGTCAACAAAGCCAACTGCTCAATAACGTGCCGGACGCTGCTGCCGCCACCATCTGCATGACAACACGGCTGCGCTTTGTCTTTGTGTGACTTTGTGCGACTTTGTGCGTCCGCAGCGTGTGAACGAATGAGTTAATAAACTTTTTTCATGTGATGCTTCTGATGTATTGGCTTGATTCTGCATTAAAGCTGGTATCACCTCAGCTGACCTTTAGATAACCAGGTGCAATGGTGGAAAGTAACTAAGTACATTTACTCAGGTACAATTCTGAGATACTTGTTCTTTGAGTTTTTCTTTGCTATGCTTCTTTATAATTCCACATCACTACATTTCTGAGAGAAATATTGTTCTTTGTACTGAACTACATACATTAGACACCTGTAGTTACTCTTTAGTTTAAAGATGAAGTATCAAAATACATATAAAGTGCAACGCATCAAACAAAATGAATAGAATGAGCTCTACTGCATTAAATAATGTAACAAAGACAGAGCCCATTATGACTGCATAGTGAGTACTTATACTTTAAGTACATTTCCTGAATAATACTTACATATTTTTAGTCAAGTAAGGTTTTGAATGCAGGAGTATTTTTTAAATCGTGGAAGGTGTAGTACGGAAGCCCTCAACAGTCATGGGTCAGATATATTATTTCCTCTGTTGATAACGAGTTACTTATTTTTATCATCATCACCTAATAACAAATGTTGTCCTGAGATAACTAGATAATTAATTACGAGTGGATCATTATCATGTATCATGTATGCATGCTGGCATGGCACTGCTGACAAGAGGCAAAATAGCCCCAAATGTCTCCCCTTCGGGAAAAGATCTTCATACGTCTTCCACCACTGACCGATGTGTGTGCAGGTCCTGATTTCAGTCGTTGAATACAGTTTTTACCTGTATACTCTGTCTTTGCACTGGGTGGTGGGTCATTCTGTATCTAGGCTTGTGTTCGTGTTTTGCTGTGTTTTGAAAAGAGATACCAAGATCCAAACAGAAAAGGAACAAGAAAGGCTTAAAAATAGAAACAGAAAGAAATGTGTTAGCTGAAGGATAAAGGCCATTGTCTTTTAGAAGAAGTCAACACCCACATGCACTTTTTGGAGAAATGTTAGAGTTTAAACTATTGGATCCACCCTCTGATGGTCTTTTGACCTTTAAACAAGCTTAAGCCTGCGTTGGAAAATAAGACTTGCCGGCTAAACTTCACTCTCTTACCACACAGTAGTATAAGGTACACTTCCTGAATCTTTTGGTTTTGTTTGGTTTCTTTGCTAGACAGTGAAGTGTAAAGAATTGGATTTGAGTGGAGTGATGTTAAAGTGATATTTCACAGCTGGAAAGATGGTCTTTTCATAAAACTGGGCGATCTATGCAGCAGAAAAACACAAATATTATTAAAATTGGTGCTTAAAAAAACATGAAAAAGGGCTGTGGTATTCCCATTTGCTCAAAAAATAGAAAACCTGCAACAACCACAATGCACTGCACCACATCGGACCAATAAACACTCCCGCAGTGATTCTTTACCTTCTGTCTCATGTAGACGCTGCTGAGCGGTGCCACCTCACAGTCTTTGTGTTTGCCGAACACTTTGCACATGGAGCAGGTCGGCGTCTGACAGGACAGGCAGTAGATGTTGATCTTCTCCTCATCATGGTCTTCACACATCAGCTGCTGCTGCTCTGGCTTCATGTCCACCAACCTGAAATAGAGTATAAATGTATAATGTGCAAACTGGTTGTCAAAGACCTAAATGTAAGTATTCTCAACTTCGAAAGATTATCCTCGCAAAACCTATTTCTTCAACATTTCTCCAGTCACAAACACAGGAGAGAAAACAATAAGGATCAGACTTAGAAAATAGCTCACCAGAAAAGGAAAAAAAAAACTCACTTGCCCCTCAGGGGAAGAGAAACCACCTGTCTTCTAATTCAGATTCAAATTATGCTAAATTCTGATTGGTGCCTAAAAGTAGGTGACATCACCTTTTTACAACGGAGCCCCGCCCACCTCAAACCAGTGAGAAGAGGTCAGAGAAAAGCAGAATTACAGAAATCTGTCAACGGTTCAGACTTTATAGTTCATGTAGGATCCCATCACTCGTAGTAAGAAGCTGATAAAGAAATAAAATACTTATATCATCGTAAACAAACACCAGAGTACAAACTGTGTGATTCCAACGTTTGTTTTGAAATCCTGACTTTAATCCAAATGTCAAAGTTCAGTAAATACCATGTGCAGACATGTAGCACCTACAAAGTTCAAGTGAGGAAGACAAACTCATGTTTTTAAATTGTTAGAAAAAGAAAAAAGATTGTTTTCACACATCCACTTTTTTACCTGAAAATCCAGAGGGAGAATATTGATTTTCTTGCATAAATAACACAACAGTCTTCTGTGCTACTAGCCATCATTATAATGCACTAATAAATATGCTTCAAATGCCCTTAAAACTTGGCCAATTTTTAATGTGATTTATGTGCATTCGTGGCATCTCGTCCAAAAGACTTGGCACCAGCGTCTGTATTGTTAAACCAGCTCAGTTTACTTCTGTCATTACCGACGTATGTTGACGTCAGTGGATGACGGAAGAATCACGTCAAAAGTTTGGCTGAGATGACGGTTGTTTTCTTACTCACATGAACTCAGTCAGCTAATTTTCACCCAAAGGACATAATGAATGTATATTTTCTCTGTGGTTTTACGCCATTTTCCATCCAGATCTGTCACTGCATCATTTAGTCTACAAAATGTCAAAAAAAATGTGAAAAATGCTCTTTGCTGTTTCCCAGATTCTTGAAATTGCTTCTCCCCCAAAACTCTTCATTTAATGTCATAAATGACAAAGAAAAGCATCAAATCCTCATGTTTAAGAAGCTGGAACCAGCAAATATTTGACATTTTTGCTTGAAATATGACTGAAATTATTAGTTGATTCTCAAAATAGTTCGATTAGACAGTAGACTATGGAGCATCCTGAAAATCAAAGCCTATTGAACGGAAGCAAACATTTATGCAATAAAGGGACCTTTGTCCTCTGACGTAGGTGTCTCTGACAGAAATGATTTTTTAAGCAATGAGAACATTTTTTCCACACATGAAAAAATGATCAGACACTACAAGTTACAAAACAAACAATCACATTTATTTTAGCCCACGCGGATAATGAGGGGAGTCCTGTCCTGCTGTCTCCTTACCAGTGACTCACTGAGCGTCTATTTTGGAGTGAAAGTGACAAATCTACACCGAGGACGACTTAAATATCACCGTGCAGTTGTAGTAGGTGTGTAGGATTATAAAACAGATGAACTGAAGAGGCTTCTACTTGGAACATTTTACTTTTTGTACTAGTTTTTTAAGCAGCAGTAGACTTTGTACAACAAAATGTATTTTAAAGCATCAGTTAGGTGATTGATGATGAGCAAATAAACAAAGCTAGGACCAAATTCAAGCGTTACGTATCATTTGCCTGAAGTTATTAATCATGAAAAAGGTTCACAAAGCTGGTAAAACTGCAGCCAGCCTGAATCTCTGCGGCTGCCTGCAGGCACAACTCAGCAAACATATAAATTAATAAATAAATTCACAGAGGGTACGCTACGTTCCAGCCAAGAGGTATCGTGAATTATAAGTTCTTATTAATTATTATAAGAGTTGAACATCTGAGATGAGATGGATGTTATATTACATTAAATAATTTTTTTGTTATGGAAAAGGTCACAGCTACAATACAGCTGAAAATGGACACTATTTAGATGAATGGTCACCATGGTAACAGCCATGTCAAACATAAAGTAGTAAAATATAGAAAATTAGGGAAGCCCTAAAGGGCCATGCATTCATACATTTTATTTCCTCCGTTTTCCCGTGATAACGAGTTAATTTCATTTGTTTTCTCGAGATCTCGAGTTATTATCTCGAAATAACAACTGCCGTTTTCCCGAGATAACGGGATAATTTTCTCGAGATCTTGAGAAAACAAAACGATAGTGTAGTATATATATATTAAATCATTGCAGGAAACATCATTCAGCGTAGCAATGTCAGAGGAGCAGGAGCATATCGATCACTGCGTCACATATCTTTTCAATCAAGGCCTGACACAGGCTGAAATAGCATTATGCCTTGCTATTACAGATAATATACACATTAGTGTGCGTAATCTAAAAAGACAGTTAGCAAGGCTTCTACTATATCGGCGGCGCAATCTAAGTGAGCCTGATGTCGTTATTAACTACATAGCTGACCAGCTATGT
The DNA here is from genome assembly GCF_965226575.1 of Pagrus pagrus. Classification (NCBI taxonomy): domain Eukaryota; kingdom Metazoa; phylum Chordata; class Actinopteri; order Spariformes; family Sparidae; genus Pagrus; species Pagrus pagrus. The sequence goes on along the minus strand of NC_140200.1, from coordinate 20,558,248 downwards.
AGTTAATGACGAGATCTCGAATTAATTATATTGTTATCTTGGGAAAACAAAGTTTAGTTATCTCGAGATCTCAAGAAAATTATCTTGTTATCTTGGGAAAACGGTTGTTATTTTGAGATAATAACTCGAGATCTCGAGAAAACAAATGAAATTAACTTGTTATCACGGGAAAACGGAGGAAAAAAATGTATGAATGCATGGCCCTCTAGGGCTTCCGTACAAAACGATAGTGTAGTATATTAAATCATTGCAGGAAACATCATTCAGTGTAGCAATGTCAGAGGAGCAGGAGCATATCGATCACCGCGTCACATATCTTTTCAATCAAGGCCTGACACAGGCTGAAATAGCATTATGCCTTGCTATTACAGATAATATACACATTAGTGTGCGTAATCTAAAAAGAGGTTAGCAAGGCTTCAGCTATATCGGCGGCGCAATCTAAGTGAGCCTGATGTCGTTATTAACTACATAGCTGACCAGCTACGAGGTCCCGGGCATCTCCATAATCTCAGGCCTATCATCGGGAAAACGGAGGAAATAAAATGTATGAATGCATGGCCCTTTAGGGCTTCTGTAGAAAATCACTATGTCCCATTTGCTTTTTTTGATGTATTTGTTAACGTTGTTTGTTGTTGTTATTTACTGAATTATTGTGTGTTATTTTGTTGTTGTTGGGTTTTTTTGGGGGGTCTTTATTTTTGCTTAACATATCTTACAAACTTTGATATTTTATATTCCATCTTTAGTATGTTTTCAGTGCATGCACATTATGTTTATGACTTGTAGTCAACAGCCAGTGCATCAACATAAAAAAAATGGTTGTAACTGATGTTCGATTTGATCTCTTGATCTGTTGACAGCAACGACATTTTTTGCTTAAGTTGCAATAACGTGCTTAAATGAGGAACATCTGCCTTGATTCACTGATCATCCCATAACCAGGGTTGCAACAATAAACTGCTTTCAAAGCATAAGTACAGGCTCCTGATGTGCTGGTCGGCACCTTGCATGGCAGCCACCGCCATCAGTGTATGAATGTGTGAATTACTATAAGTCGCTTTGGACAAAAGCACCATGGGATGAAAACCCACGGTTATTTGTTTATCTATGGTATTGAATTCTATTGTGCTGGTGTTATTGAAAATATTTAATCTGTTTTAATTCCTTCAAGGATAGTAATAACTGATACCAAATAATACTCAGAATTGTGAATTACCATAGACATTATGAAACTGTGATATTTTGTGACCATGAAATCTCATAAAGTTGTAACCCTGCTCATGATCATTTGTTTGCTGTTCTGTTTTTATTCCCTAAAAATTGCTTTTTACCTATCACGTGTAAAATGATTATAGATACAAATATTTTTTAATGCTGAGAATTTGTTTTAGTTTAGTTTGTTGTCAAAACTGTCAAACTGAATAAAAATGAGCGTTATAAAACTTTTAAAATAATGTTTAAAAACTGTTTTAATTTGAAAGGAAACAACCATGAATTAAAAAAACTCTCCGTAAATTACTCATTCATGCCATTTTCTTTCTCTTAGACTACCATATAAATCTTTTAAGCAGGTATCAGTTTGTCACCACTCTTTATAAAGAAATGACTCCTGTAAGTTGTTTTTATCAGCCTTACAATGTTAAGCTATTGTCTGCTGCCAGCTGCATTATTTTGGAGAAAGGCTGCACTCAGAAGTCTGTAGACAGTAATGGAAGACAATACTGCTCTCTGGTGGTGGTCCCTCATATTACAACAACATGCAGTCTGACGTCAGAGTCTATATAAAGACTTTTTCTTGTTAACCCTGTTTAAAGATGTGACATGAATACTGACGACAGGTGGGAAGAGGAACAACATACGTTTTTTTTATAATAATTTAGAGTATAATGCAGTATAAGTTTTAGAAACACTTAATATCTATATCTCACAACTACATTATAGTGTTTTATAAACCATTCATTAAATGTTTGTATAGTGCTTATAAATGATAAATAGGGGAGGTTAAAGTAAGGTGTTGCCTGTTTTTCTTTATAATGATTTCAGCAGTTTACCTCACTCCCACTCACCTGGACGACTCCTGCTGTCTGTACAGGTCGATGATGTTCTCCACCAGCAGGTTCCTCGGCAGCCCGTAGACTCCGTGGCGGTCCAGCACGACCTCATGACGGCAGGACGGACAGCGAAACCGACTGCCACTGATGGCCACGCTGGAGGAGCCGCGGGACTGCCACAGAGGGTTAGCTGACTGGATGCAGAGAAGGTGCAATAAGTATTTTAAAAAACAAAATAAAAGTGGATCTATTCAGGTTTGGGAGCTTATGAGTACACAGAAAATCAATGTTCTCTCTGGTGGTCTCATTTTGTTATGTTGCTGCTCATATTGAGAGGCATCAGTGTTAAACTGAGATCATTTCCAGTTACCAGTTCCTTGTAGTACATTTAATATCAGCTACTTTAAGGCTTTTAATCAAGTACTACTCATATGGGCACATTTAAATTTAACCACAGTAATATTTCAGTGTGATATCTTTCATTTTACTCAAACATGACATCTGGATACTTTTTACAACACTGCACAGTTGCTGATGGCTGACACTAATCCCAGCGTTAGGTGACATTTTGTGACACGAGATTCCTTCTTTCTGATGGCTGTGACATCTGAACATGTCATGAAAATGCTGCCTTACTACAAATTCATGCAGCTTCATTTGCTTCTGGCAACAAAACTAACATTTAATCATCTTACTGACAAACTGACACTAAATATATGAATATTTATGGTCCCAGGAGGGGAATCTGTTTTCACAGTCTGCTTATATTCATGTCTTACAAGAAAAAACCTGCAGATACCGAAAACTAATATCTATATATATGTGTATTTGGAGCTAGAGTCTGACCGATACTGGATTTTTCGTTATTGATATTGGGGAGTGAAGAAATTCTGATATCGATATATATCGGCCGATAATCTTATAACCACAGAATATATACATAAACACACATTTTTTGCAATCATTCCTCAAATGTGGTTATCAGACGCTTGGGTCAAAGATACAGACATAATAGAGGAAGGATATTTCAGAGTTTAACACTAAACTTTATTGTCCAAAATGACCTAAGCTCACCCACACGATGAAATTTAGTAAGTATACATTACCCCAAATATGTTTTTCTGCATTATGTTCCGTTTCATACTAGCACACATCAGGCAAAATATACGCTGATACCAATATATCTGTGATAGGCCAGTATCAGCTGATAATATCAACCAACCATTATATCGATGAGACTCTATCTGGAACACACTGAGCTCCTGGATGGATGGCAGGAATATGGGGCCACAGAGTAGCAGTGAGAAACATTTTATATTTTTTTGCCGTTTTTTTTACTGTACTGTAATTTGAGTTATTCCTTTCATGTTAAATGAATTGAAACACCACCTCAGTTTGAAATATTGATAACTGCTTCAAGTTTTCTGGCATGAAAACTGTCAAATTAACAGACACAATCTCACCTGGAAGATGTCGCTGGCACACTTGCGGCAGACGTTGTGCTGGCAGGGCAGGATGACCACGGGTTTGGAGAACGTCTCCAGGCAGACGGGGCAGATCAGCTGCTTCTCCAGGTTCTCCATGGTGGCTCCTCGGCCAGCACCGGGCCCAGAACTGCCTGCTGATGGAGGCTTGAAGCTGAGGGCAAAGTTCATCACCTCCAAGGGCGGAAAAGTATGAAGACAGACGAGGATAACAAGCAGAGAAACACAAAGCGGGAGGTTTTTCTAGCTATTTCTTTTTGAATTCAATATCCATACACGTCTGTTTATCTGTCTTGACTTTGTCTAACATTCTACCCTCAAAAAAATGTCATCGCTGCTCATTTTTACTCGTATTTTCTCTCCGTCTTCTGTTCTAGAACGTACAAAGTCTCTTCCCCCAGCTGTCCATCCCTTCACCCCTGTGCCAGCTTGTCTAACCCCATGTAAGACCCTCCCATGCCCCTGTCTCAGTCCCACAGCAGCTAGATTGTTGACCGTTGATATTTTTAGCTCCTCATTTTGTTCTGGCTTGGGTTACTGTCTAAACTGCGTGCCACAGCCGGACCACTGGAAAGTCCTGGCGTCGTGACAGTGGTCAGTACCAGGGTTCCAAACGGTAATGTTTTTATGAAGTCTGATACTTAAGAGGGGATCTTGGTGGCATAATGCAGCCTCTGGCCGCCATGTTTAAGGTCATTAGCACCGTGGGCATAAACAGCTAGATTCATTTCTCAATTTAGACTTGTGTTTGTCAAGACAGTGTTCAGGACACATCACACACCTCGTTTCCTTTTCATGGACTGATTAAACATCAGCAGACATTTTGTATGGCTACTCTAAATTGGCTTATGTTGAAAACATTTAAATATTTGTGCTTCTTCCTGTTACAACCCGATTCCTGAAAGTTTCTAAATTAGTGTTCAATCTTGTCTTGTTTAACCGTCAACAGAGAGAGTGGTATTAACAATACCAGTCGATCAGAGCAGTGCCTCATAAATACAAAACAACTTATTAATAGAGATTGGGGCTTGATTCATGAAATGTATATGTCTCTTTTTAAAAATGTAACACCCACCGGGATGTTCTAAGTATAAAATGTGGAGTGTTTCTGATTGAGTCATCAGGCCAGAAGAGGCAGTGTGAAAATAAAACAGAGAAAGAGATCCTGCTAGTAACCAGACCCTAATGTACAGCTCGCTTTAGTTGTCTCAAAACAAACACAGCTCAGAGGAAGCGTTCAACCACCATGGAGAAAGATTGTATCTAGTGATTCTGTGTGTCGAATGTGAACGTGAAATCAGCGTTGACTCGTATTTGAAGGCATAGACTTGCATCACTAGTGGGCTGGAGAGTACTGAGGTCATGTGTTCTGTATTTTTGGAGATGATTTGGGGATTTTAAAGACCCGAGGAGGAGCTTTTGTTCTACAATTAAAGACAAAAACACCCATGGTGGATTTGTTTAGAGCTCATTCAGTAAATGAGAACGAAACATAAATTTTAATATAGTTAAATAATAAATGTGAGAAATCTTAGCAAAAATATATATAATACATTTACAATAAACCTTATAAAGTAAAATAATTGTAGTGTTGTTGCTTTGGAGGAATGTGGATTGATGACCTCAATATATCCTGATCAATAAATTACATAAATAAATAATAAGACCATCTACTTATTATGCAAGTAAATGATCTTAAACGATAGGGGGTTTTTTTATAAACGAAAAATAAGTTTCAATCTGGATTAGTATTTTCGTCTTAATTCTAAAATTCTTGGAGCAAAACCAAAAACTAATCCTTTGTTTTTCAGCTTGTGGCCAAACTTTCAACTTTACACCAAATTGCAAGTTTGCTAAGAAACTGATTGGACCCAATACATAAACTGGATGGGGTTAGGTCGCTAGCTAATGAAAAAAAGCACTTTTAGAAGATTCAGTGCAGAAATAAATGAAAGTAATGAAACGTAATCTCATTAAAACATCTAATGTGTATTAAAAAGTCAGACTGAGGTCGACCTCGACAAATGTTGTAAATTTAGCAATCAATTACACGATAAATGTTTAATCAAACTGATTTAAACTCCTCCTATCAGACTAAACCAGATCCCATTTTAAATCAAACATCAGTCCAACCCTTCAGTAATCATGGCCCAGTGACTCTCTCCTCCTGTCCCTGACCTCTGACCTCTGTCTGCTCCCTGATAGGAGAACATGCACTGGTAACAGCGAGGTCAGATCCTGGCGACCAAACACACACGAGGTATTTGCCAATCAACAGAATGGAGTCGGCTAAGTAGACTAAGCTATTAATGGGATTACTTCTCTATTTATAGGTTCGGGAGTGGAGCGCTGCTGCAGAGTAAGCTAAACATACCAACACACAGCTTTATTTAATATTCATGCCTCTCCACTACCACAAATACTTATAGAGCAGGATGGCTGTACATCTTAAAAGGTGATAGCATAGAAGTGTAGAATATTTTTTCTTACTGTCAACAATGAATTGATCCAACCAACAAGTATTATTGTGTAACAAAGCCTGAGACATTTTATTCCCGACTTCCAGGTCTGCATGATATGGATTATGATAAAATCCTCAGTTTGTAGGAATGATCTTCTTTGTACTACGATTTTAATTTTTACTGGTTAAAATATCAAAATCATGATGATGTGACCTTTGTAGGTGTCTAAGCCTGACAAACATGTTTTTCTTACATCTGGAGATCAAGATTTGTAGTCCAGGACATCTCTGCAGCACTACAGTGCTTCATTATAACACATTATAACACATTTTATCAAATAACATTGCACTTGCCAGTTTTGCAATTTTGATAACATTGTGATTAATTTTGCAGCCCTACAGACTTCCGATCAAGGCGTCCTAGTGCGTCAGTGCTGTGTTCATGTTACTATTTTGTGTAGAAGACAATTATGGTTATGTCAATTTTGGGGTTTATCTCTGCAGAATAAGTCTTTTTGCACTGAATTTTTGAATGAAGCTATATTTCTGTGAAAAATGTTGGACATCTGCAGCAAAATGATGTTTGTTAGGCAAGTAGACTTAAAAGAGATGGGAACACTAGGCCTAACCCTAACCCACTAAATGTGGATTAATCCTCTGCTGAAAATAGTCCCCAGCCGATGCACTATTTCCTCCTGTTGGAGTGACATTTGGTAAAAACTACAGTGACCAGCTACTTAAGGAAGTTACAGAGTAACTATACATTTCTGAGCTGTTTTTAATGATTTGCGTCCTCAGCAGGAAGAAATGTGGTAACAGAAAGTTAAAGGGCACACCAGCTAACTCATACCTGGTGGTCACAGTCTTTTCTTGAAATCTACGGACAACAACAATATAGAGTAACACCAAACATACTCTTTATTACACAAAGTAAATGCTGTAAAAAAAGAAAAGGAAAAAAAAAAGCTGTTATTGTAGTCGACCATGTTGTTTTTTGGGAAGAAATGTATTCAGAAGATTCAGAGCTTCATTGATTGATACTTTTTATACCATAACAAGCTAAATAATCTGACTCTTCATATTTATGACTGAATAAACAAACCGACCTTAAAAGGGACAACATGATTTCATACCATTTCACTTTGTTTATATGTGGCGGACCCTGCCACCTTTCTAGCTTCAAACAGTGTCCTGGGACCTTATTTTCCTCTGAGAACAGCTTGTTTATTCAGTTATGGATATAATACATGTCTGAGTTTGTATTATTACCTCTTTAATATTGTAAATATTACAATTCTGAGTTTGAATTTCTCCCTTAAAACTACACTGTGCCCCTTTTAATGTAGTGCAAAGAAAAAACAAACTAACAGACAGGAAGTTATAAAATCCCCCTTTTTTATTTGGTTGAATTTCATAATAACTCATTTACAGATCGTCCACAGGGAACCACAACAGAGAGTGACACGCCCCCCAACCCAAAAAAAACCAACTTCATCTACATTGATAAAATGTCTTCATCAAGTTCTATTCTTACGCTCAATTAATTATTTTCTCGACACTCTTCAGAGAAATACAGCAATTTTGGTAGATTGTCGCACTGGTTGACTGAGTTTGACTGAACACAGACACCAAATCATCCATCTGTCCTCGGAAGAATGAGTCAGAGTCTGCGTTAATCATTTAAAACCCAAGTTGACCAACAACACACCACCAACGCTTTTCTTTAATTAGTATTATTAAATTCAAATGACGGTATTTCTATGTGACAAATAAAAAAGAAATCAAAAATGTATGTACACTGTTAAAACAGACTTTACTTCATAAAACATGTCCATTAACGATAAGGAATTTAGTCAGTTATTTTGCCGTTTTATGAGTTATTTACAACAATTACAAAAATAATAAATAATATGTCTTCTCTCAGTGCTCCATGGCTTTTACACGTCAGCGAGTTTGATTTGAGAAGATCTGAAGAAAGACAAAGAAATAATAACTCCTGAAATGTTATGGGAATTATGAAACTGCAGGTTTTGCCTCTTCATGGTTGAAACCTTTGAAATGAATGACCAGAGAAAAACTGAAATGTAAACCATCAAAGACGGAGCAAAAAGAAAAAAAGGGATGGAGATACTTGTCTTGAGCTGGTTTTATGAACAGAGTTTGGTTGCTGGTCCTACATGTAGCTCTACATTAGTGTATGGCAGCTGAAAGATTAGTTTAAGTGTAGTCTTGTGTCTTTTAAGCCTCAGCATGATACAAAGACACTATGGCCTTCATTTATTTGGGGTGGTAAACAAAGGAACCGGTTTGGAAAATCAATATCACTCTACAGCCAGCAGATGGTTAGCTTAGCTTAGCACAAAGACTGGAAACAGGGGGAAACAGCTAGCTTGGCTCTATGTGGAGGTAACAAAATCTACCCACCAGTGCCTCTAAAGCTCTCATCAGATCATGACACCTTGGGTTGGGAGGTCAGGTTACCACAAACCTAAAGCTCCAGTATTTGTCCTTATAGGTCCATTAACATGTTTTAACCTGTTCATTCAATCACTAGAAAATTTAAAAGTGTAAGTAAAACACGCTGTGGTTTTCTGTAGTGAGATTGCCCCAGAGCCAGAAACAGTGAAGCAGTTAGTATATTTCCCACAGTGTCAAACTATTCCTTTAATGGTGTTTTACAACCCTGGCATTGGCAGATTTGGCTAAACCGTTTTAAACTGTAGTTATGATGCGTCTCAGACAAGTCAACAAATTAGAGATGTCAACGACAAGACATTAATAAAAAGGTATGTTAAAGTGGTACAAATGCTCTCCAAAATCATGTTACAAGATTAATTATCGTTATGTTCCAGAAGTTAAGTGTGTTTAATCTATCAAAGCCCCAGTGGAGTTAGTCATTAAACATGACAACTTGAGAGGGAAGCTGCACTTACAGTAGCTTTGATTTTACAATATGTACTGACTACAGTCACATGATATTGACTGTTGGCATGGTAACAGTATATTCATTTTGAGCTGGACTACACAGAGGTTCTGACTTTACATGGAACTAGACATTATGAATTAGAGCAGATAACCAATTAGGGGAAAACATTTCTCATAAGAAAGAGTCAACACAGCCGATCACTCCTGTTAATATCCCCACATGCAGATTAATACCCACAAAATTCAGTACTGTGCTGCACCAACTTAAATCCTGAACAACTGTCACAATCTAACCCAACAAGGGACCTCAAGTGTCTCAGTGTAAACGTGTAATGATTAGTCTATTAATCTAACAGCAGATTTTTTTTTATAGATTAATCATTCCAGTCACTCACAGGGCTGCAACTATTGATTTTTTCTTGATTAATCGATTAGTTGTTTGGTCTATAAAATGTTGATCAGTGTTTCCAAAAGCCCAGGATGACATCTTCACCTTCGTTTTTGTCCACAACCCAAAGATATTCAGTTCACGGTCATAGAGGAGTAAATAAAAGCAGAAAGTATTCATATTTAAGAAGATAGGATCAGAAAATGTTGACCTTTTTACTAAAAATTACTCAAACTGATAATTGATCATTAAAATACTCAATAGTTGCAGCTGCAGGACATAAAGCAAAAATCCAAACCTTTGTTTCCAGTCTCTCACATTAGCCTTTCTCTGTCTTACATCACAGAAAAAACTGAATCTCATTGCATTTTGTTGAAGCTGTAGGACATAAACAGACATTCGAGAAGGTCACCTTGGGCTCTGGGAAACTATGAAAGCCATTTTTAACTGTTTTCTGACAAAGATAAAGTGATGCAAACACTGCTTTGATGGGTGAAAGGGAAATATCAGAGTGAGGAAAAAAGAAAAAGAGACTTAAAGGATAAGTACCGTTTTTTACAACCTGGACCTTATTTCTGGCAAAAGATATGGTCATTTACTCACCCAGATAACTTTGGTGTCATTCGGCGTCGTTCGGACGAAATTAGATCCAGTGTAGCGGCGATATATCCATATAATGGGAGTAACGGGGCATCGACACACAGCCTCTATATAACACATTATCTGCCACGAAACTAGTTAATTTCATCAATATTTTGTTATGAAATGCTAGCGCTATTAGCCTCTGAGTCCGGGCTCGTCTATTGTCAACATCCGGGGTCTGTAGGCTGATCTACTACCTCTGACCTGGAAGATGTCGTCTCTGAGCTGCGCGCGCACCCGCGACAGCGCGCCTTGTTTACCTGTAGCTGCTGCTGCTAGTTTGACCCCGGATGTTGATAACGGACGAGCCCAGACTCAGAGGCTAATAGCGCTAGCATATCGTAACAAAATATTGATGAAATTAACTAGTTTCGTGGCAGATAATGCGTTATATAGAGGCTGTGTGTCGCTGCCCCGTCTCTCCCATTATATGGATATATCGCCGCTACACTGGATCTAATTTCGTCCGAACGACGCCGAATGACACCAAAGTTATCTGGGTGAGTAAATGACCATATCTTTTGCCAGAAATAAGGTCCAGGTTGTAAAAAACGGTACTTATCCTTTAAAAGCAAAAATGCGCATTCGTTTAAAACTTTTTGCAAACGTCATGATCATCTCAAAAGATTCTCGATGTGGTGTCTATATGCAGTTGTGTGCAGCTGAAAACAACACTGATCCAGATTCACTAAATGTTTGCACAGGGAAGAGCAATAACAAACGACCAAAGTGATAAATTGAGAGTGGAACCAATGAATAAAACCTGTCATGTACTTGTGTCTGGTTCTCTATGTTTAACAAGACACCTGCAGCCACAAAATACTCTTGCACACTTACATTTGACATCGAAATGTAATATCAGGAGTCGTCTGTGCTGCAATTATTGTTCAAGGCACATCACTGTCACCATCAAGTCAGGGAGCAGGGTGAGAGGGTTTTCTGTCTCGGAAACTCAAGACAGAACAGTGCGGTGATGAAGGACTTTCATCTTTCAAGGATTAGTCCTCCAACTAAAATTACAGTGCCTGAAATTTGCAGTAAAAAGGGCCTGATTGATCTCTCGGTGCTCTTTTCAAGGGCCACAAATTAACTGAGAAAACCTGATGTGACTTCAATGAAAAGTAGAAAAGTAAGTGAAGTGCCATAAAATCAGAAGATTGGCCTTGCAATGCAGTCTTAGTGAATCTGGACCTGAGTTTAAAGATTATCAAGTAACTTTAAAGTTGGTGGTTACTGCAGTTCTGGAAGTTAGAGGTACAAGAAAAGTTTTACAACCTGAACTTAGGCTTAAAGGAACAGGTACGGCAAAAATAACATTAAGTTATTATCTACTCACCCCCGTGCCGATGGAAAGTCGGGTGAAGGGTGAAGTTTCGTAGTCCACTAGACATTTCTGGTGCTCTACAGCAAAACAAAACATAAAAAACCCCTGCAGCCCTGAGTCCTAAATGCCGGTGGAAAGTTGGTGGAGTTTTGTAGTCCACAAAACATTTCTGGAGCTCCACAGAAAAAAACAAACAAACAAAAAAAAGAACCAAAGCGCAAAACAAACATGTTAAAAAAGACAAAATCTTACTCGGAGCCTCCAGAAACTAAAAATAACGTCTTTTCAAATTAATTTGGGATCTCTGGGCTTCCAGAGACTGTGATTCCACCGGACAAGCTGTATGGAAACATTGTTATGTTTTTTTTCTTCTCAGCATATTTAACTCATTTGTTGAGGAGAACGCTGCAACGCAAAATATTTCATGGACTACGAAACTTCATCAAACTTTCCATCGGTGGATGAGGGTGAGGGTGAGTAGATAATGGCTGAACTGTTCCTTTAACAAAAACAAAAAAACCATATGAACTGGCAACAGACCCGCTTCACAAGGTGCATAGACCCAAATGCATATTATACAAAACAACTCTGACAAACTGAACTGTGGCTTACGGAGCAAACTGCATTTCTAGACTTCAAACAGAGTCGTCATGTGTTAGCAGGCTACATGGAGCTGTTGCTTTTGGTCTAACTGCAACACGAGAAGGGTTTAAATGATGCAGATTCAACCAAACAATCAAAAACAATTATTTTGCAGGTAACACTTAAATGCTGCGTTTCTTTTCCATGGTATGGCATCAGTCATTGTCTGTTTGAGTTAGTAGATTATGCTGGGGGTTGTATTTTCTAGCAGAGGGTGGCACACGATGACACACGGGCTGGTACAAGTGTATGTTTGGATATACTGTAGTGTGTATAACCAGAGTCTGTAAGGTTAGGCTAGGCAGCTCGTTCATGTTTTGTGGTACTGGACTCCAGTGCTGTACAGTAGGAGGTGCATGCATCCGGAAGGAAAATGCATGCATGCTGGGAGAGAAGCCTCGACTCCAGGTTTTGGCTCAGACATTTTGTCACGTCATAATGTGTCACATCTCTTCTGTTCGCTCTGCTACCTCCCCTTTCACATTTGTGCGTTCACGTGAAAAGCTCAGTCCTCCTGCCTCCTTTCAAACCTCACTTTACCTTCATACTTGGCATCAAGAGCGTATTTCAAAGGATGAACGTTAGAGGGTAGCAATGCAACATTTAGCTGAATGGTGAAACCAGACTGAAGGAGGAGGGAGAGGATAAAAAAAAAGTCCTCCTCACCCACATCGTCAGGCTGCTGTTGGCGTCTGTTGATGTGTACACGTCACAAGTGGCATCCAATTCCATACTGGAGTTATTTTACCAAAAAACCTTGTTGGTTTTCTTTCCAAAACAAGTTAAAGGGGAGAAATGTAAAAAAAAAAACAAAAAAAAATTAAGGGCACCTATTGGTGACCAGTGGAGTCCAAAATGGAGGCGACTGGGAGGAGGGAAAATAAAAAAAGATCAGTCCAATCCTGGTCTGGATAGCGGATTAATAAAAAGGAACACTTTTCCATGTGTTTTTTTTTTTTTTTGCCCTCATATCAGCCAGTTCTTCCTGCCCAGTGTCACATCCTTACTGGTTGTAATGGGATGACAAGAACAGATTAGCGAGGAGTCCAGGCAAGCCGAGCCCTGGATGACTAAACTGCTAGTAGGATCACATCTAGCCCAGGCTAGGCTAACGGGAACTGAAGTTCTCAGTGAGAAATCGTAGTGTTTTAGTTTAATTTGCATGAACACTCCTCCATAACTTGAGTTCCATGGAGAGGCCCACCTTACAGGCGTTTTTCCAGCGGGTAGATCAGGTAGTCTGAGAGGTCAGGGTTGAGGTGTGGGCCTGGGCCGGCTGGTAGCTTTGGGCTGGTTGATCTCTGTCTTGCTGGCTGCAGTCGATTTTGGCTGGGTCATATTAGGGGCTCGAAAGGCTGCAGAGGGAGAAAAGTGGAGGTCAAACTGAGATAATCAGATACAGTTGCTGTTGTGACACGAAGAATCTGGCAGTGATTGGAAATGAGTCATTCCGTGCCAACTAACACAGATCTCAGAACTTTTCACACTTCATGTCCAGGATTTTCTCGAGAAAATGACACGTAAAAGCTACTATTTGTTTACAAATTCCTTAAGCTCTACTTGTGATAAGTTATGATTTTTTTAAGTTTTGCCTTTTTATCATTTTTGTGATTCTTTGTACGTGTCGTGTATCCTAAACTTTATTTTTTCACTGGATTAGGTTGACATTTGTCCCTGTGGGAATGACCCACATGTGTAATTAGAGCTGGTCTTAAAGGTGCACTATGTAGTTTTGGGTAAGAAATTTTAATCATAGGAGAAATCTTTGTATCGACTTTTCTTGACTGTATAAACAAACTGTTCTGGGGATCTTATTCCAGTCTGAGGACAGCTTGTTTATGAACTTATTGAAAGACATTCATCAAGTAAATAATTCTGAGTTTAATTACCTTAAATAAAATCTAAGTTTGAATTTATTTTCCAAAACTACAGTGCACCTTGAATAGAGCTTCTTCTGTCTGTTTGATGCTTTAGCGTGCATATGGACTAATAAAATAACATGCACAGTATCTAACCCACCTGCTTTCGCTAGTTCAGGCTCATCCACTCCGTCACTTCCCTGTTAGAGGAGAGGAGGGTAACCACGTTACTTCCATATCATAAAATGTTTAAGTTGGTTTAAGTTGAATTTCTCCTGTTACTATCTTTATACCTAGTTGGTAAAAACCATTATTCTCATACAGGGAAACATTATAATCCAATTATCAAAAGGCACAGATGGTCTGTTGCATTTAGTTGCAAATTAAACAACCCACTATTTTGTATTTAACAAGATGTGAACATGCTGTAAGGTTGTCCAAGTATCGATACTTCAATAATTTTTCGATACCACGTATTCAAAAAGATACAAAACTCCATAGTGTCAAAGGTACAGAGGCTTAAATGTGTATACACACCCCCCTTTTTTTCCTTTTTCCTCCTTACTTACCTCATTTGTATTCTTTGTGTGCTTATAGATCGTTGATTGATTATTGTAATGGTGTAGTGGCTTCATGTGGGATGGCATTTTGGTATTTTAAATTGTATTTTGCTACTTCCAACAAAAAAAGTATCAAAACTATCTAAATTACAAAAGAAAAAACAACAAACGTCAGTGATTTTTATGTATCAGCACTGTGAGCAGGTTGTAAATTTAAAAAAAGAAGAAAAAAGACTTTTCTGTGCCTGTTTCTTATTTTTCCCCCATGGTATCGAGAGGGGTATTAAGTATCCAGAACCAGAATTGCATTAAAGTTTAAAATTCTGGTATCGTGACAACCATAACATGCTGTGCAAACAACTTTGAACAAATATCTCCTAATAATATATATAAAATAACTCTTAATGCCATGTGCTTCATTTGAACAGCTTCTTCTGTTTTCTGAAAGTTCAGATTTTCCCGTCTGTCACAACATATGATCCAAGTATCAGACACAGGTACGGACAACATGATGCCTTAAGATACACACAACAGTACAATATTAAACATTGAAGCTACAGTTAATTCAGCCATGCTTATTTTCTGACGGCATTTCAAGCACAATGGTACAGTGACTTAATTCAACACTGGTGACAAAGCGTATGGACAGCATGCAGGTTCAAGACGACTTGAGTGGCATGATGAGTGTTGCTGTAAAAGTGCAGGACGGTGATTACTGGACAGCATGTGCGGTTTGTTACGGATGAGTAAAGCAGCAGTGATGAGCGAGGCAGGCAGCTGATAAGCATGGACGAGCTACAGGAAGGATCAAGACGACTTCTCACACGAGACAAAATGGATGAACGGACGACGGGACACATAAATTAGACGAGGCGGCTCTTACGAGTCATTTCGACTCTGGTAAGGTTTCTCCGGGGTTTTCTTCCCCGGCCGGACTGGTCGGCGACTGGTGCTCAGCTGGAGGCATGGGCATTGGCATTGGCAGAGGGATGGGCTGACTCTGGCCTTCTGGGCTTTCTGGACCCACATTAGATGTGGGCTGGCCTATGATTACTGTGTAACCTGTTGGTTTGGAGCATGAAAACATGACATCCTGCAGCGTGAGAGCATGTTCAATAAAATCACTGGTGCAGTAACAGCACTGAGAAAATGAATGTGTACTGTTCTTTCTAGATACACGAAATACTCCAGAACAACAGACGGACCAAAACCTAACCATTACTTTGGCTGTTGGATTTATTTATAAAGTTTGTCTTTCATAACTTAAGTCTTGCTTCCTTCAGGCACAAAAGGAGTCTACAGTGGCGTCCTTTTTTACTTGAGCTGGAGAAACACTGGGGATATTCAGAACTGAAAAATGTAACTTTCTGTGCTCTCCTCACACTGTATGGTTATTATTATTATTATTAGCAGTTAAAGTGTTAGCAGAGCCTAAACCCCAGCTATACGAAACACCCTCTCACCTCCGTCCTGCTCTGCTCTGATTTGAGCCTCCAGGTCTTCAGGGTCGACATACTGGTAGTGTTCATCATCGTCAGGTGGTTTACATTTCCCACAGCAAAAACAACAGCAGCAGCAACAGCAGCAGCAGGTGAACAACGTACAGCACAGTACCAGACCCTGCAGGAAGAAAAACAGAAACAACTTTCAGCCTTACGATGAACTGTGTTTGAACAGAACTACATGAACTGTTCATAATTTGGTTGTAGTCAATTGTCCTGGCATATTTAGGACTCATGGATGTGTGAGAGCCATCAGGAAAAAGTGGAAGGTTCTTTATGATTTATGACAATTTATGATCAGAGAGAAGCTAAACCAAGGAGTCTTGGAGATTCTGACACAAGTGCCAATAGCGAATGTTTCACTCTTTTGTGTGCAGATGACACAGTTACAGAAAATACTATGAACAACATACTATGAGGAATGTGTGGTGAAAAAAAATGTGGTGGTGTACCTGAGAAAAGTTGTGTGAAGTGTTTTAATTTTGTATGTGAACTGCAAAAAACAGCCAACATTTTCTGCTGTACAGCTGATGAATATTACACCAGCAGTACACGATAAAAAAAATCCTCACCCAAAAAGGACTTTACTGAAGAAAGACCTCACAATAGTGAAATGTAGCACAAACTATCACTTTTAAAAGCCATATAAACTGAAAGCACCCACCTTAAACCACCATTTGGACATGAGGAAGTAATATTTGACGCTCTCCTCTCCAAACTGTTCAGAGACGTAAAGGCCCATGGAGCCATACTCATCGTAGATCTTCCTCTTGGTCTCATCATTTAAAATAGAGTTGGCGTTGTTAATCTCCTTAAACTTCTCCGCTGCCTCAGGGTTGTCTGGGTTTTTATCTGGGTGGTACTTCAATGCTAGTTTCCTGACAGGAGAGAAGAGCGCACAGGAAATCAAATCAAACAATGTGAAGCAGAGGAGCATGTAGAAAAAGATCAAGTGAAGATCAGGTCATTTTTCTGTCTATTAAAAAGAGAGAGTGTCAGAGTTCACCAGATTCAGACTCGTAATATCAAGTTTATACAGTTTATATGGACAACTATAACTCTTTATCAGTTCCAGCTCTCATGACAAGAAGTTAATGTTGAACTGAAACAACTGGTTGAGTGACCTATTAGCTGACTGACCGAAAATTAAACATTTCAATAAGAGTCAGTGACGAATGTAAGTACTGTAATTAGGTACAATTTTGAGGTACTTGTACTTGAGGTATTTGAGTGTTTTAATTTTCTGCTACTTTAAACTTCCACTCCACTGCATTTTGGTAGCAAATATTGAACAGATTGCACGTTGCATCAGAGCAGCACAATTTTTAAATGTGTTTATTTTAATCGGCAAACGGATAAAAATAAAACAGAGATTCCAGTTGGCAAAATGCTTTACAGAGACTTAGAAATGCATTAAAACTAAGATATCAAGAAAAAAAATAAAATGACATTTAAAAAGACAACAAAAAAAGCAAGCAAATAAGTAAGTAGTAGGTTTAAAAAGAGTCATGTATCCAGCTTATTGGAAAGCCACAGGAAACAGTAGTGTTTTAAGGCCTGATTTAAATGAGCTGACAGTTTTGGCAGACCTCAGGAAGCTTGTTGCACAGACAGGTGGACAGCAGAGAAACTACAAGCTGTTCCACCTTGCTTGATTTTGATCCAGGAAACATTGAGTAAACATGTCCCAGATGACCTGAGGGGTTTGAAGCTTTGCGACATCCAAATAAAACAAAGATGTATTCAGGCCTGAGACCATTTAGTGCTTTATAGGTCAGTAAAAAGATTGGAAGCCAGTGCAGTGATTTAAAAGGGCTGATGTAATGTGCTGCACCTTCTTACTGCTACTGAGGACTCTGGCAGCAGCTTTGGGAAATGTTGATGTTTTTTACAATATTCTAGAGCAACAAGTGATCCATTACTTTTATTATAATTTGTTTCAGCCCTTATTTGCCATTTTGATAAACAATAAATGACTTAATCATCGCAGCTCTATTGTAAATATAATGCCATTAGGTTTTCGACTTTTGGTCGAACATGTCAGTTTGGATTATGAGAAGATGCGATGATTTTATAAAGTAGTACTATTTAAAATTAAATACTATTTATTTTGAAGTCAGAACAGAAATATGCTCTTTAACAACATGACTAGTTGAGCAATGTCTCTGAACAGCCTTTGAGTAATCTGACCACTTATGAGGGGGAATGCAGCAACAGAATCAGGAACAGGATTACTCAAATTAAAGCAAAGGATTGAGGAAATACCTAAAGTAATAATTACAACGTGGTACGCCTGCCTACTCTTGAGAAACTAATCCTTTCTGTGGAGACAGTTGTGGCAGCTTAATCGGGGTAATAATTCAGATTACTAAATGTTCAGACATCTTACCTGTATGCTTTCTTGATGTCCTCAGCTGTCGCTCCTTTCTCCAGACCTAGCACCTTGTACACACTCTCCCCAGCTGTGGACATCTTCCTTTGGGGACGGGAGGGGTTCGGTTCAGCCATGGCTCACCTCTGTCATAAAAGAGGAGAAAATATATAACAGCGAGTCAAAAATAATTTGAAGAAGATGACATGTTATTAAATGTTGCCGAGGGCTTACAGATCAAATGTAGCAAGACTCAGCAGTCAAATTTAACAGCCAACCTGAAAACACTTTGTTTCAACAACCCAGCCCTGTTGTTTACCAAAGGAGCAGCCTAGATCAAGTCAGTACACATGAGAAACACAACAAGCTACTCCAACAGGGTCGGTAGTTTTTTGTCTTACATAGGCTGGATAATACACATATCAAATCAGGTATGTGAGCAATTAGTCGACAACTCAATTAAAAGTTGCTACCCTCGCTAGTTGTCAAAAATACTAGTCGGTTAACCATATTAATTAATTTACACATACAAATTACTAATCAACTTAGTTTGCACTGAAATGTCATGTCAAATATTGCTTCATAAAACAAAAACAAAAACAAGCATCCATTAATAATTTAATACGAAATGTATATTATGTAAATTTATTGGACAGAGATCATAACAAAAAAGGAAGTTGCTTTCATTGACTTTTCAAAGGCTCCAATACAATAGTTGGTGGTATGCACCTTTAAAGTTGGGTTGCAATTAGAAGAAGCAGCACAAGAAGAAACAGAACGAAGAAGAAGCAGCAGCAGGAGAAGAAGCAGAACAAGAAGCAGAACAAGAACACTTCACGACAGACAACATAACTGCTGTTGTACTAATCAAGCATGTATTGCTGAATATCATCGAATAACTTTTGTCTAGCGACTGGCTATCATGTCGTAGGGTTGTGCGATAATGAGCCGCACAATTCAGCAGCAATTTAAAATATCTTTCAAGTGACTCTTATTATACACACAATATTTTGTCAAACAATGTGTGTATTCTTACTTTTACTAGTCTACTAATGCATGTTTCACCGTCCATTATAATGTATATAACGCAAAGGGAAATTTGCTGTATAGTACTGTGCTGTACATTTAATTCTGAAATACAAAAATTATTATCACAACACAAAGCAGCAATCAATGTTTTTTTCCCCCAAGGTTGAGATGCTTTTGAAATAATCAGGACGATCCATAAGAAGAAGCACAGACTCAAAGAGGAGGACTTCTTCCTATTCCTCCTCCTGTTAACAAAGACCAGGATTACATTGTTAAGTACCATATAAACCAATTGTACCGCAGTTCTAGAGGGGGGTTTCTAATGAGCCTACAGTACCGACTGAACAGCATATTGAGCAAGACTTTAATCAGCACAAGACGTTCTTCTTCATGGTGTTGTTAAGTGAAGCTAATCCTGTTAGATGAGTTGTGTGTTCTGCCAAAACTTATAACTTCTAGATAAAATCATCTCTCTGTTCAGCATACGGGTAGAAAACTCTGCAACTGAAAGAATGAGCATCAGACACTGTTATTTCTCACACTCTTGATAAGCTAGTGTTTTCAATTAAAAAACAGAGCAGATCCACTGTTTCTTCATCCGAGACTGAGCGGCAGAACTACCTTTGATGCATAAAGTCAAATGCACAATACAGTCATTTTTGTACTCTCCATAACTGTGCTCAACCCTGATCTGCAAGCTAATAGGATGAGTTTTGGTTTCCAAGGTGTTAAGCTTGATTTATGTTTCAGTTTTGAAGCCTAACCGCACCTCCCCAGAAATGTACGTCACAGCAACGCAGATCGCAACGACTGTGATTGCTCCCCTTGGTAGCATTGCATTTTCTGGCTTCTCTTCCATTAGTTAGCAGTGGTGCTAACACAGTCTGTGACCTGTAGTTTCCCCAGTAAACACACCAACCTCTTCAGCTGTTGCAGTCAATCCTGACCAGCCAGCTGCTGCTGCTCTTCCTAGGTTATACTCCTCCTGCAGAGCCACTCTTTGCTGCCGGAGTGTCTCTGGGCTAGAGAAAGTGGACAGGCTGCATATCCAAAGGGTGGGCTGCCCCTCCACAAGCAGCTTGGTGGCAAATGCCTTCAGTTGCCAAAGCCAGTTGTGTAAGGAGGGGCAGCCCTCCCTGCAGACACTCAGCCAGTCAGCTCTGCCTGGCTCAGAGACACAGCTGCTAGCTGAAGGGGTTGTGTGTTTACCAGGGAGAGTACAGGTGGCATCCGCTCACCACCACCCACCAGCAACGCCAGCGCACATGTATAAAAATCACAGCAGTATGCCACTTGTGTAGGATATGGTGTAGGCTCTGTGTACATGCAAACTTAAATGACCTGACCCCTATATTTAGGGACACCTCTTTGGTTTAGGTGCACAAATGAAAACATTTATATTTATATCCATAATCACCATTGTTTCATAACTGGAGATACTGACTTACAGCAATGTTCAAAAGCTTGGAATTAATGCTTCGCAATTACAATATACAGAGGGATTTCTATTGAACTGTGGCTACAGTACACACACACACACATACACACACAGAAACACACACATACACAGACTCTTACTCAGCCACACAAATAATGCTGTGCGGGTCGTTGACTAAAGAAGATTACATTTTGCTGATCTCACAGATTACCCGTCCGAGTCCATGTCAGAGGGAGCCAATGTCCTGGTCAGACTCTGGCCAGACAGCCCAACACGCACAACAAACTCCACTAAAAAGTGTCCACAGATCTATATTAAAATGTCTCGTAAAGGATGGGATGGAGAAAACATGGAGAGAAGGAATCATGTAGTCCAGCTGCTTTAAACCAGGCCAAAACTGCTGTAGCCTCTATCAGACTTAAAACACAGGTAATCCAGGGAATCCTTGAAAGTGAAGAAATAAATAATATCGGGCATGCTGTTGGGCATATGGTAGGCAATTTGCTGTGGATTTATTTACTTTAGATATTACGAAGTGAGCAGATTTGCACAGGATTAAAAACTCAGATGACCTTTTTGCAGTTATTACAAAACACACAGTGACCCCAGCTAATGCTGCAGCTCTGTGAACACTGGGCTTTTGTTGTTTAGGCTTACCATTAAACAGTCATCGGCTCTCTTTGTCAAACTCAGTTTTCATGTTATTAAAGGAGAATTCTGGTATGTAAAAGTCTGGGCCCTAGGTGTATAAATGATCCGTACTTATCAAAAGTCCAGTGGATCGGCCAATAAGATCCTTTTTGTAACCAGAAACACAAGTCTCGCTCTAAAATCTCGCAGGGTGAGTTGTACAGTCGCTGCCTCGTCTAGATTGTCAAAATCAGATATTCAGCCATGGCTTTGGAAATTAATTCTTGCTGGCAGATCCTCAAAGTAAACTTTGACTCCTCTCTCCAAATCACTGACTCATATTTCCACCATTGTCTTCCTGCAACAACTCACTAAATGAGATTTCACAGCAAGACTTGCATTTCTGGCTACAAAAAGGATCTTACTGTTTAACAAAAAGGTCTGTCTCTGTATTTGGAATAACACCCTCAGCCTTCAATGGCAAAAACAAGCACCAAAATTGTTGGGAAGTTTTCATCATTTACACTCTAAAATGTGTTTTTAAAATACCAGAATTACCTTAAAAAATGAAAGGAAATTGAATAATAAGGGGATCGAACATAATTATAGAAAAACTAGCCACTTCATCTGCAATCTGACTGAATCACAGATACCGATAATTGGAAAATGCTGAATATTGGCCTCCATAATCATTCAGGGCTGGTGGGACCAATGAAAATGTTAAGTCGCACGTGACAGATTTCATGATTCATCTAAAAACGCTGTGACAGAACATCAAGTATATGTATCCATAAAAGGATCAATAGGGCTGCCCTTAACTTCCCCTGTAAAACCTCAAACTTTATCAAGTTATAAAGTTTAATGACAGCATGCAAAGCAGCCACCCACAAACAGTACTTCACTTTGTTCATATCAAGACTATTTTCAGTTTGCTATAATAAGATCCCCAACCTGAGGGCATCTTTGAGAAGAAACTTTTCCGCATGCAGCGTATGCCACGCTTCCTTAAACTCACTCTTTATGCTTTATTTCTTGCTTTTCATGAGAAAACACCCTGAATCAAAGTCTGGCTCCAGTGCTGCACCAGTGCAAGAAAAAGCAGCTTTGATCCATTGTCTCTCAGCCAATTACGAGCCTCCTGTTGCGAAAACAAAAACTAAGCTTCATGATGCTTACATGCGTTTGTAACTGTAAAATATGTTACTGTAAGTTGGCCCCATTTTATTCATTATTTAATTCGATATGGTCACGTTTTTTCTCAGATAGTTTTGCAAAATGGCAGCTTCAAATATCAATACCAGCTCAATTTGAGTGCATTCACAGAGGGGTGCAGGGTCTGTAAAACCCAATAATGTTCTCTGTGGTGAAATGATTCTTGTCGCCCACACAAAAGTCATACGCATATTCCACTCTGCCAGCTAAACACGTACAGTAGGTCATTTGGTAATTGAGCATTTTCATATTATATCACCTAAAGGCCTACCATATCAAAAAGTGTTCTAGCAGTAAACTTCTCATAAAACCACCAAACGGTCTGACGAGGCTAAATATCACATTCCATGCACAAAGATGAGGTAAACAAATTATTAAAAAACAACGTGCACACAGAGCAAAGGCTGAGACGGTCATAGAGCTCGCTGAAGCGTGTACTGCTACCTCCTGCTCAACAAAGTTTTTAGAGAGTCCCATATGTCTATTTGTGTGTAAATTAAATGATTGAAACAAAAACCAGACAAATACCGTGTATGTGTTCATGTTTTAGCCAATAAAGCTGATTGTGATGGAGCACGAAGAAGCTTCAAATGTGAAATATGGTCACAATGTCCCCTTCTGTTCATGAGTCATGGTGTTGAATAATGGACAACATAAGTGTTTCTGCAGCACATAAAGATGTCACAGCAAAGCTGACCTTTGACTTTTTGGATATAAAATGTCATTGTCGCATTTGTAGCCATTTTTGGCAACATTGTGTCTAAATTTTATAACTAGGAGCACCTGTCTGACTAGCAAATAAATAACTGAAACTTAACCAAAATAAATATGCCCTCTTTGATTTTATTTCTTACAATCATCATTTTATTTATTTCTGTAAATTGTCTATTTATTAGCAAAGGATTTTCCTATCAGTGCTAGGGGATAAGATGGAAAATATGAATGTGTTGCGTTGCATGTCAACTTAAGTGGTGTTCCTAAAAACTTCTATAGGGAGCACCAGTGCTACTAGAGTGTAAAATTAGTCTGGAGCCCTTTATTAGATGTTTTGTGTGAAATGTTGTCATAGTCAGCGTATGAAATCTTCAGTTATGGCCAAAAATGTGTTTTGTGGGTCTCAATGACCTTTTACCACCGAAATCTAATCTGTTCATCATTGAGTCCAAGTGAGCGCTTGGACAAAATTTGAGGAAACATAATGCCTCTGGCCACGACGGCTGCCAACATCGAGGCACAAAAACAGAGATGTCAGAAAATAGTAAAGAATATGATATAGGTAGTAGAAGACAAGGAGAATATTCAGATGTTTTTTAGATGAACGATTGATTGATTAATAGAGAACAAAACTTGCAGATTAATCTACGATGATAATAATTGTAAGTTGGAGCTCCAGCTGTGGCAATGACAGTATGATTACAATCAAATCAACTATCCTATGAAAGCATCTGTGTGTTCTGGACTGTATACAACACAGAAATATTGCATGGAGTACACTTAACAAGAAAAAAATCTGGTCAGGCTCTTGATTGAAATAAGCCCAACAAAGAAGACATCAAAAAAGGCTGTTATTTTTCTCAACGATGGAAACGCTGCAGGCCCAGATGGCACGCCTGCTGAAGCCAAAAAAAAGCTGATGCAAATACCAAATTCTCCAAACCTGCTGCACAAACCATCGGGCAGTCTGGCAGGAGGAAGCAGGTCCATAAAGGAGAAGCCTTAACGCACTTGTTTTTACACATAAACCTTCAGGACCCCCAGGCTGCTGCCAATACAGGTCTGCACTGATCAAACTGCCACCCTGCAGCTCATGCTGAAATGATCGATCCAGGGCTATTAGGTTAATTAGTTAACTGCAGTCATTGTGGTGCAGACTTTATAAACTGCCCTGCCTGTATGTATGCAAATTGTTCTTACTTATCACTCAGGACTGACGGTATGAAAAGGAACCATAAGAGGACAACAGCCTCTTTATAGCCTCTAAAACTAGAGACAGAGAGAAAGAGAGACACACCGTCTTTTGTCTTCCTTACCAAACATTTCACTGTGAGGCTTTTGTACTCCAAGTTTTATGAAGTGTAGATATTTATCTAACTTTAGCCACTATTCAGCACGCAGCTGAAAGGCTGTCAGCTGAGAGACAAAAGCAGAAAATGAGGGAATCAAGTACCTGTAAGCATGTATTTAAGGTTATCGAAATCTCTATACATCTCTATTACTAGTAGCAATTCTCTTTCTAAATGTAAATACACGTATAGTTGTCACATATAGTTTAATCCAAGCATTACTTGTAGAAGGAGCAACTGTAGCGTACAAATTTCCTCTCGGGGATCAATAAATATTTCTGATTCTGAGAAACAGAGAGCAGGTTTTTGAAATAATAAAAAAAAGATAAAACATAGAAATGGATCTTAGTAATTTATGAAAGGGAACAACGTGTTTCGCATTCTGAACGTGTAGGAAAAAGTCTTTTGTGTAGTCAAAAGCCTTTTGTGACTCCTTGGGAAGCTAAATGCAATCTAATAAATTACCTCCAGTGATGTCACTCTGTGGTTAAGGTTTGTGGGAAATGTAGGCAGCAGGTTTTGAAAAGCAGTCGACTCATTAAAGGATAACTACCGTTTTTTACAACCTGGACCTTATTTCTAGCAAACTATATGGTCATTTACTCACCCAGATAACTTTGGTGTCATTTGAAGTCGTTCGGACGAAATTAGATCCAGCGTAGCGTCGATATATCCATATAATGCGAGTAACGGGGCATCAACACACAGCCTCTATAACGCATTATCTGCCACGAAACTAGTTCATTTCACCAATATTTTGTTACGATATGCTAGTGCTATTCCCCTCTGAGTCCGGGCCCGTCCGTTATCAACATCCGGGGTCAAACTAGCAGTATCAGCTACAGGTAAACAAGCTGGGCTGTCGCGAGTGCGCGCGCAGCTCAGAGACGACATCTTCCAGGTCAGAGGTAGTAGGGCAACCTACAGACCCCGGATGTTGACAACAGACGAGCCCGGACTCAGAGGGGAATAGCACTAGCATATCGTAACAAAATATTGGTGAAATTAACTAGTTTCGTGGTAGATAATGCGTTATATAGAGGCTGTGTGTCGATGCCCCGTTACTCGCATTATATGGATATATTGGCGCTACACTGGATCTAATTTCGTCCGAACGACGCCGAATGACACCAAAGTTATCTGGGTGAGTACATGACCATATATTTTGCTGGAAATAAGGTCCAGATTGTAAAAAACGGTAGTTATCCTTTAATTAAAAACAAATAATCAAAATCGATACAGCAGAACCAGAGATAACCTTTTTTTTAAGCCCTGCTGCCTACATTATCCACAATGCACTGTAGCTACTGAGTGACATCACTGGAGGCATCAGATTACATGCAGTTTCCTCTGAAGCCACAAAAGACTTTATACTACTTTTTCACATACGCAGTAGCACTCCCCAAGACCTGTAAACACACTTTAATGTGCAAAATTGGTGGAGTTACCCTTTAACAAGACATTTGTTCATTCTAGTGTCCCAACGAACAATGGGACTGTGACAACTTGCAAAACCATCTAAAGGAGCTGCTTAGACTTATTCTATTACTCAGGTCCATATTTAGAAACTTAAATTATCATTTTAAAAGGATATTATTAGACCAGAACATTAAAGCAAACTCTGAAGACTCCTGTGTGTCAGCTCAACACAAACGTTTTGTTTTTTTCTTCAGTCAAACGTGCTTGTCAAAAATCTACCAATCAAAAAAATCATGCCAAAATGGAGGGCAACAACTCCCACAACAACTCTCTCCGTCAAGACTCTTAAGATAGACTTAAAATAGCTCTCTATTGTTAAAAATAACACTATCTTTCTAAGGTGTGTGACATGTAATCACAACAGCCAAGGCCAAGCACCTCAAAGGCCCTTTCATAACGGCTCAACCAGACGGTTTAACTATAATCAGACACTCAGATCTAATGACTACACTGAACCCACACAAAACCGTATAAATACAAGCCAAAGTGTCAAATATGACAGGAATTATGAGCATTAGTTCAAAATTAGGTCGTAACAGAGTTGAGTTTAAGTCGGTGCTGACACCAGAGCAAATTAGCAGAAAATAGGCAGTGTATCTGTCACTCCAAATATTTAAAAAAAATGTTAATCACCCTAATTTTTCTTTGTGTACCACTTCTCAAACGTGTTGCACATGCTTTACATATCTGTTAAGAACCGTACTGTATCAGATGTGTATCTGAGAGATAGAGTGGCTGAACTTGAAATGACTTTAAAGCATTTCAACCATGAGACTTTGAACCTTGCGCTATACAAATAAAGCTGCCTCGCCTCACCTTCCCTTATGTCAGTTTGACCAATCAGTGCTTACTGAATCAAGCCAAATCAAATAAATATCACACAGCTTGTTCAGAAACATTCATACGCTCATTCCCCTTGCATTGCCAGACCTCCACCACCTGGAGAAAGACCAATACTGGCTATCATTCTACTATTCGCAGATTGTTGTTGTTGTTTGTGCCATGAACCACACATGTGATGTTTGTCAACTTAAAGATAATTTTGCAAGTCAATAAAGTCACAGTTTGTCGTAAAGACAGTTAAATATCATGTAGTTTTGTGTAAAACTGCTCAGTGAACTCCATCGCCTCGCTTAATATGCATCACCAACACCAACGTGGCGGTCACCGCGGCAAGGAAAAACTATTATGGGTCAAAATCACAACAAGTCTGGACATATTGACAACTACAGTTAGACTTAGTCAGTTTTGTGAGCTAGTTAGTATGAATACTAATATAGGACCGATTCAACAAGGTTTCAGTCATAAGTTTTGGTGAGCGCTAGACAAATTACCTAATTTCACAGTCTTATACTTGATTAGGTTTATGACAAATTCTTCGTGTTGAAAACACGTGCCTCGAGTTGAGCCTCCCAGGCAGACTTCACTCTCAGACTATGTACAAATCCTGGAGACTCTAACCCAAACCATGCCTCTAACTGTAATGCTGCACTTGTTTATGATCAAAGGTGGCAAGGAAAAAAAAAGTAAGAAATGCACCAGTTTTGATCTCATTGCGTTCAATCTGCTAATTTGTGGGAACAGCATCTGTCATCTTCAGGCTGATTACGACATCAGATACATGGGTTTATTCATATCAACATACTGACTGATTCTCAAACAGGCCATGCTAAAAACAAATGTGTAAGTGTTATTAAACAATTTTTTTGCGCACATATATTCAATTCTTGCACAATCATTGGATCAGGCACGTTCATTCAATGTCATTACAGGAACTACATTTTGCAAAAGCATAACAAATATTCTGAATTGGACCGCCGACTTAGGGGCCCATTTTATTTTTTGCTACACTCACACAAATAGAAACATTTTCATTGACTGAATTGATTTCATGACTGAATAAACTGAATAAACAAACTGACCTTAAAGGACAACACAGTTTCATACTGTTTTACTTTGTTTATATGCGGCGGACCCTGCCACCTTTCTAGCTTCAAACAGTGTTCTGGGACCTTATTTTCCTCTGAGAACAGCTTGTTTATTCAATTATGGAAAGGATACAGATTTCCGAGTTTGTATTTCAACCTCATTAATATTGTGAATATTAAAATTCTGAGTTTGAATTTCTTCTCCAAAAGTACATAATGCCCCTTTAATGCAACGTTTCCAACACGATGAGTCAATGTGAATAAATTAAACAACTAGATGTGTGATTTATTACAGAAGAAAGAATAAGCCATTTAAAAAGCATTACTTTTATGTATTATACTTTGATGATAAACAGTAACACAGGACTTATTGTTTGCACTACAGGCTGAGAGAAGGAGCCTCCTGGGAGACTTCGCCCGGGGCAGAGAAGGCACGATTTCCATAAATAGGTCATTAGAACAGGTATGAATGAACACACAGGCTACTGCAGACTGCTGTGTTTCGTGTTTATGTCCACATGACCTAAATAAAAGCTAACTTAACAGACGGGTGACTTGATAAAGTTATAATCTGCTCCGGAGGAAAGGGGTCTGGCGTTTTGGGATAACGGTATGACGGAAGAAGGAATGCCGCGTGATTGTCGTCTATTTGTCCTTGCGGAGCCCTAATCCTTTGCTAATCTCCCCTCACATGGAGAAATACTTTCTATTTTACAGCCAGCCATTCATAAATACACATTACAGGGAATATTTGAACTAATCCACCTAACGAGGCTCGTTTCCCTTTCGTTGTGTCTCAAGTTATTTCTATCTGGCTTTCTTCAATATGTAAAAGAAACTGTCATGCTGGCTCCAGTGTTGACAGGTACCTAGCTGTTAGCTAACCAAACAGGTGACATCTCACCACTTAAAGTGTGTTATCTAAGGCTATATTCATAAATAAATGTTTTATAAGTCTGAAAGTACTCGTGGCCCTTTTCATTAAGCTGCCTGCTAGCCAGAAGTAGCCCCGATACCGCTGTAGCAGTGATTACAGGGATAAACCAAACTTCATTTGAAATTCTAGCAATTTAATGATTCCTAGCCTATATGTGCAATATGGGCATCGTCAAATTTCGCTAAAGGTTTTTCCGTGCATAATCTACCATTCGGTGAACACAAAACTAGTGTATGCAGCATGTATTTCCCCAGAAGTGCAAATCCTCACCAGCAGCCGTTCATTACTGTTCCCTGCCACCGCCCTCCAATTTAATAAGGTTAGAATTATATGAGCTTTATACGTTTTTTTGTTATATGTCCGACATGAAAGTGCATCTTAACGTTTGATAAAATGTTTAGAAAAATTGCGATTAAATTATGCTAAGCTACTTTAACTGAGCAGCAAGTCAACCTTAAACTGACAGATTTTTGAATGGAGTTCTGCATACGTGACCGTGACAGCTATGCACGGTAAGCTAACGTCATGCTAGCTGGTTTAGTACTGCCGAAATGCCTTACCTTGTGCAAACTGAACACTGTATATCTCGCTGTAAGGTTAGCTGGATCATAGAGGCATCCGGTTTAATGTCTTAACTCTCAATTTAAAGGCTCATATTAGCCCGGTGGCTGAGAGGTAACTGATAGCCTGCTGTGGCCGCCGGGTCGCTTCTTCTTCGCTCCCTCTGCCAGAGGACCTTCGCTGTGATTGGCTGGTTCCTCCTTCCAGGAAATGAAGAAGGATGATGCTTTCAAGGTTTCGTCCAAAATCCACCTTTTAAGCACTTAAGCTAATAATAAAATAAGATGATTATTTCATAAATACATCCCAGAGTTGACACGCAGCGACTGAAAAAAGCATCCAGGATGTTGTAATATCAGTTTTCAAGTGAATTTATTCCCTAAAAGTTGCACATCTCATTACTTTCAAGACAAAATGATCTTGTTTATCTGCAAATAGCAATAAAGATTTAAGATAAACAATGAATAAAAACACTTTGTCACATTGTTTCCTTGGGATTTCATAACAGTACAGAGCATTATGATTCATTAGTTGAATCCATTCTGGTCATAAAACATCTCAGCAGCTCCAGTGTCATACAGCAGCCCAGATTTATGATATATTTATTTCTGTTCTTGTAATTTCATTTTATTTTAACTCAACGCTTAAAACTTGTAAGTCATGTATGCGCCCTGGTGAATTAGATTGAATTTAGTTTTTTTCTGACAGTTACTGAATGCAGCAGCAGCAATTGTAACTCCACTCTCACATGCTTTGGTCTGCTCCTTACATCTATGGAAATTAAGATTATAATGATATTATAAACACTGTGTTGCTCCGTATGACAAGATTTTGTTTCAGGACCAAACGGTTATAATAAAACTCTGACAATCAATGGTTCTATGGAGACAGTGATGACATTTTTCTGCCTGGGGGTCCAGCAACATCTTTTAAAATGTATTTTATTTTTGACAAAATAATCTTAACTCAAGGACTGCTCACGAACTAGCTTTTTCCAGAGCTTGCAGCAACATCTTATTGTCTTCATCAGCCCTGTTGACATTGTGACAACAGCTCCAGAAAAAGCTTGAAAATTAACCTTGAGTTAAGGTTATTTTTTCTTTAAAAAAAAGAAATGAAATAAAAAAAATGCATGATTTTCAAAACAATCGTACTAGACACATAATACAGTTAATGAATTTGTGAAAACTTTGTGCAACATTTTCTTGTGGCAAGTTTATTCATGAACATCAAAAACAATGTCAGATGCGAAACTGTCGTTTTATTCTTTATTTTTCCACATAATACAAAGTCATTCAACAACATTTAAATGACATTAATTCCCATTTGGATAAAAAAGAAAGTTTGCCTCTAAATTTCTACAGCATAAAGTTACAGCAGTTCCCTTCAACCATGAAAACATTCCTCCATTGTCAGTTACTGTTACATGCTCAAACAAAGGAATGTTACAGGAGATTTTCGTACCGTAGATATAACATGAACCATTATTGGTCAGAATAGAGCGATCCCTTACACCAAACTGCTAGCACTCATTCTCCCTTTGCGTATACTCACTGGTCCCTTTAAATGTACCTATGGTTGGGTAGACGAGGAAACAGCTGTGCAGCAGCTTAGTTACAGTGGCTGCACATTTGACCCAGCTACCAAAACATTCATTTCATTAACATCACACATTATAGTCCCATCAACGTTGGGATTTAAATGCCCGACTCCCCTTTTATTTTCTTCCAAGGAGTCGTCCTCAGCTCCTCCAGCTGGCTCACTGACAGTCTGTTAACCAACACAGAAAATCTCTCTGGTCCAAGAGCAGCTTCTAAATCACTTTTAGTTCAGGAGCAGTTTTATGATAAAAGTTTATTGTGCGTAAGACTTAAAACTACAGTTGCTATAATGAAAGATAGAAATTGTGTAGGTGAAAGAAAAACAAGTCGTATGTCAAACTGAAGCAGCATCATAATATTGTAATCTTATTGTTATGTTTACCTCTACTAACACCTCGTGAAGGACTGGAAATAAGAAATTCAGTTTGCAGGGAGGAAATTCCTGGTGTCTAACACTTATTACTCTAAAGGTGTGACAATATATGCAGCACATGTATCTATCTGCCCAGTACGGTGGCCAGCAGGGCCATTCGGATGTACATGCCGTTCTCTGCCTGGCGGAAATATGCCGCCCTCGGGTCTGTGTCCACCTCGGCACTGAAAGAAAATACGGAGAAACAAGAGAAAGTGAAATGGAGGATCATGTACGATGCACATGACGAAAGTATTGCACTATCACACTACATTAGAATAACAGTCAATAAAAGTATTATTCAAATTCACCACACATAAAATGTGCTCTAGGAGAGCTGCTATCTGGAACGAATTTCACTACATCGGCATGAAATTACATTTCCAAGCTCTCTTAGGACCTTCTCAAGTCCCATCATATGACTACAGCTACAACGATTAATCAAGTAATTACTTCCCTTCGTTCCAGCTTCTCAAGTGTCAGGATGTTTTGCTTCTCTGTTTAAGATCATGGAAGAACTGATCAAGCAATATGAAGACGTCACCTTGACTTATGAAGGCCACTGAAGGGGATTTTTCACTATCTTCTGACATTTTATAAACCCAATGACTGAGCGATATGATTATTAGCAACGGTAATTAAACTAATCTGTAGTTGCAGCTTTTCACAAGATGACATTTTCTGTCAAATTCATCTTTCACACAAGCTTTCAACCTACATCAGAAGAGTCAAGAAGTTAATTGACAAATCAGTCCCACAAAAGTAACTAAACGGACGTTGTGTTGACATTGTTTTGTTGATAAAGATTTCCATCTCAACTTTTGAACCAAGTTAGAAAAGTAGTCCTTAAAGTGGCCAGAAAAATTTAAGTTTAAAGATGTATGGATCCACATCACACAGATTGTGTGATACAATTGAAAGCTCCAGAACAGATTCAGAAGGATTTTGTAGTGACTCAGTTTTTTTTTCCTGATGGCCTAATACTTAATGAGGCATACCAGATAAACACACTCACCCAATCTAACAAAGTCGAAAAATGCCAAAAAAAATATCAGAGGAACAAAAATAGTAGATTTAGTTTGATAATCTTTTCCTTTTGGTGCATTCAAGTGCTCATAGGAAGGTAGGACAAACAATTACAATTGATGATTGGATCTTACCTGATTTCGTTGACTCTGGGCAGCGGATGCATCACTACCATCTTCTTTTTAGCTACAGTCATGATGTGAGGGGTGAGGATGAACTGGCCGAAACACTGAGAAAGAGAGGAAAAAAACAGTCAGAAAGATGATTCATAGTCATATTGGCAAGTCTCCTGCCTCAGAAAAACACCACACAATGTTTAATACCATGTGAGAAAAAAAAAAAAAACTTTTACAGTTTACAGAATTATTGGATATTGTTAGGGAAAAGGAAAGTAACTGCTGCTGCAACAAACACTACACAATGGGAGCAGGATCAGCAGTACTAAAGTGACTACATGAATTTACCAACTCAAAACGGATTTAGGATTTTAGGGAACAACATTTATTTACAGTTGCATTATGTCTATATTTTTATCTTCTACATGAACTACATGAAGCATGAGTTCACTTACAGCCTTGTACTCCTCCTCAGATGCAAACCTCTCCTTCTGGATCCTCGTCATGTAGAGGACGTCGGTGTCGGGCAGAGCTTCCTCGATGCTGTCGAACTCCTCCTGAAAAACACGTAACAACACACAACCTCATTTAGTCTGAGTGTACCGTCAAGAACCTATTATTTAGGTGTGTTTAACACAGTTTAGTCCCCACCTGTTTGATGCCCTTTGAGGCCACGTAGCTGATGATCTCTGCAGGCATGTGGAGGTTCTTGGGTGCCACGTAGCGCAGCGTGATGCGGTACTGTGTCAGCAGTTTTGCGAGGGAATGAACTGTGCGGCCATGTTTCAGATCACCAACCATAGTTATCTAACAGAAAATACATAAGAAAATATTCATATAAAAATTATCTCTGACATGATTTGAGCAAAAATTTAAATATAGGATGAAGTGACAGTTGATTAACTCGGACAGGTTTGTTTTTTTTCATCTAAAATGGTCTTTTTGTCCCTCACCGTCATGCCATTAACCGTCCCCAGCTCCTCTCTGATGGTGAAGACGTCCAGCAGGGCCTGGGTCGGATGCTCCCCCACACCGTCTCCAGCATTGATCACAGGCTTACGGCAATGACGTGATGCGCTCTGGAGACAGAGAGAAACGAATTACATCAACACAAGAGTACTGAAAATCCTCTGAACTGTCGTGAACAATGGACAGTGACTGAAGCTGTGTCACTATAGAAAACATAGCATGCTAAAATATTTCACACTTCAGTCATGTGATGTTCTGGTGCTGATGAAGACTGTGAGCCTTTACATAAATCCCTCCGGCGCGTCAGTGCTGAAACCCACCTCTACAGCTCCAGGCGTTGGGTGTCGGAGCACTAGAACGTCGGCATAGCAGCTCATAGTCTGGACAGAGTCACCCAGAGATTCTCCTTTCTGTGTCGACGAGGTGGATTCACTGAAGTGAACGACTGAGCCGCCCAGACGCTGCATGGCTGCGGCGAAGGAGCTGCTGGTGCGAGTGCTGACCTCGTAGAACATGGACGCCATAACTCTGCCCTGGATGATAAAGAACAGGGGATTAGTTTTGAGCTGGGCCAGAGAGACAAGGTCTAAACTTGTTTCAGAAACAAAACAGTTTCCCAAAACAGAACCTGTGTGGATCGCCCAAACACAATTTTCTTTAGGGCTGCCAAAACTTTAATGCTTTGTCTGTTTTACAATGTTTTTACAGTCTGTTTAGTCATATTGTGTCTTTAGCTTGCACACATTCACAAGAATATACTGACTTGAAAACACATGGGCAGTCAGACAAAACCTTTGTGAAGAGGACGTACCTTCAGGATGTCTAGGCTTCGCTCCTTTTGAACCATCAAACGTAACGTATGGGCAACGTTGAAGAGGTGCGAGATCTGAAACAAAAATACACAAATTGAATAAAACATAATGTGCATTGAAATGTTCAAGTTAGGCAACTGATGAAAAAATTCTGGTGATCTGGTGATCAATTTCCATTTTCAAGGTTTTTTGTTTGTTTTGCATCTCATCTTTGAAAAAAACAGGCAGAAAAACGTTTTGGCAGGATAATTCTTTAAGGTTTTGGGTTTTTTTTAGTGTTGCATTTTGTTTTGTTTTTAACACGAAAAAATAGAGGGTTTCTTTTTTTATATTTTTTGGGGGGGAAAATAAATAAAAATAATAATAATATGTTTTTCTAAATCAGTGATTCAATTTACATTTTTTTTAATCTGTGAGAACAGGTAGGGAAAGAAAATTTGGCACGATCATGTTTTAAGGTTTTCTTTTTTTTGTTTTTAGTTTGTTTTTAACACGTAAACACGGGAGGTGAGAAGAAACATAAGGGGTTAGGGTTATTTTTATCTTTTTTTAATGTTTTGTTTTTAAAATTAATAAATAAATGAATAAATAATAACAATTTTGTGTACATGCGTTGTACCTGTTCTTTGCTGAACTGCCGTACAGACAGGATGTGTTGGCCCACCAGCGGGTGCAGCAGAGGAGAGGTCTGGATATGGGACACCTGTCCAGCAGGTAACGGTCCCGGTCCTGACAGAGGGGACAGCAGCCTGGACAAAGGAGGAGGGTGGCTGTAACCGTCACCAGCACCAGCTGTTGGGAGCATAACCATCTCTGCAGAGAGCACATTGACATGATGTACAATTTATCAGTTAAATACAGGAAATAAAGAAGGCAGATAATGCTTTGTGATCTAAAGCTCACAGACAAAACGATGTTCAGGGTATTTTCACCTCTGAATAGCTTCAGTTTTGATGGTTTATGTAAACAGAAAAGGAATTATGCTCAAAATGCTTTCTCTGCCTGCTTATGGATGTCTACAGATGTCCTGCATCATGGGAGTAGTGGTACCTGGTTGTAGTCCAGGATCAGAGGAGCGGTGGACACGAGGTGGCAGCAGGTAGCGGCCCTCTCCTGCTCCTGCTCCTGCTCCTCCTCCTCGGCGAGGGCTGGGTGCTCGGGTTCGGACCAGGCCTTCCCGCGGTGGAGTTGGACGCGGGTGCTCTGGAGTCTAAACCACAGGAAATACACGATCTTACAATAAATGAAATCAAAATCCACCCACAAACAGGGGTCGTATGATGGCAGTCAACATTATAATACATGCTGCCATTTATCAGCATGCTGGGCAGTTAGCTAGCAAATAAAACCAATAAACACATTTGTGCTGCAGACTAGCATTCATGTATTACTTGCTAAGAAATCTTATGTTTTTATTGCTGATATCTTTTTATGTATTAGTATTTCGTCCACTTTAAATACCATGGGACATTCTTTAACAGGTTCAGGAGGAGGGATCGAAGCAGTCGACCAAGTCTTCACATCTTCACCGTAACCTGGAGGTACCAACACCTGAGAGAGAACAGAAAGTGGGAAAGAACTACAGCTTTAAAGAGCACAGAGAAAGTTTTTCAACCAACCAATCAAATTACATAACACATGAAAATACAAAATGTTATGGACATCACTGTGTATGTTTTCATTTTGTTTTGTGTATCTCAAGTTTTAATACGTTGGGTTGTACGTGTATATACAAGTATTAATAAATATAAAATCTTGCAACCCATTAATCAAGCTCTTGAAGACTTAATCCTCGTCTGTTTTATTTTTACTGAGTGGAAAGCAGGAAGAGTAAGTACAGATTTAATGATGTTGCATTTGCGTGCAACTGCATTTCAAAGCTTTTAATTTTAAGTTATTTTATCTCTAACAATAGATCCACAATGAATTTAGCAAATAAAAACAGTAAATGTATCCATTCTAGTTATACATTTCCACTATAATGCATAAACATACTGTTTAAACAACAAAAGTGTGTGTGTTTGCTGACCTGGCCATCGATGTAGGCCACCTCTCCACGCAGAACCACACGGCGGACTTTACCCTTCACCTTCAGACCCTGGAATGGTGTCCACTTTGACTTAGTGAACTGCATGGCCTGAGGGATAACCCACTCCTGCTCCAAGTCCACCTGAAGGGCACAGACAGAAGACAGACACACAGACCTTATTTATCAGGTTATGGACACAGGGTTCACTCTTTGAGCACATCATTTCTTTATATCCACAGTCACTTTTCACTTGTTTATTTTACCAGCTGTTACTATTAGTTTTGATTGTGTGTTTTGACCACGATTATTTAACGCTTGCTAATTTTGATGCCAGGAGACAATTAAGAGACGACAGGATCATTTCATTTCAAATATTAAATGATTTTTGGTTTAAGTGAGTGACTGACGATAAAACACCAGATTATGTTTAAAAATCAAGAATTTTACATTAAGTCTCATCATAATCAAGCATATTCCTAACCTTGAAAACATAACAGTTACAATGAGGCATTTTCCAAACTTTACATACATAAATTCCCATGTCCGTATGCAGCATAAAAATAAAGACATATGAAGTAAAATGAAAAGTTAAGTAGTGATCACCACATAAAACTCATGCTCTATCATTGTGGGTTCATGTGTGTACCTCCACATAGGTGTTGTCCTGGACGGGCAGGTTGAAGATCCGGCGTGGGTTGTCATAGAGACGCCTGATGATGTCATCCAGAGTAAGACGTCCATCACTGACAGCGGTCAGCAGCAGTGGCAGCATCGTTTCCAGGCCGGGGTAACCGGGAGGAGGACGATCGCTGCTCTTCTCCTCTACAGAGTGGGGAGCTGACAACACAAAACAAAGCATTTTAAGTGTGAAATAAAGAAAAAAACGATCAATCTCACCCTCGCTTCAACCAACAGATTAATAATCAGATTGCTTTCTGCCAGGTTACTGACCGTGGTCTGTGGCAAAGCAGTCAATGATGTCCAGGTTTTCCCAGAGAGCCTCCATGTCCTCGTTTGTTCCCAGCATGGGTCGGACCTGCGCTCGTCCATCGCCGATCTCTGGCACGTTTTCCTCACAGAGGAAGAGATGATGAGGCGCCACCTCACATGTGACCTGGATGCCCTTCTGCTTTGCCGCTCGGATGATCAGAATCTGAAAAAGAAGAAGGAAAAGGTTCAGTAACACCTATGAGGACTTATCCTTCAAATATAAATGACAGACTAACCAGTATTCTCCTTGTCTTTTTGGTATTGTAACGACAAATTTCTGCATCATTTGACTTTTACAATAGCTGAAAAAAAAAACAACCTGTAAAATAAAATAATACGTGTATTTTACCTCCTCCTTCTTGGCCACATGGCAGATGTGGACGGGCCGCTGGTAGAGCTGGGCCACCATCAGGATTGCAGCCACTGTCTGCTTCTCAGCGTGAGCAACGATGGGCATCTGTTTGGGCCACTTCTCAAAGTGCTTCACACAGAACAAGACAGTTAGAGTTTAGTTTAGTGTGCAGGACCTGTTCTGTAAGCTTTAGTCAGCACAGATACACAGAGAATCTAAGGAAGTAAATAGATGGCAAAAACTACTTTTCACCCAAACTAGAATTTACTTAATTTCAATTTAACAAACAGGACTGACCAACAATAAATGATATAACCATGGGAAGTATTTTTCATGATTATAAAACACACATAAAATTAAAAAATACATAATGTAACAAATACAAATAGCAACTTGTTTTAGAAGCATTCAACACCAACTAAAATGACTGTAAACCAGTTTTGATGGGAAGGAATAAAGAGTTTAAAAGGTACACAGTGACTCAGCCAACCTCCATCCAGAGAGAGACGTTGTCTATCTTGAGGGTGGAGTACGTGTCGTTCAGATACATCTTCAGGCCGGCAGCCTGGCTGGCGAGGGACGGCAGGATGGCTGCGTTGTCTGAAGCAGCGCCCACATACAAGGCGTAGTCACAGCGGCAGCCCGCTTTGGCCAGCTGACGATACAAAATAACACAGGATTTATTTATTCCATTTTACTGCAGCTAAGTTTGATTAAATACCCCATATGAGAGGGTCGCTCATTTTCAAGAAAGCCACAATAAGCAGAACAGACTGAAAACTGGGCAGATGAGTCCTGATTGAACTGACAGAAATAAAGCAGATCAACGAGGAAGGAAAATCTGGGCGTACCTTCTGCACCAGGGCCAGAGTGCTGGCGTCAGTGATGGCAGGGGAAGTATTAGGCATTGCACACACCATGGTCACTCCTCCTGCCAGAGCAGCTGCTGTACCGGAGGAGAAGTCCTCCTTATGTGTGGCTCCAGGCTCCCGCAGGTGAACATGCACATCGATCAGACCTGAGAATCAATCACAGAAACAAAGATTATAACTTATT
Organism: Pagrus pagrus; assembly: GCF_965226575.1. Taxonomy (NCBI): domain Eukaryota; kingdom Metazoa; phylum Chordata; class Actinopteri; order Spariformes; family Sparidae; genus Pagrus; species Pagrus pagrus. Next base: position 20,519,396 of record NC_140200.1, on the reverse strand, counting down.
TTTTAATATATTTTTAACCAAAAGCTCATTCTTACCTATACAAAGGTCAGTTTTGTACAACCTTACTTTAAAAGGTTGTCTGTTTTTGCAGAGCTTTGTAATTTTGTTTCCTGCTACAAATGATCATAAATGTCAAAGCACCCACCATCCTTCAAAATAAAGCCCCACATCAAGTGACTCACCAGGTAGACGGACCAGCGTCTGCGAAGTCATGCTGTCAACATGAGTCTTCACAGGTGGAGTCCTGCCAATCTGATGGAGAGCCTGAAAACACATCGATTCATATTTACTTATGTGCCCATATGTAGACAAGGTCTTCAAATAAAAGTCTAAAAGGGTCTGCACGACTAAAGATACAACTATTTCCAACCTGCACAAAGAGTTTGGTGCACTTGATGTCGATGATGAGGGGGACCGAGTAATCCACAGCCATGCGTCTCGTCCTGTAGCCTTTGGTGACGAAGGAGGAGAGCCTGCGACCTCCGCTGTTCCTCATGGAGAGGTTGATGACCAGATCGAAGTGGTTTTCCTCCAAGTAGTTCATGATGCTGCGCTGCTTCTCTTTAGTGGGACACTCGCTGTCATCCTCCTCAAACGGCCAATCCACAGCTGTCACCTGAAACGGGAAAAGTTAGCCAACAACGGTCAGAGGAGACAAGATGATCATTTTGAAACTGGTGATAATTTCTGATTATATTATTTTTTGATTTATGACTAGTCTGCAACAAATTTACTTTATAGGTCACATTACTAGTTTAGATACTGGATACATCCTTTGTTTAAAAGTAGGTCTTTTTCCACTTGTAATAAGATATGATTTACACACCTGACTGGTGTGACTCAATCATTTTACATTTACAAACAATTAAAAGTTTGAACAGTTCAACTATTATCTTCTATTATTTAATGTTACTCTTCCATGTAAAGTAGTAAAATACTACTTTTTTTCCACATCAACGAGCAATGATTTCACATCATGCTGTTGATCTGTCAAAAAAGCTTCCAAACCCTAGTGCAGACAAATCATTTACAGGACAAATAAACATACTTTTCTGGTACCAAGTGATGAGACTGTAAATCGAAACATGAGATGTATTTCCAGTTACCTTGACTCCATGTTCTGTGTAAAAGTCTGCAGTCCCCAGACTGGCGTACAGGTCGTAACCCAAAGACTCCAAAGTCTGAACGGTGGGCAGCAGCTCGCTCTTATTCTTGAAACACACAAAACAAAATGGTAATCAACAGGATTATGTTCACTGAAAGGGTTGGATTAACACAAAAGTATGGATGCCAGCAATCAATTTCCTACATTTTTAGCAGCTATCAGTGCATCACTTCATTATAGTCTGTTCATTTGACTTTAACTCAATACCATCTTCTAAATTTGTCAAATTACTAAATAAATTCAGAAACAAATGATTTTTCTAATAGCTTTCTGGTCAGTCTGATCATCATATTTATTTTCTGTGTAGAGCGGTATCTCAATGAAATAGTCCATGATTGTTAACAATTAAGTGTTTTTTATATTTTGATGGTAAATGTTCATTATAAAGCAGGCCTATGACATAAGTAATTATTCTTTAACCTTCTTAGCAGTAGCTTAATTGAATTATCATTACTTTCATTTTTAGGTTAGGTGTATTGACGATATTTTAACTTCTATTTAGTGTTAATAATAAAAACTATGAAGCATAAACATTCGTAGATATGGCCCCCAGGAAAAGTAGTTGTTGCCACTAATATCGATTCAAATAAACAAACAATGACAGCTCAAAAACATTTGAGCCGGTTTTTATTGTGTTACAAAATGTAAGGTTTATTTGAGTAGAAATTGTTCTTTTTTTTCTGGTTTTAAGACTGACCCTTTTTAAAATTGCCGCAGTGGCCTTAAGAACCATCTGTGAATCACAATACAAGACTGCAAATGTAGTTTAAATCGTTTCCACCAAGATGCACGATTTCAACTGCCAGCTGGATCAGCTGAACACAACATTCACATCTGCCAAATTACCAAGTCTTGGCTTGGAGAAATTCATCAGTAAATCCTGATTTAACGAGACTTTAATGCTGATGTCAGTCAGGTACCTTATAGCTGCCGATGGAGAGCAGGATGTTCTTCTTGGGGATCTTGAAGCCCGTGGAGAGCATGGCTTTAAGGTATGCCTCATATCTGTTCTCCCCAAAACAGGCCACCTCACCAGTGCTAGTCATCTCCACCCCGAGCACCACGTCAGCTCCGGCCAGCCGAGAGAAGGAAAACTGAGGAACCTGGAGGACATGGGACAGACGGTGAGCAGGAACAGAATAGTCGACACACAGTGAGGTGAAATGATAACTGATGGTTACTGGTTACCTTGACTCCTACAATCCCTTTTCCTCTCATTAGGCCCACAGGCTCCATGTCCTCCCCCATGATGGCCTGAGTCGCTACGGCAACAAGGTCCACGCCCAGTGTCTTGGATATGAAGGGGAAGGAGCGGGAGACTCGGACGTTGCACTCAATCACCTTCAGTTGGTCGTCCTAGCAGAAAAAGCAAAGCATCACAGCATTAGAACACAGTGAAAACTAAATTATTTTATACTCCACTTCACTCGTTCTACCTCCCTCGCCTGTTTCTCAAAAAATTCTTGCCATTACAGTCACAAAAAGGAGCCAGTTTATGTTTCTGATCTATATTGAGATGGCAGAGCTTCCAGATTGATTCTCACCTTTGCAATCAGCTGCAGGTTGAAAGGTCCAGTGACCTGCAGCTCCTGGCCGATGGCATGGACGATCATCTTGATCCTCTCAATAGTCTTTGGGTTGAGATCCTGAGGCGGTGTCACCAGTGTGGCATCACCAGAGTGAACACCAGCGTTCTCCACGTGTTCAGACACTGCGATGGCCATCACTACCCCATCACAGGCCACAGCGTCTACGTCTATCTCCTGGAAAAGGCAAGAATGTTACAGCGCTTAATTTTTAGGAAGTTAGAGCTCAACTTCTTCTACTACGAGTCTTTTTTTCCTAACCTTGGCCTCCTGAATGAATTTGGAGATGACAACAGGGTATTCCTTTGACACAGCTACAGCGCTGCTCAGGTATTTCTCGAGGTCACTGTCACTGTAGGCGACGTTCATGGCTGCCCCACTGAGAACGTAGGAAGGACGGACCAGGCATGGATAACCCACAGTCTCACAAAACTTCACAGCAGACTGGAGAGAAAAAATAGGAAATAGTTAAGAAACATTTTGACAAAAACACAAACTTAAATTTAAATGCAGAAAAATACCCCAAACATTTCATCCACAATACTGGAGTCTTACCCTCCAATAGCTCAAAACGCTACATTTTAAAACATATTCTGGTATAAACCCGGTCGGTTGTACCTCAGTGTCCGACAGCTCCTTCCACTGCGGCTGGCTGATCCCGATGGTGTCCAACATTCGGGAGAACTTGAACCTGTTCTCGGCAGAGTCGATGAACTCGGGTGAAGTCCCCAGGATGCGGCACTGCTGGCGGTGCAGTGACATGGCGATGTTGTTGGGCAGCTGGCCTCCCATAGAGAGGATCACTCCCTCTGGGTTCTCTCTCTCATAGATATCCATCACCACCTGAGATACAGTAAGTAAGGACACTTATTATCCTCAAAACTGCAGATAGTACAACTTTTATAGAGCTCATGATGGGCTTTTTGTTGAGATGGTGTCCACAAGATCAATCAACAATTTCTATCAAGTTGAAGCAGCAATGCTGTGACACAAAATCTCTAGTTTTGTATCTTGAGGAAGTTAAAGCTTCTAATCTGCTGCAAAAGTCAGAGATAGTTCAAAAATCAATGTTATTAGTTATAAAAATCTTACCTCAAAGGAGATCTCATCAAAGTAGAGGCGGTCACACATGTCGTAGTCTGTGCTGACTGTCTCTGGGTTGTAGTTCACCATGATGGTCTTATAACCCATCTGCAATAAATGTGACAACATGAGTAATTACTGTTATATCTGATTTATTATTTAGAGTTTTCATTTGTTGTTTTAAGTTTTTCAATAAACATTTCAAGCAATCGAGTAAAAAAATCTAAAGATATAGTGATGACCTAACCAGGCTAAAGTCACAAAGGTCTGCTGCAGCAGTATCAAATAATTACGATCCAAGGAGGAGTAACAAGAGTTTCATTAGCGAGCTATTTTTATTTTCAGCGCTGAGAGCTACAGAGCAGGAACAGCCTCTCTCATCTTCTCCATGTCAGATCAGAGATCAACAGACGGACAGTGATTCAACTGCTGAACGTCTTTAATCAAGCAGATGTGCTGTTAAAACCGTAGGTGAAGTAGAAACTTCAATTCAATTACAATTTCACTACCTTTATTTCAAATTACGTGATCTAATTAATCACTATATATGTTGGGTTTTTTTTAATAATCAGTTAATCTGTTCGTTACATTAGCCTATTCACAACCTGTTTAATCATTTCAATGGTGCACTTCAGTTTCCTTTGATAAAAAATAAAAAAGAACATGCTGCAACTGACATAACAGCAGAAAAACTGAACCAGGAACAAAAAATAAAATTGTCCCTCACTTCCATTTTATCAATTAATGTGCAAAGACATCAACCCCACAGTTAACATCAACAATCAGGGTTCCCACAACATCTTAAATGTCCTATTCAAGGACTTTCTTGGCCCATTTCCCTCAAATTTAAGGATCCAACATGGCATAGGACGAGACACAGATCAAGGTCATTTACAGTTACAACACTGAGAATGTTTTTAATGAAAACTAGCGAACTCTACTGAAGCTAACAGACAATTAAACAGAGAGCGACAGGCTTGAACGTGCGAAAACTTCCTAACTGTGATGGTAGAAAACTGCATGAGACACATGCGGACAAGGATTTCAAGGACCCCTGGGAAACCTGAACAACTTGCTGAACTATGACATCATGTAGGACTCACCTTCCTGAGCTCAGTGATGCACCCGACCGCGCACCAATCAAACTCCACACTGCTGCCGATGCGGTACACTCCCGAGCCGATCACCATGACGTGTTGATCGTTGAAGTGCAGGTCGTTCTCGGTGCCGTGGTAGGTCAGGTACAGGTAGTTTGTGTGGGCGGGCCATTCGGCTGCCACTGTATCAATCTGCTTTACTACGGGCAGGATGGACCAATCATGACGCAGCTTTCTCACTACCAGCTCTGTGCTGTAGGAGGAAAAAAAACACACAATCTCAATCAAACTTCAGACCATCAGTTTTTGGTTATTATTTTATAGTCTTTGCTACTTCACATCACACCAAGCCACGTGCACGTCATATAGAAATGAAAGAACATGTCAGCATGACAAAACTGTTTTATATTCACACAGGACAGCATCATCTCCCGACAACAGCATTTTTCTTTTCTCTTGAAATTAATTTGTGGTGCGACTCACTGTGACTAGCCCAAAAATAATCATCTATTGATCTCTGGCTCATATCGTCTTTCCCACTCACCTCTGCACAGCCAATGCTATCTGCTTGTCTGAGAAGCCCAGCTGCTTGGCCTTTTGCATCACCTCTGGAGGCATGGCACTCTCATCCTGGTGAGAAAAAACAACATTAACAAGAAGAATCAAGAGAAAACAGCTCCTGCTAACTTTCCCACATTAGTTGCCTCTTTATCAGCCTCACCTGGTTGTAGGTCTCCAGCAGTCGCTCGTGGTCAGTGATGTTCTTCATCTTGTGCAGGAACCAGCGGTCGATCTTAGTGAGTTCGTACAGCTGGTCCACCGTGTAGCCGGCTCTGAATGCTGCCGCTAAAACAAAGATGCGCTTATCTGTCGGAGTCTGCAGCTCCTGGTGAGCAGAGGGGGTAGAGGAAGGCATGACAATTGAGATACAGAACCATCTAACTATCTAGCTAGCTATTTGTCAACTATGAGCTTCTGGTCAGCTTATCTGACATCTGCATATGTTTTATGACATCAGCCTCACACACAGGAACAGCAGAATATGACCATCTTAAAATGCACTCAAAGATTCCTGTACAAAGTCTCAGGAAGGCTTGCTTCATGGTGTTATTACAAGGTATTATATACCTGATGGTGTACAGAATCAGTCCTGGATCAGTAGCTCATTAGCACCATCTAGTGGCCCAGTTTAAAATACCATGATTTTGTGGTTTGAGTGACTTGACAGTTTGTGACTTTTTCTAAAGGAAATATTGGTGTATTTTACTCACATGAATGTAGGATTTGAGAAAGGGATTGAATGATTAATCAGCATTAAGAATTTAACCCATAAAAAAATGTTTTAAACAGACAACCAAATACATCAAAAATTATCTCGGAGAGGAAACGGCTCATTCAGCATGTGTTTTATAGAGCAGGTACACAAGCGAAAAATATTGCTGATCTCAAATTAATTAGTATTTATCAAACGGGGCCTCTTCTCAGACATGACGCACAGGTGATGATTGAATGGCCAATTTGATATTTTGTAAATAATGGCCCCTGAATCACTCACAACAGGTTCAAGGAGGGATGAGGATTACAGGTATCAGCAATTTCAACATCCAAAAGTGACTTATAACACTCCGGTCATAACTTACCAGGGTTCCTACACCTTTTCCATTGTCAAATTCAAGCACTTTTCAAACACTTTTCAAGCATTTTCAAGCTATTCCTGCAACTAACAGCTATGGTAAATCACACATTTATATACTTACACGGCATTTAACAATTCACCATTTCTTTGTCTAAAAAACTAACTATTCAGTCAGTTAGTGATTTATTATGAAAGTAATGCAGTTACAATTTCAAACTGTTTCAAGCACTTTTATACCTTGAAAACACCACATCAAAATTCAAGCATTTTCAAGGATTTTTAGCCCTTGTAACTAAAAAATGCGGTGGAACAAATAGCTTTTTCCTCGTTACCTTTTCAGAGACAGGCTTGATGGTGTGGTCAAAGCCGACACAGTTCTCATCCACCATCCTCAGAGCTTTCTGGAAGGCCTCCTCAAAGCTACGGCCAATAGCCATCACCTCACCTGTCGAGAAAGGAACCAGTGAAGATCTACTTAGTACCACTTTTGTTCTGTGCTGATGCAGTTAGCAGTCCTCCATCCTGCACTCAAGCATACAATTAATGATGGCAAAAACGTGTAAAGAAATGATTTGACTGCTTCTTACCAACACTCTTCATGGAGCTGCCGATCTTGGTGGAGACCCTGAGGAACTTGCTGAGATCCCAGCGAGGCACCTTCACCACACAATAGTCCAAACTTGGCTCAAAGTTGGCTGTTGTGGAGTTGGTCACAGAATTCCTACAGAAAACACATTTACAGATTTTTCATTCATGAAATCACACAATTCCAAAAATGTACAAGAGATTTAAGAAAATCCAGAACAAGAAAAATCAGAAGATAATAAAACATATAAATTGTTTAAACAATCACATACACCAGTTCTCAAATCTTATACAAGCTCAATCCTCAGCCCCATTCACAGTCTACTGCTGTTTGTATCGATTCATCTGCATTTCATCTGTTATTCTTAAAGTCAAGAGACGTACTTGAGCTGTGGCAGCGGGATCCCCAGGCCAAGTTTAGCCGCTACGTAGGCGAGAGGATAACCTGTCGCCTTACTGGCCAGGGCCGAACTCCTCGACAGACGTGCATTCACCTCGATGATGTAGTACTGCAAAACATCAACACACAGAGGTTTTAACAGAATCTGGACACGGACGACATTATTTAGCATTTTTTTAGATCTGTGCTCTTACCTGTTCAGACTCCGGGTTCAGAGCGTACTGGATGTTACACTCTCCTACAATGCCGAGGTGTCTGATGACTTTGATGGCCGTGTTCCTCAGCATGTTGTATTCGTAGTCGTTGAGTGTCTGACTGGGCGCCACCACGATGGATTCTCCAGTATGGATGCCCAGAGGGTCAATATTCTCCATATTACACACCTGAACAGGAAGAACGAATCAAATCCCCCATATACTGCCAAGTATCATAGCATATCTATGCTAAATAAAAATCAGAATCAGGTTTATTGCCAAGACGGTTTTCCCATACACTAATTTGCTCTGGTATTTTGATGCATTTCCCTGTAAAAACCCTCCAGTAAAACATCTGTCTCTTCTTTACTCACAGTGATACAGTTGTCGTAGGCATCGCGGACCACCTCGTACTCAATCTCTTTCCAGCCTTTCAGGGATTTGTCCACCAGCACCTGGGAGGTGTGGGCGAAGGCTGATGTCACCAGAGTGGTCAGCTCCTCTTTGTTGTTGGCAAAGCCCGAGCCCAGACCGCCGAGGGCGAATGCTGAACGAACCAGGACAGGGTAGCCTATACGTTCTGCAGCTGCCACTGCCTATAACAAAGTTAAATAGATATATTTAGGCAATCTGAAGAGAAAACAAAATATAAGCTTTAAAAGGAATGAAGGAATCTGAATGTCTCCTCACCTGCTCCACAGACAGCGCTGCCTCACTGGGAGCGACGTGTTCATTGATCTCTTCCATTTTCTCCACAAAGATCTTCCTGTCTTCGGTCATCTCGATGGAGGCCACCGGTGTTCCCAGGACCTTCACTTTATACTTCTCCAGGACACCCAGCTTCGTCAGCTCCACGCCGCAATTCAGAGCCGTCTGACCACCGAAGGTCAGCAGCACACCGTCTGGACGCTCGTTCTTTATCACCTGAGAGCAAAAAAGTTGGAAGATATTGAGCATTTATGCACCATGGAAACACTTATTGTCAGAATGTGTTCACAATATCACAAAATATCTTCTTACAAGCATTTCAGTGTGATACAGGAAACTTGTTTTAGAAAAATAAATCAAACAAAAGTAAACTTTTACTTGCTCTGGGAGAAATATCTTATGAGGCCAGAGCATTCAGGACTCTGGACTAGATATTTCTCCCACGCTGGTAACTAATAAAATGTTATACTTTCCAGGAACGTATCTAGGACTTTCAAAATCACAGTATTTCCACATACTCTCTCGTCTCTTATCAGTTATGACATTCTGTCAGTTACAGCCAAAAGAACTCATCCGTACCTGAGTGACATACTCCGCTGTGATGGGCAGGAAGTAGACTTTGTCAGCCAGGCCCTTGGAGGTCTGGACAGTGGCGATATTGGGGTTGATAAGCACAGTCTGGATATTCTCTTCCTTGAGAGCCTTGATAGCCTGTAAAAAAACAAAATCAAATAGCATTAGCTAGAGTAATGGCCTGATGCACTACTTCAATGTGCCTGCTGCATAGAGCATAACTTAAAAAGTATTTTGCAGCCACACAATCACATTAAACCTCCAGAAGTCAAATGGCAGTCTGATGATCCCCCCCTTCATAGACTCCTAATTTACCCTAAATCCCCAAATAACTCAATTTTACTGCGCTACTCTTATCAGAAGGTAGTTATGACAGACCTGGGAGCCAGAATAGTCGAACTCCCCAGCCTGGCCAATGGACAGTCCTCCAGAGCCCAGGATGAGGACCTTCCGTGGTCGGAATACCTCTTCAGGCTTCGGGGAATCCTGGTAGGTGAGGTGGTCCATCAGACACTGCTTCACTGGAAAAAAATCATAATCAAAAAATACTGGTCAAATCTGCTTCTTTTCTACCAGTAATCACCGCAATAACAAATGTGTTACAACAGTGTCAGAACTTATTTAACTGGTTGTCTGCGTAAAGTCCTGCATGGATATTAAAGGATTCTCAAAAACATAGTTGGCCTTTAAATTCTATTAAAATGCATTATTTGGTCTGAAAAATTATGTATTATTACATAAGAGGGTGAAGTGAGAGCGTGTACTTAAAAGACTGAAATTTGTACCAGATTTGGTGGCTTTGCCCTCCTTGTGGTCTTTCACGGTGTCGAGGAAGATATCAAACAAGCTGACCAGGTCTGTGGGCCCGGCCATGTGCTCTGGGTGGAACTGAACACTGGAAAATGCATCAAAACAAATGTAATCACATTCACATAAAGGCATCTGCCCAACTAACTTGTGTAATATCTGGCGTTGTTATCACTGAGCCCCGTTACCTGAACAGTGGTTTTGTGTTGTGTACGATGCCCTCATTGGTATGATCATTGGCGTTGGTAAAGAGGACATCCCAGTCTTTAGGCAGGGTGTCAGGATCCACAGCGAACCCATGGTTTTGACTGGTGATATAGCAGCGTTCTGTTCCCTTGTGGATGCATGGCTGGTTGTGGCCGCGGTTACCGTACCTGAGACAAGAGAGAGAAATCAAATCGTTGTTGAGAACTACACAGACATGTTTGCTTGATAATGTGCTTTTAAAACAAAAATAGTATCTGGTATAGTTGGCGTAGATGCATATCGAAAAATCTTAACCTGGACAGATTATTTTGGGTGGTAGCCATAGTTGTTGCATCATTCAGGGTTTTAATTATGAGATATCCTACATTTTAATGACTTAACAGAGGGTTCTCCAGTGTGCCAAGAAAAAAAAAGCACTGGGATTACAACAGTATCTTGACATGTCAATTAACGTTGTCAAACAGCCTCTAATAACAGATTGAAATTTCAGCCATCAAAAATCTAAATAAAAATAAACAGACAACTGTCCACAACAGCTATTTTGGTCAAACTTCTGTAATTTGAACTTCAATGCAATCCCAAAATGCCCTTGTTTGTCAAGATGCCAAATTCCAGCAGAGTAAGGGAAACACTGGCTGCCCACTGTGACCTTCACACGGAGCCTGATAAAGCTCCCATCAGCAAAGTCTCAGGGGAAAGAAAACCTCCCCAACATCACAGATGTGGCTGTGGAGTTCAGTGCAGCGAGGAGCCGACCGCCTCGTCTTGCGTGCCAGCTTGTTTGTTTTGTCTTTTTCATAACAAGGGGCCATCAGGCTGACACTCCGCTGCTCGTACAGGAGAGCCCAGACTGCTGAGAACAGCAAAATCTGCAGTTCACACCACAACTCTCCCAAAGAAAAGTGTGTGTTCACAATGTCTGTTTCTAGAGTGTATCAAAGGGGTTTGAAGAGGTTCCCAGGTTCAGGTCACTGAGGGCACATTTCTGTCTTTGTCCTGTTCCAAAAATCTTCTACAAGCTTTGTAAGAGACGTAGCTTAGCTACAGACGTGAATGCAACCAGCATTTTGCACGAAATTGTAACAGAATTCTTCACAGGCGTCTGTTGATCAACAAATTGTTTCAGCACATGAGATAAAAATGAAACAGTTTCTCATCTGAAAATGTGTATGATGAATTGGCCATGGTGATAAAATCATCAAAAAGTTAATGATAAATCAAGAACTTATGGCAATAAATGTCTTTGCATGAATATTGTGTTTGAAGTGAAAATTTTAAAATAATGTTACAACAATTTTGAATTTAAATGATATGTTGGTGTATGTTTACTTTGAGGTACTTACTTCATCTTGTAGGTCTTTGATCCGATGACTAAAGAGAGCAGCTGGTGTCCGAGACAAATACCGAAAACTGGCTTGGGGTGTTCCACACAGACCACCTTCCTCACGTTGTTGATGGTGTTCTGACAGAGCTGAGGATCCCCAGGGCCATTACTGATGAACAAACCATCAAAATCTACAAGAGAGAAGGGAAAAAAGTGCCATGCTTACCACTGATGAAGGAAATGTATCACATTGTCAATATATGTGAACAATACTGGCCTTTTATTGACTGTGCCAAGGTTGTAGAACTCTCAATTTTGCAGCATTCAAAGCAGTATTAAACTACTTCATCTCTGAGACGTTGTTTGTTTAGTTTTGTTTAATTTAAATCAACATAACCTCATGTGGGAGTTTTCTTGAAACTAACACAAGCATAGTCCCATATTTTGGTAATGTGTTCTCCAAAATGTACCGTGAAAACGAGCCATAATTACCACTCACATCTTGTAAGCCACCTCAAACACAGTGGGTACTGACTTTATACCCTAGTCAAACCATTTGCTGCTCTATGTCTGGTATTAGAAGTGTGAGACCGACCTGTGCTATCTAGTGGGTGGTCCCAAGGTACAACAGTAACACAGGCTCCTCTCTGAGCCAGGCAGCGGATCTGGTTGTATTTGATGCCGCAGTCGACCACTGTGATCCGCAAACTACCGCTGGGGTTGAAAACTCTGGGCTCCTGGAGACAATCAAAGGAGAAGTAGCCAGAATTAGAACAATGTAATCAATCATTTTTACTTCTTTACTTCAAACCTGTGTGGTCTACATCCTATCTCACTGACAAGGTGTAGCACTGAGGCTTGAACTTAAACTTCACATTGGTAATAAACTAAGGGTGGACTACCTTCATGGAGACTTCCTGGACCAGGTTCCTCTCGTCCGGGTTATCAAAAGGAACGCTGTCCTCAGCAGTCCCGTCCACAACCAGCTTCCCCAACATGGTGCCCTTCTCTCTGATCTTTTTGGTTAGACGGCGGGTGTCAATTCCTGGAGTTCATGGAGGGAAAAGATTGTTTCAAATCTGCAGTTGAGCTCTTAAATTGAAAAGCTTGCAAGTATCTTATTCTTTTCTAAATAATTCTGTATGTATATATAGTGCCATTTTTTTATTTATTTAAAAAGCTTTACACAAATGTCATTCTGCAGTGATTTATTTACTCTTCAAATATTAGTATTAGTCTATTTAGATTTTCATTTTCTGACCTTGCAATCCAGGAACACCTTGCTCTTTGAGCCACTGGTCCAGTGACTTGTCTGAGCTCCAGTGACTGGGACTATCGGCCAGCTCTCCAATGATCAGAGCTGCGGCGTGGATCTTTGATGACTCAAACCACTGAGAAAGACAACAAAAATACAAGAAAACGCATCACTTTGGGATGTTGGTGTGAGGAGGCCTCTTTTTTATTCATTTCAGAAGCTTTAAAGGTGATCTATGATGCCTCTAAAGAAATACTATGGTCAAAGACAAAAAGGTAAGACCCACTTTCTTCATCTCCCAACATCTTCTTCCACACTAGTGATTCAGTCTTATCATAAAAACAGCTTAAACCGTAAATAACTGCCCACCTTGCTCAGTCCAAACTCTCCGTCTTCGTCCTTTGGTATGCCATAGTTGCCGACCAGAGGGTAAGTGAGGGTCAGCAGCTGGCAGTGGTAGGATGGGTCAGTGAGCGCCTCGGGGTAGCCCACCATGCCTGTCTGAAACACTAAACACACAGAATATTCATCAGTACATTATCCAGTCATGTCTTTCACATTCATTCATGTCAAAGCTGCATTACAGTCTGTATGCTTTAGCAACAGCTGTATTTGAGTTGGACTAACAACCTAACAAACATAAACTTAAGTAAAAGCTTTAATTGTGGCCATATGTTGATTCAAGTTTACGGCCATTTTTAAAGCCACAAGTAATTCTGTGCCTGGTTTATGGCATCCAGATGTGAGATAGTCTACTAATCTACCTGCAGAGATACATTCCACTCCATTGAGTGTAGTTTGTCCCGCCAAACTGCGCTGAAAATCCCATTACTTTTAACAAATCATTGCCAATAAGCACATGGACATGCATCATAGAGCAAACCTTGGCTGTTTCTAAAATCAATATTGCCTCATCTTTAATTCGGCATGCCTGGCCCACTTTTAGCTGCAGTTATTACAACACAGCTCAACTTTTAAAAGAGGTTTCTGCCATGCCCTCTTATCTACACATTCACCTGCCAAATCACACCACAAGTGGTTAAATACTGACATTCAAATGCTGCCGTTTCTCTGTAAGTGGCATTTAGAGGAATACAGGAAATGTCATGTGGTGTACGCGCATGCCTGATGACAACGTTAGCTTGAAGAAGATGTATTTGATGGATGTTTGAATGGAGTTTGGCATGGGCAGAAGGGACAGTGACGATGAGTTTTGGGGTTTTGGCGCTTTACAACTCTGATGCATCACTGTCGTGCCACGTTACGTCAAGTGACATCAAATGCCCAAACATACACATAAAATGTCCAACTTAAAATTAGCTACTTAGGCAGGGGGGGGTTGTATTGGCTAGCTAAAGTGTTGAATTTGGCGTCATAAATTAGCTTATAATTCAAAAGGACTTACCAACTTCACCCGACACAGACACGTTAGCACCAAAAAGGAGGCCTTTGAACGTCGTCCCGTCCTCTAGGATCAAGCTTCCCATCGTTGTCATTTTAACTCAAATAGCTAATGCTGACCGCTGTAACCGGAAAATAGATGGATGATTCAGTGTAGTGATGAGCCCCGGTGTCCACGTGAAACTCACGCCGCGCGAGGAGGCAGGGGATGCAGATGAGACTGAGCAAAAAACTACCGTTGAAGAGCAGACTTGACCGCCGAGCAGCTCTCTGTCAGCGTCTTAATGAATATGAAGTAAATGAGGAAACAAAAGCGCAAAAAAGCGACTATAGTTATATAAATTTCCGGTTGGTCGGACGGGACGGTGCGGGGAAAGTGTTCCACACGCCGCCAGCAGTGTGGAAGTCGGCCCGTAGCATGGGCCGGTAAGTTTGACGAGGCGACACTCTGCATTTCCGGTGAGATGTTTCAAAATAAAAGGTACACGGATAAACCGCTGTGAGTTGTAGGTTAAAGGGGCACTATGTAGTTTTGGAGAAGAATTTCAAACTTAACATTCTATTCATATTAATGAGGTAATAGTACCAACTCAGAAATATTTATATTTTTTATAACTGAATAAACAAGCTGTTCTCAGAGAAGAATAAGGTCTCAAGAACACTGTTTGAAGCTACAAAGGTGGCAGGGTCCGCCAAATATAAACAGCATTAAATTGTGTTTCAGTCTATTCTGTCATGAAAACGAATAACGTTTGTTCATTTCATTTGTTTAGGCATATAAAAAAAAACAGTAGAGTTTCTTCCCCAAAAACTACATAGTGCCCCTTCAACTACATATAATACTCCTTAATATAAAGTCAAGTTGAGGAATTGCTTGACTGTCAGACTTTGAAAAAAAATAGATGTACATGGAGGAATGCAACGACCAAAATATATTTATTGGCTGAATAAATGCATCAATGTGCCACTGAATACAATAAATTGAAAATAAATTTGCCATTGATAATATATATATATATATAATGTGACATAAATAGATTTGTTTTCATCTACCTTTTAATATTCCATTATATTTATTCTTTTTAAGATGTATTAATTTATTTCTTGATTAATTTCTGATTTGGGCAGTTTCAGTCCTCCTTAATATGAGAAAGAGAACAAACTCTGAGTATATTGTCTATACTTCCAGGTTATATTCATAGCAAATTAAAAATTTGGTCTTTTTGACATGTCACAATGAAAAGTCATACGATAATGCCAAAGTAATGTGTAATCTTGATTGAAGGCACTTTAAAAGGGACTGTTGAATAGGTCAAAGTTTGTATAGTAGGTCACATTTTACAAAGCAAAACAAATTTGCTCATTTAAACTTTTGCTACAATCACTTCTGTAGATCTTTTCTCCTGATTTGAGCTCATCAGAACTATAAAGCAAGATACTTTCCCTTGTCTTTATAATATCAACATCTGTAAATAAGAACTGCAAAGTAGTGTGTTTTGCTATACACATGGGGAATTCCATACAAAATAAAATCCAATTAAATAAAGCAATTATGAAATTCGACTTTAAGTCAGTTATTTTAGGGGAATGTTTGGTCATAACAAGCAATCTTAATGGTTGCTATACACCAGCTTTTTGTCTCTTTTTATCTGTATCTGCTTTATATTATTTTCATTGTTTTAACATTTTCATATTTGCAAGGAGCCTCCAAGGTTATGTGTATTTCAAATCTGTAGTAACAATAATCCAATGTTGTCATACATGTTGGGCTTTAATTTGAAGGCAAAGTGGCTTATTTCCGGTATAATCAGGACACTTAACACAGTTTTACGTCACTCAAACGTCACCGGGCTCGCGGGAAGTTGGGAGGCCAACCTGCAGAAGGAACTTCTCAACAGCTGGAATTCCTTTTGGTTTGTGTGTTTGTGATGAAAGCTTGATTAATTAAGTCTTTATATTAATAGTCAGACTCTGTTAAGTAGCTAGTAACTAAATAAATAATGTCAAATAAATGTAGTGTAGTTCAACATTGACTTCCAAAAAGTGGTGGAGTAGAAGTATAAAATAGTATAAATGCTTTTTGAACAGTGTATTTTTACAGTCAATATCCATGTGATTATTGGTCAGTACTTGATGGCCTGTTGACCTTAAATGTACCTTCAAAGGCATTGCAGTTATTGTTTGAAGGGTACAATCTACACACATGTATTTCAACACAGGGAGTTAATAATTTAAGGTGACCTACTGCCCTCTAGCATCGTTTACCTGTTTGACCCATCACCTGGTTCATTGTGATCATTTAAAAAAAAAAATTGGGTTAATGGGTTAAACAGTTTAACAGCAGCATTTGAGGGAGGGGACCATATTATAGTGAACCCATACTTTCCTGTATCTAAGAGGCAACCTTTTGACCACAACTTAGGTGTCATAACTATTGCTATAAGCATTTACTATTTTTATTTTTGACACGTATTGACTGCTGCCTAACTCTGTCACAATAAGAACTGTAAAGAACGTGCTGCTGATATCATGTTGACAACATATTCCACATTAACTGCTTTATCTCTTAGCGACACCTTAAAGGTGCAAAATGTAAGAATTGGCCACCTGTCAGATTCATACTCAAAACAAATCGAGGGCAGCATATCACCGGAGTAGCCATTACCTCCTGCTAACTGTAGCTGTCGTTAGCTATTTAGCTCAGTTAGCCATGCAGCTACCAGTTTGGACTGGGAGCTCGGGGTCCAGGGCATCGTTTACACAGGAGCTTTGGCATGCTAACTTCAGTAGAAAGCTCTGTAACATAAAACATAGACAAAATAATGTCGAAACTGCTATTTCTTCACATGCTGTTAATAGTTTATTTAATTGTTGAATGTCTTCAACTTAAATTCTTACATCTTGCCTGTCAAGTTCATGCTCAAAACAATTAGGGGGAAGCGTATCACCAGAGTACCCACTAACTGCTTTGGACTGTAGTTGCCATTTGCTAGTTAGCTTAGTTGGCTGTGCAGCTAGTGTTTCTGACTGGGAGCTCAGGGACCAGGGGACTGTTAGGGTTTACGCTGCTAGCACAGGAGCTATGGATGGAGACAGGGCTAGCTGGTTAGCATGCTAACTTCAGTAGATCTCTGCAACACAATACATAGACATCAAAATGTCAAAACTGCTTTTTTTTCACATTCCGATCATAGTTTTAGTTAATATTTTTCACGTTTTCAACTTAAATTCTTACATATTGCCCATGCAAATTGACAATGTGACATATGGCTTTTTTGTTCCCCCTAATGTGTGACAAATGTGACTACATTTTAATTTGTAAATCAAGGGGGAGGGTATGTATGCCTACTCCCACGATATAGGCTCCTAAATTTGCTCAAACGTGTTTTCACAAGTTGTGTATCAGTCATGATATAATCATTTCTTTCATAGACCTTCAAAACAGCTTAAATTGATGAATAACGGTCAGATCTGTCAAACTGAATCGTAGAACGAAAGGTAAAGTCCTGTAGACCTTAAAATCTCAATAGTTTGCTGAAAGGGCTTGAAATAGATGTGCTTTGTTCAAGGTTTTGCCTTTTTAGATGAATTAACAAATGAGAAGATCATACAGCTTTCAGGTGTACATTCAGGGCACTGTCAAAATACAGAGATACATTTGACTTTTTGTAAATACAACTTTTTGTTGCAACAATAACACCACAATCAGTTTGACAGTTTATTTTCCTTGAAGGTCATATGTAGATCCTTTGGCTGGTAAACAGGCAACACCATTGTTAGCAAATTAAGTTGAGTTACACTGATGATTTCAAAGATGATGACGATGGTACGAAGACGTCTTTCAGTCGGGACAGCTTTGTCCAACACCTGACGACCAGCTGAAATATATCTACTACCTTAAACAACATGCACGTTTAATGGATCTGGTTACACATACTTGTATAAATTGGTTACTTCCATCAACGCGGATATGAAAGGGGATGTAGCTCAGTGGTAGAGCGCATGCTTTGCATGTATGAGGCCCCGGGTTCAATCCCCGGCATCTCCACTCCTTTTCTTTTTTCCTCCTGCGCTTTAACAGAAAAACGCTCCATTCAAATAAACATGAACTATCCAGTCACTGACTGTGGAAAAAGCATACATTTAAAACACATAGAACGGAAACACGATGAAACCTATGAAAAGCTAAAGACTATTTTTGCTCACGCACAGATTTTAGGATTGAACATACACACATATACGGATTCATTGTGTGATAGCATATGAACTATCAATTAAGATGATAATCCTGGCAGTCAGAGTTACATGAACGAGCTTCTCCGCTCTTACACTGTTTTTATTTTCTATTTTACGACACAAAACTACGCGGTGAAAGCTTCTGCTGTTTCCTAGAGTTTTAAACGCACCGCGAGTCCCCGCCCAAGCGGTAACTAAGGAGATCACAGTTATGTTTACTACAAAGATGTCCTCCCTGCTAGCTGCTACCTGAGCTGCTCAACAAAATGTCCATAATCTAAAGAGTGCCGCTTTATCTCAGCACTAATAACATCATTCCTTGTTCGAGCTCCCCGAAGAGAGAACGAAAATGCAACTGAAGCACCTGAAGACACTACTAACACCCCAGGTAAGCTCAGTGACAAGTAAGCTAATGCTAATGCTGATGGAGAGCAACGTCAGTGTAAAGTGTGACTGTGTAACGGTTACGATCTAACTAATAACATGAATCGAAAGGTGCAACGAAACTTTAACTTCCTCTTGTCTATTCGGCATTTAAGTGACTTTACTGATCCGTGACTAAATGGCATTACATTCAGATTGTTACAGTTAACTTACCGTACTTTGCACGCTAGCAACTGCGGTGCGTTAACGTTCCTTAGTTGATAAAACTACTGTAAATACGCCACAACTTAGCTAAAGCGAGAGTCTCAACAATACTGAAGGCAAATACTGTTTAACCAGGCAAACTACATCAAGTTTAACATTTAAATACATCTTCCATGGAGTTTGTCGAGAGTCTGTTACAGGACATAACGGAACGTATGTAAATATAGTTAGCTGAAGTTAGCTAGAGAGATGCTCGGCTAATCACTTTTTAACGTTACCGTCTGTTTTCTCTGCCTTCATAGGAGGGTGCTGCCAAAGTGACATGTATGGCCTGGGCACCGAACAACACCAAGTTCGCCGTTTGCACAGTTGACAGAGTGGTGCTGCTGTACGATGAGCAGGGAGAGAGGAGAGACAAGTTCTCCACCAAACCCCTGGACTCCAAGGTGAGACAGGAGGGCAGCTAGCCTCATGTTGTCTCACACACAAAGCCACTCGAATAAACACAACATGACATGGCAGCAACACAACAGTGCAACAGAAAATAAGACAACCTGCTCAGTAGCAAAAGCAGAAAGGAGTTACAACCTTGGGACAGACGATCATACGTAAAATATTCATAATATACAAAAATAGTCAGTGAGAGCGTTACATGACAAGCCAAATGAAGACAGATCACATAAATGACTCCAGACATAAACACTGATACATGTGCTGGATCCTGTTATGAGGAATTAGGGCTGGGTGACATGGCCTTAAAATGATATATTTTTAATCTATATCACAATGAACTATATATGTTGATCTTTTGAAATCCCCTGAAAGAACTTGACCGATCGATGTTGGGATATTATTGTAGAGATGACTGTTGGTACTTTCACGAACGACCATTTTTGATATATGATCTTCAGGGATGTGGACATAATGATGAGTATAAGAACAAGTACAACAGTCTGGTACAACAATCTGAGGGGCATTAATATTTGTAATGGATGAAAAATTGGATTTTGGCCTTTAAACCAAAAGACCATCAGTGCTATTTTTTTATCCCTGTAAGTCCTGCCTATTGCATCTCCAAGTATTTTGTTAAAAGACTTTTCTATAAGGAGTGTGAGGTTTGATATTCCATAAGTATGTGTATATATTAATAACAATAGTCCCATGTAATCTTTTGTCAGTATGGAAAACAGAGCTATGTTGTCAATGACATGGCGTTCTCTCCGGACTCCACCAAAATCGCCATCGGACAGTCCGACAGCATCATCTTTGTCTACAGGATCGGGGAGGAATGGTAATGTCCTTTGGCTGGTCTCATCTCCAACAATAATCTTTATTTTGTAATTTATGTGTATTTATTCATGCAAACAGATTTGTATCAGCGTTGTCTTCTTTCTCCTAGGGGCGACAAGAAAGCCATCTGCAACAAGTTTGTTCAGACAGTGAGTAAAAATGAGTAGACATTTAATAGATAATAATGTTAACACTGCAAAAGCTAATGTTGATGAAAAGATATTTGGTCAGTAAGTTAGCATGTTCTGCGGATGATTTAGTACATTTGAGGCCTTGTAAAGCTGATACGGGATCATAAATGTTTCATGAAGATGCTGCATAGGTGGTCCAGTTCTGGCCGCTACTTTAGTGTTAATTGTATGTAATTAAATATGTATGTTTTGGGAGTAATGGGGTGGTGGATTCTGCCTGTTGGGTTCCCTACTTAGGATACAACAACTTAGGATTCTGACTCTAATTGCTTTTTCATGTCTGAAATCATTTTTTTCTTGTAGAAAGTTTTAATTTCCGACTTTCTGACGTCACTTTAAAGCAACATTTCATTCACTGTATTGCAGATTGCTGTGACCTGCCTGCTGTGGCCTGCAGAACATACAATTGTGTATGGATTAGTGGATGGAAAGGTAAGTCAGCAACATGTTCCACCTCTAATCAATAAAAGGAATCATTATGTTAATGTTACAGTTTATATACATACATTTTGTTCATGTATTATAATTGGTAGGAGTGTTACAGAAGTATCAACTGGTAAGCCGATGCAACAGGAGTGCATGTAGTAGTGGTAACGGTGTTTTACCAACGTTTAATGCACATATGAGTTCCTTCTCGTCTATGTTTTGCATCAGAGGTGTTTTCAATTTGTCAAAAATGATATTTTTTTGGCTAAAAACAATTTGTTGACATGTTACATAAAAACAGACACATCTTAAACTTTACTGAACTGTTTTAATAACTTTTATCTGTCTTGGTGCAAAAATATAAGCAATAATTGCTGTTTTTTTGGTCAAATATTAAATAAAATTGTGCATGTTTAAATAAAAGTTGTTCTAATTTTTTTAATAGGTTCGTCTCGCCAACACTCAGACAAACAAGTCATCAACCATCTACGGCACCGAGTCCGTCGTTGTCTCATTGGCTTCCAAGTAAATGCATATTTATATTAAATGTAATATAATGTCACATGTAATTGAAATATAAGTATATTTACTATAAGGTGCACTGTTGGTTTTGTTATTCCCAAAACATTTTGGGAAAAAAGAGGAAAAGTTGGATGCTCTCAGAATGCCACAGATTATCTACTTGTTCATTTTCTTCTTCTGTGGTGTTGTGTATTTGTCTGTTTTGTTTCAGTATTTCCGCTAAAGGCATCCTGTCCGGCCACGCCGATGGGACCGTCGTGCGTTACTTCTTTGATGACGAAGGTTCAGGGGAGTCTCAGGTACTCACAGCCTCACACATTGATGTCTGTCATCATGTTACGTTACTGTATTTACTTATCCTACAGTTGAATTTATTACATTTCACACTCTGCCACACTCTGACACAGGGTAAACTGTTTATACACCCGTCCCCGCCCTACGCTCTGGCTTGGGGTGCAAACAGCATCATGGTGGGCGGCTGCGACAAGAAGGTGGTGGCCTACGGCAGAGAGGGTCACATTCTGCAGACCTTCGACTACACCCGCGACCGCACAGAGAAGGAGTTCACCGTGGCCGCCACCAGCCCCAGCGGGCAGTCAGTTGTCTTCGGCAGTTACGACCGGTCGGTATTATGGTCTCGCAGGTGATATACAGACAGTACTATGATACCTGTCAGCTCAAAGAGTCACCTCAGGCATCATTTATAATAGTCATCTCAGATAATTTAGTTGTTTCTCTTCCTGATGTTTCACTCAGGCTGCGGGTGTTTAACTGGGCTCCTAGGAGAGGAGTGTGGGACGAAGCCAAGCCCAAAGAGATCCTCAACCTCTACACCATCACCAGCTTGGCCTGGAAGAAAGATGGATCACGCCTCTGTGCTGTAAATACTTTATCTATCACATTATTTTTGTGTGTCTTTAACACCAGCCTACTGTTGCTCTTTACTTATTCTTTGTAACAGTGGTTCAACTACATGCCTGCGTGGAGAGTTGTCTCTCCGGTCCCTTACATAACCTGGTGTCAGACTGAACACAGCGTTCGTACAAATTCTTGGATTTTTAAAAAAATGTTTTTAAGGTTAGGGATACCCTTGAATTTGAATATACTACCAGAAAAATGCTTGAATTTCAGCCATATCTGCTGTTTTAATCGACACGATATCGTTAAAAATATATATATTTTAAAGGAAACAATCCTGTCTTCATATTTGTTTGTTGTCTCCTGGTGTTCAAGTTAGCAAGCACTAAATAATCATGATCAAAACATGCAATCAAGGTTAATATGAACAGCTGCTAAAATAAACAAAGTGACAATGATCATTGGTTGCAGTGGGTGTAAAATAAACTTTCTACCATTGCATTTATAGTAACAATTTAGACGTGCCTTGAAAGTGCTTGAAAAGTGCTTGAACATTACTCTTAAGAAGCTGGACAAACCCTTAAAACTGCTGAATGCTGTTTTGGGATCCTGTATTTTTTTACTTTAATTAACCTGCTATTACCATCAAACACAAATCTGTAATAAAGTACATGGTGTTTAATGTATGGATTTATGTTGTGTGTGTTGACAGGGAACACTGTGTGGAGGAGTGGAGCTGTTTGACTGCTGCTTGCGGAGAACGATCTATAAGAACAAGTTTGAGATGACCTACGTCGGCCTGAGCCAGGTAGAGACACAGACAATCAGAAAACAGTGACAATTAATTATGTATCTTAACCACAAAACCACAGTGTCTTTAACTGCACAACAATGAGTAGAAGTCAAGACCAAAATAATACATTCCAGCCTTCACTTCGGTCTCTGCCACTTATGACTTATCTGTTTTATAAATAAAACAGGTGTGACCTCTTTCTTATTTTGTTTTGATCGGCCTAACTTTTTATAGAAGGGTGTTTTGACCCATTTTCTCGGCCTTAATTCAAGGTTTCTTCCCTTTTTCCTCTAATTGACTATATTCTGACTATAGGTGATGACGATACTGATATATCGGAAGATGAATCAGATATATTGTATATATATAGTATGTAAGATATATGTTTTGCATTTTTATATAACTTTTTTTTACTTCATTAGTTAATTCTTTTCAGATGTTTATCACCCTGAGCAGTTGGGATCAGCTATCACACCTGCCATCATGGAGCTTGTCAGCCTATTGTTGTGCATGATGTAGAGATATGGGTGTGAATTTTTTTTGTCTCCAAAATTCTGACCTGATAAAGACCCAAGCAACATCAAAGTGTTGTCACCATTAAACATTCGTGGCATGGAGTGAGTGTGCAGGCAGTAACAATAATTTATATTTGATTACTTCAAGTATAAATAACAGGACAGTGTCTGAATTTCATAATCAAGAAAAAGACGGCAGGATTGTGGTTTTAGAAACAATCACTTTACAGACATAAAAGCTGAGGTGGTTTCCAACATTTTGTGTGAAGGTCATCTGATCACAACAGACAAGAACTTCATCTTTAATTATTTTGCATAATTTGTTATTTGAGTCTTTTACAAAATGTAAATAAAGGTCTGCCGTCTTTGCTGAGAACAAATGCTGTGTTATCTTATTTGTACTAAAAACCTTGAACGCTGTGAGAAAAAAAATGCTCGTTTCTGGTCCAAACTGAAAGAGAATAATAATTCTGGAAACAAGACGGATAGAAATGTGCAAAAATGGCCTTTGAACCCAATCTGGGATTTTCTGATTAACAATAAAGATCCAAAGTTAATTAGAACAGAAATTGATTTTGCCTCTGGTTTGAAAAAATAAAGATAAAAATTTAAATTGATGAGATTATGATTGAGAAAGTAATTCTGTCTGCTAATGAGGCAGCTGATGTGTAATTACATTTTCCAGCCGAAAGTTCAGAAGCAACTCTTTTTCTTTTTCTTTCTTTCTGTAAGTGAGTGCTTTCTCTCTGACTCCACCTGACTGAGTTAACAAAGCGGTGTTTTAAAGGGAAGTTGAATCCATTGCGTGTAAATAAACTTTAAGACCTTGGTCACCAAAAGTGTCTCCTTCTCCACTTTGCTGTCTGAATCTTCTCTCCCTTCTCTTGTAGGTGATAGTGAGGAACCTCTCTACAGGAACACGGGTCGTCCTGAAGTCCTACTATGGCTACGAGATAGAGGAAGTCAAAATCATGGGCAAAGATCGCTACCTGGTGGCTCACACCTCCGAAACTCTTCTGCTGGGCGACCTGCTGACAAATAAACTTAGTGAGGTAGGATTTCAACTTCTTTACCATAAAATAACAGCATCAGAATCATGGTGATGGTGCAGTGTCTTGAAACAGGGTGAATGGTGTCTCTGTCTCTTGTTTCTGCACTATGTTTCTTCAGTGAGAGGGAAGGATCACAGCATTACATACATGTACGCTTCAACATACAAGTTTTCAACACGTAACATTGTTGTGATGTAATGAGTTTTGTTTGTACTCAGCACCTATATTACATCTGACAGATTGTTACAGACCTGGGTTTTATATTTACATCAGTGGTATTGCACTCAAAACTGTGGCTACATAATGCATCTCAGGTTTATCTGCTGAGGTTTTGAAGTATGTCATTCAGTTCAGGGTTGGGTAGTAACAGATTACATACAATCAAGACTATGTAATCACATAATAAAAAATAAGTAACTACAAACAGCCTGTAATACATTGGAAAAAATGTATCATTAGATTGTAGTTAATTTTTCAAGGATTACTTGATTAGATTTTGATCATGTTTTTAAAATATAATGAAAATGTTTAAAATGCATTAAAAGCATTTTATTTGCTTAAAAAATGTTTTGAGATATTTAAAGAGAAATGGGGATTACAAGTTAAGTTAAAGGAAAACTACCGTTTTTTTACAACCTGGACCTTATTTCTAGCAAAATATATGGTCATTTACTCACCCAGATAACTTTGGTGTCATTTGGCGTCATTCGGACGAAATTAGATCCAGTGTAGCGCCGATATATCCATATAATGCGAGTAACGGCGCATCGACACATCTGCCACGAAACTAGTTCATTTCACCAATATTTTGTCATGATACGCTAGCGCTATTCCCCTCTGAGTCCGGGCTCGTCTGTTATCAACATCCGGGGTCAAACTAGCAGTAGCAGCTACAGGTAAACAAGCCGGGCTGTCGCGGGTGCGCGCGCAGCTCAGAGACGACATCTTCCAGGTCAGAGGTAGTAGATCAGCCTACAGACCCCGGATGTTGACAACAGACGAGCCCTGACTCAGAGGGGAATAGCGCTAGCATATCATAACAAAATATTGGTGAAATGAACTAGTTTCGTGGCAGATAATGCGTTATATAGAGGCTGTGTGTCGATGCCCCGTCAATCGCATTATATGGATATATCGGCGCTACACTGGATCTAATTTCGTCCGAACGACGCCAAATGGCACCAAAGTTATCTGGGTGAGTAAATGACCATATATTTTGCTAGAAATAAGGTCCAGGTTGTAAAAAACGGTAGTTATCCTTTAAGGTGTAATATTTTCTATGTTTAATTTTAAAGTAATCCAAAAGTATTCAGAAGTTGTTGTTGTTGTTTTGGATTACGTCACTAATTACTGAAATAGCCATGTAATGTTGTTTTCAGTAACTGGCTACATTTTAAAGTTATCTGCTCCAAGCCTGGATACCGATACAACAGAGACAAATTTAATTTTAAATGTGTATATTTGGAAAAACACGTGCCTTCATACATACTGGCTCCTTGTTTATTTCTCACAATAAACAGAAGTGGACTGATCGCCCTGTATTAATGTATAATCTGTGGTGAGCATTGCCCAACATTTGAACTGAAGGCCTGATTCTGCTGCCACTCTTTCAGGTGCCTTGGCCCGGTTCTGGGGGAAACGAGAAGTTCTTCTTTGAAAATGAAACAGTGAGTACACACCGTGTGTTTTTGGCTGTGTGAAGTGTATTGTTGAGAAGGCTGTTGTGTCGCAATTGAACCTGTTTAGACAGTACTCGCCAAGCAGCAATAAACTGTAATATATAATTACACTACCGTTAGGGTGAAGGTTATGTTTCAGGTCCTAACATGTCTCGTGCTTTTGGGTACTGTTTGATTTGGTTAAGATGAGATCAGGTCCATTTACCAGGTTGATTTGTTTCATTTGTGCTGGTGTGAAAGCTGTCAATTGAACCCTTGTGCGGACCAAACGATTGAACTGAGACCCCTTGAAAAGGAAGGAGGGTCTCGGTCTGCTGTCAAGTGAACTCTGGTGTGGTTTGTTTTGGTGTAAAAGCAAACAACCAACCACAGGATTTTATGATAGTGGATATGTGATTTCAGCATGATTTCAACAGCTAAACCACTCATGAATCTATCTGCTGATTGTCAAATCTGTTAGGGAAGTGATCTTATAATCGATCTGTATTAGTGATGCAAAATGTTAACAGGTACATGACTCAGTGTGGTTATTTTTCATGATTAATGGCAGTTAAAACCTCTTTTTTACTCTTTTTTTACCTGCTTTTTTGCTCCATGTGCTGTCCTGTCCGTAACTGTTGATTCATTATTCAACATTTGGTCGATTTCCTGTCAAATAATAGAAATATTGCAGATAATTACTTATTTCTTCTTGAGCTCTTTGTGACACCAAAGGACATAAATATTATATTTTAAAGTGCTGCCTAAACTTCTGGTCCGTATTACTTCATGTTTACTCCTCTTGTTTGTTTGTTTTGTTTGTTTTGTAAAAAGTCAGCTCTCAAACTATGTGGCTATCAACATCCCCGCTACCACTGCTCCCATTATATCTTCTTCTGCTGTGTTTTCTGTTCCAGGTGTGTATGATCTTTAATGCTGGGGAGCTGAGCCTGGTGGAATACAGCAACAACGAGATCCTGGGATCAGTCAGAACAGAATTTATGAACCCTCACCTCATCAGGTAGGTCCAATTACACAAAACAAACAGACCTTATGAGGTTGGTTTTGTGACACCACAACCGGTTTGTCTGCTTCCAAAGAAGAAGCATAGATAAGTCAGAAAGATATTACTGATCCACTGATTGTTTTGTTAAAGCCATTTCTAGATATGTATGTAACAATTTTGGGTTGTTCAAACTATCTATTATCTATTATAATCTTTCCGACTGCAGTTTAAGATAGGAAAATGTTAATGATACATGACTAAAAGACCATCTTCCCTTTCTTTAATCCAAGATAAACATGGAAAAAACGTCAGTTTAATATACATGTTCTAATACAATCAATCACAAGTAGTTTGACCACAGTCCATGATCATTCCTAACAGACTGTGTTATCAGCTCTGTCCATTAGGTGGCTGTATTGAGCTGTGCAGACACCATGTAACATGTCAGCGTCAGTGTCTGCTAGTCAGCACACATCATTTTAAATATTCAGCCCTGTCAAAAGTGTCAGGGCTGACAGCTCCCAGGTGACTGACTAATGGCCGACTGCAGGTCTCAGGACACTCTGACTGCTCCTCGCCTCTGGCTGGACACTGTAGCATGACAACATCATGATCAGGGCTGTCCTGGGATTTCAAGTATGATGAACAGCAGCTGAAGCCAATTAAGCTGAGCTGACACTGGATTTAGAAATGTTAAATCAGTGTAATGTCAGCTATGTTACACTGATTAATGTTTTTTTAAACTTGTGTTTGTGTACGCAGCGTCCGGATAAATGAGAGGAAGCAGAGAGGAGTGGAAGACAACAAGAAGCTTGCTTATCTGATTGATATAAAGACCATTGCTGTTGGTAAGAATGTATGGTTGTGGAAAAAGACTACTGTAGCTGTGTTTGACACCTAGATTAAAGGGACAGTTCACCCAAAAAATCAAAAACACACTGGTTCCCTCTTACCTGTAGTGCTATTTATTCATGTAGATTGTTTTGGTGTGAGCTGCCTGGTTTTAGAGATATCAGCCTTAGAAATGTCTGCCTTCTCTCCAACATAATGACACCAGATGTTACTCAGCTTCTGGTGCTCAACGCGCCAAAAACATACACTTGACCCGGTTACTCAAGATAATCCACAGACGTTGCTGTTGTGAGCAGTTTCATGTAGGAACTATTTTCTTTCCGTATCACTGCCCTGCCGCCTACTTGTGGAGGAAAGGCTAGCAATTAAGATAGCTAATGTTACAGAAATAAAGTAGCGCTTACATGCAACGTTGGGTTATCTTCAGTAACCGGGTCATGATTTCTGGAAAGAGACAGTGCTGTTAAGTTTTTCAAATGTTTTTTTTTTTTGGCACATTGAGCATCACAAGCTAGTCGTCTATTATCTATTATCATCGAGAGAGCGCAGACATCTCTCCAAAACTCAGCAACTCACACCAAACAAGATGGATTGATAGCACTACAGGTCAGAGGGAAAGTATGTATTTTTGATTTTGGGATGAACTGTCCCTTTAAAGGTTAAAAACAAAGCTTTTTCAGCTATTGACATAACTAGGATCCCACTGTCTTGCGAGTTAGTGCTGTAAAAGGCCTACACTGCTGGTTTTACTCCTCTAAATCGCATGTGCTTTACATTAAAGTGAAAAGAAGGCGTTAATTCATCAGACATGGTGGATTAATACGCATTGACTGGTTGACTCAAAAT
This sequence comes from Pagrus pagrus, assembly GCF_965226575.1. Taxonomy (NCBI): domain Eukaryota; kingdom Metazoa; phylum Chordata; class Actinopteri; order Spariformes; family Sparidae; genus Pagrus; species Pagrus pagrus. The sequence continues at coordinate 20,490,542 of NC_140200.1, read as the reverse complement.
AAACTAAAAGACTATGTCAGACAGTGCAGCAGTTTGGCTCACTGATGTGTTTTTGGACGACAATGGAGCTAACCGCAGAATAATACAAGCCTCATCCTTAAATGCCAACTGTGGTTTTAAATCTGCCGTGGGTGATGAGTTTTTGTTCCAAAGCAAGAACAGCTTAGTTGGTGTATTTTCAGAACAATAGTTCTCCGTACCTGACCGAGTAATAGTGAGTCATCAGCAACCCTGTCGACTCCTGCAGATTTAAATGTTCATTTTGTGCCGTGGGATTGTGAAATGCCTTTTGATTGGAGAACATGCTGATGTGTTATCATTATTATATTATGGCCAGCTCGTGTCTCTTACTCACCACAATAATATGATATAAAGTCCTGAACTGCTACAGCTACAGTCATTGCTGTAGATCATCAGCTGAACTGTATCTTTTCCACTGACTGGACTGCACTCCATTTTAATTAAAAAGTTGATGTAGGTCTGATATGAACCGACTAATAATATGATCTTGATCCCAGAGCCGGTGAGTTTAGAGTAGAGAAACCGCTCACTCTGCCTGATAGAATCATTAATAATTATAAATGACTGCCTGATTTCAAGTCTTGAATAAAAGGCCAATTTTAGTCAGATGCATTGGCACACTGGCAGTCTGACCGCTGCTCAGTTCTCCTTTTTTTTCCTCCCCTCAGTGGACTTGGCCGGGGGCTGCAATCTGGGAACCATCAGCCACGACTCCAAGATTGACTGGCTGGAGCTCAATGAAACCGGACGCAAACTGCTGTTCAGGGACAAGAAGCTGCGGGTGAGGAAAAAACCTCAGCATCCTGAGGGATCGGTAGAGAGAGAGGCCGGCAGGCTGAGGGCGAATGATAGACAGGATGATGATTAGTAAAGTAGAAAAATCTGCACTTTGGTTGGAACATGACTAGAGTTATGGCCACGACCGTCGCCCGCAACATGTCTTGTGGCCATTTTGGTCAGAGCTCCAGGGTCTGAAAAGTAAAGCCACTGCAGAAGTGCCTGAAACCAGCATTCTCTTTAACGGCCAGCAGGAGGCAACTCAAGAAGCCCAATTGTATGTGAGTTTATGAGAAGATTTCTCACTTGATTTATTACCTCAGTGAACAGTTTCCTAAAGTGTTTATGGTCCCAATCTCTAGTTTTAAAGTCTTCTTCAACACAGGATGATGTTCATTTTGTAGATTATGGTCCCATTTAGTGTAAAATAGACAATAAATCAGGGTATGCTTTAGGGCGTGGCTTTGTTGTGATTGACAAGGCGCTGCCACCACATGTCCTCGGGCTCTCAGTCAGATCCAATCAGGACATCCTCCCCAGCTCCAGCCTCTCGTCCAAGTATGGTCATTTCTTGCTCCAAACAACCAAGATGGTGACATTCATAATGCCAAACTTGAGACTTCAAAGCGGTAGTCCAGAGGGGGATACGTACACTTGTTGCTAACCCATCCATATACGAGTACACAGTAAGGGTGACATTTAATTTCTTCTTCATTTAACATTTAAATGCACAGTATTTAACTTCTGCCGTGAGGGGTTTCTCTGTCAAAACAATGAAATCAAAAGATGTAGGCTGATGATACATGAAGTAGCGTGGGGGTCCGGGGAGTTGTTGTCTTCATTGTTAAATAACCACTACTGTAGATAAAAATCTATCAGAGGCAGAATTGTTAACAGACGAGGTAAAGTATTAAAGTTTAATTCACACTACATTAAGTCACGTTCACAGACTTCCTTCTGAAGTATCATCTGATGTTTTCCAGGAGGTTTTAGCAACCAAATGAAAAACACTGTTACCTTGAATATAACCCTTTGGTGCGTTTGAACATTTGCGTTTGCGTTTTTGAAAATTTAAGTACACAACTCAACAAGATATAAAACAAAGGTCTCTCGAAAGATCTTTCAAGAGGTGTAAACAGAACAAGTGCGAAGAAGTCATGTATGAAACTTTGTTTAAGTCCTGTAGTCCAGGGATTGTGACCCTTTTAAACGAAGCAACGTCGACTTTCCATGTTTAATTTGAATAATTGTAAAAGACCTGAATAAAAGCAGAAATTGCCAACTACCAATCACCCAAAAATAGACTTAATTTGGTCGAGAATACTTTCTTTTTCTGCTGTTTTATCCAGTTTGTTACGCCTCCCACAGTGGCCTCAGGTTGGATCTTGTTCAAGTGCGTCTAACAAGATTCTTTCAGTAAAATTGCTACATTTGTATTCCTGTCGAAAATGTTTCCTTATTTCCTTATTTCTGAAAGTAGTCTTCATTTAAACTAATAGATACAACTCTAATTTGTTAGTAACCTTGTCATAATATGTTTGGCATCTACTTGGTTTAACCTAAAATCGTAAAAGCTCCCTGAATGTATCCTTCATTGTTTTAAAATGACCAAATACAGACATTGAAATGGGACGGAAATTTCAATCAGTTCGGACCTTTCGTACTCGTTGCTGTGTTCTAGCAGAAACTGATTAAACCCAGCACAAAATCTTTCAGGTACTCTAATGCAAAAGTACTACCTGAAAGGCACAACATATTGTCACTTTGGTGATGCCTTCTTGCATTAATTTGTATTTCTTCACTTCCTTGCGTCCGCTGATTTAAGTGGAGACACATTTCACTTTTTCCACCCCAGTATCAAAAACAAACAGCATCCATAAAAGATCTCAGTTTTGTTCTGTTGTACGCTCGGCCGTGCTGAGGTTCATTTTTGAGGCGCTGTGTGCAGGATGAGAGTGACAGCGAGCTGTTGTCAGTTGTTGCCCTGGGGTAATGAAACAGTTTGATGTTCGAGCCCCGGGGCAATGACATGGAGAACTCTGGTAATTGGGAATCCCTCAGTGGCTTCAAACTTTTTCTGCTCTTGTATGGAACATAATGATGTTAAAATACTTTTTTTATATATATATATATCAATTATATTTTTTGTGAGGTACAAGTGTCAAATTCTTTCAGTATGTACAAAATGAACTTTAGTGAGACAGACTGTCAGATGTATGTGTGTGAGCAGCTGAATATACTGAAAAGGATTTATACTATTTCACATTTTTACATATTCACATTCATAGCACAGATTTATTACACTTCACATCAGTAAGAAATCATAAAAAGTCAAGTTGTGAAATGTCTCTTTAATTGAAACTTGCTTTCAAGTGAACTTATCAACAGGCTGCTCGTCCTCATTGAATTAAAACTTGGCCAGCTGAGCTCCAGGGTGAAACTATAGACAGAGTATTATTAAAAATGGTGGAGGTGGTGGTGGTGGTGGTGGTGGAGGATATTAAAGCAGCTGATTACAGCAGCAGGCGGTCTCTCACATACATATTTAGTGCTTCGGGAGCCTCTGTAGCTTATAGAATATACATAATCTTTATTCATCAGAGGAGAATACGTTGCTGTGTGAGTGTTCATATGGAGCCAGTGGAAAGGACTTTGCTCGAGCCGTAATGTAAACTTCAACATTACAAGACAGGGAATTGAAAAATAAGGACAACCACCGCGTTTATTATGAACTAAAATCTGACTTCTGATTTCTTTTACCCGTGACTGCTCAGTTCTTATATTCCTATTGAACTGTTTCTCAGAGATCTTTCTGTCTCCTTTTGCCCTTTGGTTGAACTTTTGTACAGTGTTTTGTTCTCCGTGTACAAAACATCCCTTTTTTTTTGGCAACTCCTTTATAAAAACTAGCACCTATTTGTAAGGAGGACTTTCTACAAGCTAAAAGCATGAAAGATTATTATAAATAGAGCGGTCATCTTGCCCATCTGACTGTACTGAACCGAGCTGTTGTGGCAAGCAATTCCAAACTTTTGAACTGTAATGTGGTTGGACACCTTTAGAAAAAACATTTTTGCGCTTTCCTACCAATGAATTAGGAGTTAGCAGAAGATCGACCATATCTGTTAATGCAACATGAAGCTGGGCCCAGGAGCCTGTTAGCTTAGCTTGTCATAACACCAACTCAGGGTCTCTATGGGCCTTGAAAATCCTTTTAATCATTAACTTTTGTTTTAGAGGAAGATGGAGAGAAAGGATTAGAATGTATTAAAAGTCTTAAATTAAGTGTATATTTTCTCAACCTCTGCAGCAGTAATGTAGTTTTTTTGTATGTGGTATGCATAAGTTTTTCTGTGTCCCCCTCTCCTTCCTCCTCAGCTCCATCTGTACGACATAGAGTCCAGCGTGAAGACGACGGTGCTGAGTTTCTGCTCCTACGTCCAGTGGGTGCCGGGCAGCGATGTGGTGGTCGCCCAGAACAGGGGAAACCTCTGCATCTGGTACAGCATCGACAGCCCAGAGAGCATCACCATGTTCCCAATCAAGGTGAGTCTTTGTTGTCTTTGTGTGTGTGAGTTTAGAGCAACAAGAAACATCTCCATTAGGTTGCAAATTGACATGACTGTATGGGTTACACGGTTTATGATTTCACAATAAATCAGGACTCACATTGGCCTTTTTAAGTTTCTGCCTCTGGCCCATTTGTTGTGGTTGTGTTTGCAATCAATAGTTTCAATAGTTTCAGTTTCTATCCCCAAACCACTTGTTTTACTTGTACTTTCCTCAAGCTTTATGTCTCTGTGCTCAGCGTACAGCTGACTGAGCGAGTGTTTTCAAAGCTGCTGTCCCAGAGCAGTTTCTCGCCCTCGGCAGGAACAAGTTACTAAAACTTGTGGAACAACTGAGAAGTGATTTTCTGATTAATAATAAAAACCAGGCAGAGCAAGACTGACACTCTGTTTTACAGTCAAACAACAGATAGCTGATAGTGAAAATTATTGCCATTGTATATGTTTGATGGGAGTCTACTCATGAGAGTTAAAGCTAATGAATATTTATCTTAGTGGAAGAAGTATTCAGATCCTTTACTTAAGTAAAATGTTTTAATAGTACACTGTAAAAATTCTCTGTTACAACTAAAAGCCTGCATTCAAAATGTTATGTAAGTAAAATTAGGAAAATGTATTAATGCAGAAAAATGTCTCCTCCTGGAGTTTGTACTTTAGTGCATGTGCCCACCTTAGTGGACGCTTATGTTACTCCTTTAAAATGACATATATTGAAAGGAAGCTAACATTGAAAAAAAATACATATATGTATATATTTATGTATTTGCATGTATATAGATATTGTGTGTGCAAGTACATCATCAACCTAAATTATCTTATTTTCCTCATTTTTTTTCTAATTTATTTTAATATCATTTTTATGATTAGTAGTTTTTATACAAGCATTTTGTTTTATTTTGTTAAAATTTTAGTTTTGTATTTTCCCGTTTTTTCAGTTTTCTATGAGTATAAACAACATCAGATGTAATTTACAGTAAATCTATGTAAGAACTTGCATCCTTACAATAAAGTATATAAAAGAAAAACATTGAGTCTAACTGTTTGGTTTCACCTCTCTTTGTCAGGGAGACATTGTGGATCTAGAAAGAGCCGATGGGAAGACGGATGTGATCGTGACGGAGGGCGTCAACACCGTCTCCTACACGCTAGACGAAGGCCTCATTGAGTTTGGTACTGCTGTCGATGATGGGGATTACAACAGGTAAGTTTTGACTCATATGATTTGACAGAAAATCAGTCCATCACTGTGATTATTGTCAAGTTGAACATGTTTCTGGTCCTCCAACCACATGCTGCTTTTTTGGGTCGGAGTCACAGTGACAGCAGGGCAAGCAGAACAGGCCAGATGTCCTTTTATCCAGCAGCTTCCTCCAGCTCTTCTTGAGGGTTTCTTCAGAGCTCCTTGGCCAGCTGGGAGATCTATAATCTATATAATCTATAATCTCTTCACTGTGTCAGGATTTGAACACCACCAAAGTGATTCCTCCTTATCACTGGCCTCTCTCGGTTTTGAGGAGCAGCAGCTGAACTCTTCACTGCTGCTCTGAACTCCATCACACAAGTGAAGCCAGCTACCTTACAGAGGATTTTGGTGACTTGTGCTTCTTTTTATGTTAAAAGACTGATCATAGGTAAGACAGGGTATCTTAAAAAGCATTGAATTCAGTTTCCTTTTAAAATTAGATATGAAAGTCTTATATTTCATTTACAAAAGTACTTAGATATTTAGTTTTGCCTTCTGTGGGCTGTGATCTTAGTCAAAATGTTTTTGGATCATATAGCAGGCTGTTTGGAGACTTTGCATATCTAATAACTGCGATTTTTGTGACTGTACTTTATGTTAAAGATGCCAGATCTTACATAAATTTACATTTAGCTACATTTGATGTTGTTTGTACTTACAGCAATCTTAAAATTAGTATTTTTTATAGTGAACAAAAAAATACTATAATTTTTTAAATAGTAAGATGAGAATGATAATATAGTATAATAGGAAGAAAATAAGAAAATAAATAATTAATAAATCATTTTCATTTTGATTGATCCTTCCATTCTGCTGCTTATTTGAACACGTTGCATTTATTTAATTATTCCATACTTGAGAATTATTATTATATACTGCCCGTTGGGAAGTGTAATAATTCCAGCCCATATTTTCTCCAGCGGCTTTACATCATACTTTCGATCACAAAACTGGAATTAAATTGCATTCACTGTGGTGATGAAAAGTCTTAAATTTAGTTTGCTGAACCCTGCAGAAATCTTGCAAGAGATAAAAAAAAAAGACTGACTTACAAAGCAGGAGTTTGTCTGGGACTCGACTGTCTCTCCACTGCCACAGCTGGCTGCTCTTTATAAGGATCTGTTCTTAAACGTATATTATGGAACATTTTCCCATCAGAATGTCTAAAGAAGACGAGACCTTTGTTAGATATTTTGTTGAGTTGTGTACCTACAATATCTCAAATGTTTCCAAAAATGTTTGAACCAGAGAAATCCCCATGTTTTCTCAAAGTAACAGTGGGTTTCATTTGGTCACTTGTATAATTTCCGGGACAGGGTGAGTAAAGAAGTCGGCAAATGAGACTAAACATAACGTCCTCGGAGCATTTTTACATGAGTCACGTGGTTGTTCAGTTGTGTGTTCACCACCAGCGAAGCAGGTTTGACCGAGGGATCATTATGTTTATTCCCATTACTTGCAGAAGTGTTAATTTGCCCCAAACAGCTAGATTACTTAACTGTACTTTAGCCGTAAGGTAGCCAGCAATGGCATGCAGATGGTGTGTGTCTGTGTGTTTGAATTTAGGTCAACTCTCACCGCAATCGGTACTCACCAGAGAATCAGGTTCTCTCTCTTCTTTTTCCCCTCTCCTCTCTGTAACGCTACGTCGATTAAGTAAAGTACATTTCCCCTCCTGCTCCAGTCAGCAGTCAACATTACAGAATATAAACACCTGATAATGGAGGTCACCTCCGCTGCTGGAGTCAGGTTGATGAGCAGGAGTGAAGATAAATACCAAAAGTAAAAAACTGCTCTACTGCTTTTGTCCACAGGGGCCGCCAGAATCAACAAAAAATGAAAGATCCTCGTAGCTGCTTTAACTTGTTGAACCCTGCAGGAACCCTGGCTGCAAGAGAGCGACGACGGACTGAAAAAGCAAGAGCTTTGTCTTTGATCCATCTGTCTCTCCAGTGTCACAATTTCCAGCTCTTTCTAGGACATATTCTGAACAATTGGATGAATGTTAATGCACATAAAACACTTCACTGCGACCTCAAAGACCAAACCTGCCAGTGACTTTTGAATAAACCACGATTCTCCGATATTTACACAATTTCTCAAAAATATCTCACTGCCTTGACAGAGCCACAGCATTCCTTGAGACCCTGGAGATGTCACCAGAGACTGAAGCCATGTGGAAGACGCTCAGCAAGCTGGCTCTGGAGGCTCAGCAGCTGCACATCGCAGAAAGGTCAGCACGACACACACAGTCGCATGCACAGTCACACACACACACACACACACACACACACACACTCAGCTAGCAAGCTTATATTCATGTCTCTGAGCTAATTACGTACCTCATCAGTCTTCATTGTAGCTGAGACTTATCTTATCTTGACTTATCTAGACAACAAGGGCACTGTGGTCACCTGGATTGGACAGACACACACACAAACACACAAAGCAGATAACTGTGTCCCTGCCTGACTTCCCTCTCTAACTTCTAACTTCGTTAATCATCAAAGACAGTTTTTTTTTATTTTATATCATAAGCACTTTTTCCCCCCTCTCTCTCTCTCTCTCGTCTCTGTTTTGAGAAACTTTTCAGATTTGAATTCTCTGTCATTAATAATGCATATGCTGTTCGTTAGGCATGGGCTTGATTTGCATAAATCATGAAATCGGGGAAAGAAACGGTTTTGTCTGGAGTGGGTAATGTTAATGAGGGAGTGAAGCGAGACAGAGTCAGACAGAAGGAGTTCGTTTTTTTCTCTCTAAACTTTTTTTCTTTCATGACTCGTTCATTAATCTGATGCAACTGTTCAGAGAGTGTTGCTAATAAAGTGGCCAAATGCTAAGAAGAGCCTTTTCATTTTTCAGCAGCCTCACACTGCAGTGTATCTAAAGGCTAATTAGACAAAAGCTCTAATTTATCTCAGTTCATTAAGTGAAGACATTCTCAGTTTCTGTTACCTTGTAACTTCACTCTGCAGAATGTTTCTCTCTGTGCTTCTTCTCTGTGTTTACTTGCTCACTCTCTTTTTGTTTTTTCTGACTCTTTTCTTTTGCAGGTGTTTTGCTGCGCTGGGGGACGTCTCAACTGTGCGTTTCCTCCGCCAAACGAACCAGATTGCAGACAAAGTTTCACAGGAAATGGTGCGTTTTGTGTCAAAACAGATACAAGACACAACAGTACATCTACACGGTGACTGTACTGTATATACCAGTGGTTCTCTGAGTGGGGTTTGGTGACTACCAGGGGTTCTTGAGGTGGTTCCAGGGGCCCTGACAAAAAGGGGAATCATTTATTTTAACTATAATGGGAGGGTGTCATGCTGTGTGGGGAGAGAGTCTGAACAAGTGAGTCTTGAGTCTTTTGCGGAAGATGGCGAGTGACTCTGCTGTCCTGACATTGGTCGGGAGTTCGTTCCACCACTGAGGCGCCAGAACAGAGAAGAGTCGTGACCTCGCTGAGCTTCCTTTGTTTGCTCTCAGCGATGGCGGTACCAGCCGGCCAGCTGATGTAGTGGAGCGACGTGCTTGTGCTGGGGCGTGTGGTCATGTGGTATTTGCTTTAAAGATTTATGCTTCACATGGTAGGAAAAACCCGCATTTTGAGCAAAGAAGACCACTGGAACAACACAAATACAGTTGTTGTGATTGCTTGCTTTACAGAAGGAAATTAGGCTCAGTTCAGACTTCACACAAATCAGATCAGATCTTAAGACACACTGTCCGCCGTGTTATTTGCAAGTGAAAAGATTGAATTTGTGCGTCCAGAAATCCCCAAATCACTTATCACCATATACACTGGTTTCTGTGGTGACGACGTCAATAACTCGGGCCATGTTCAGACTAGCAGCCCAAATACATTTTTGGGAATATCCAGATTGTATCGAGATCGATTTTAGGAAGTCTGGACGGTGACAAATGACATGAAATCAATACCACATTGGGAGGTGGTTCGAAATGCAATTCAAATCGGATTTCTACTGTCTGGATGTTCTAGCCGCTCAAATTGGATTTCAAAGCGTCTTTAGTGTCACTTGCAACACAACACACACAACAACGTCAAACACTGTTAATTCAATCTTGACATGCCTAAAACAGATTTTGGTTGGCAGACTGAACAAGGCCTTATTCATTTCCATGAATGTATTAATAGATACTCCAAACTCTGATCAGGACACATTTTACACATCTTTATATAAGAAAAATGCGCAATTGTAATTCTTGAAATGTCAAACTAATTAGATTTACTCAACACATATCTGTGTGTGTGTGTGTGTGTGTGTGTGTGTGTGTGTGTGTGTGTGTGTGTGTGTGTGTGTGTGTGTGTGTGTGTGTGTGGTTTATTGTTTGTGTCTCTTTTGATCAGGGGGGAGATGGAACAGCGTTTTACCAGGTCCAAGCCCACGTGGCCATGTTGGATAAGAACTTTAAACTGGCTGAGATGCACTACCTGGAGCAGGTTGGTGACACACAAAACTCTTCACACCTAATACAGTGGCAAGAAAAAGTATGCGAACCTTTTGGAATTTCATGGTTTTCTGAATAAATTTGTCATAAAATGTGATCTGAGCCTCATCTAAGTCAAGGGTATTGACAAATATAATGTGTCTAAAATAATAAGACGACATTTTCTTGATCTTTCATGTCTTTATTGAGAACAACCAAAAAAACCTCATAGTGCTTGTGGAAAAAGTAAGTGAACCCTTGAGTTAATGACCTCAAAAAAGCTAATTGGAGTCAGGTTTTAGCACACCTGGAGTCTCGTTAAGATAATAAGTTTGGAGGTGTGGACTACAACTACTTTGACTGATAAAAACCCCTCAAACTTTTGGCGTTTGCTCTGCACAAGAAGAACACGCTTATGTGAGCCATGCCTCGCCAAAAAGAGCTTTCAGAGGATCTACGATCAAGAATTGTTGATTTACATAAAGCTGGCAAGGGTTACAAAGTTATTTCAAAGACTTTAGAAATTCACCAGTCTACAGTTTGGCAAACAATCTGCAAATGGAGACACTTTGGGACTGTTGCTACTCTACCAAGAAGTGGGCGCCCAGTCAAAATGACACCAAGAGCACAACGAAGACTCATCAATGAGGTCATCATTGGAACTGGCTAACATCTCTGTTCATGAGTCTACAATACGTAAAACATTGAACAAGCAGGGTATCCACGGCAGGACACCACGAAGGAAGCCACTGCTTACTAAAAAGAACGTTGCTGCACGCCTGAAGTTTGCAAAAGAGCACATTGACACTCCACAGCGGTATTGGCAAAATGTTTTGTGGACTGACGAAAAAACACACAGCACTACATCTGGCGTAGAAAGGGCACGGCATATCATCATGAAGACATCATCCCAACCATAAAGTATGGTGGAGGAAACATCATGATTTGGGCCTGCTTTGCTGCATCAGGGCCTGGCCAGCAAGTCCACAACAGAATGGCTTCAGAAACACAAAATCCGCCTTTTGGAGTGGCCAAGTCAGAGCCCAGACCTCAACCCAAGAGAGGTTCTATGGATTGACTTGAAGAGGGCCATACACATGAGACGTCCAAAGAATATGACAGAGCTAAAGAAGTTCTGCCAGGAAGAATGGGCTAATATTCCTCCTCAGTGACATGCAGGTCTGATCCACAGCTACAGGAAGCGCCTGGTTGAGGTTATTGCTGCCAGGGGGGGTCAACCAGTTATTAATTCTAAGGGTTCACTTACTTTTTCCACTGCCATGTTGAATGTTGAATGAGTGTGTTCAGTAAAGACATGAAAGATCAGAATTGTTTTGTGTTATTATTTTAGACACATTATATTTGTCAATACCCTTGACTTAGATGAAGATCAGATCACATTTTATGACTTATTTATTCAGAAAACAATGAAATCCTAAAAGGTTCACATACTTTTTCTTGCCACTGTATGTAGAATTAATCACTGATGCATTTCAGTTTGGATTTTACAACAAAGTGAACACATAGTCAGTTTAACAAACATAGCTAAACTAACCAGTTAATTTTAGCATGCTTTCATCTGTGATTGGTCAGATAGTTTACCTACGAATTTGCCAGATCAGGAACTCTAAACACTGTGTGTCTGTTTCAGATCTGTTTTATTACTTTCAGAACCCAATATTGTACCTGTGATAATTAGATTTTTGTGTATATTTCACTTTAATTAAATCAGAAACCTTTATTTAAGACTAAGATAGATAATTCAGTGTGCTCAGTGTGCAAAAACTGGCAAGCACACAGCTGTCGCAGCAGTCACAAGCCACCACTTAAAGTCCAGTTGGGACACAATAAATACTTCAAGAGCCAGTAAAACAGTTGAAAGTAGTTGAGTTCGATTTAAAATCAAAATTTCTTTAAAAATACAATCAATCATAAAGTCAAAATTACTTAAAAGACACACACAGCTGACTGCCGAGTCACTGTTTAGACTGTTGAATCGTGGAAGTATAATCTTGTTTCTGCAGAACGCCATCGATGAAGCGATAGAGATGTACCAGGAGCTCCACATGTGGGACGACGCCATTGCTGTGGCCGAAGCCAAGGTAATAATGAACAGACTGAATTTATACCAAACAACTCTGCATTTTACCGGAGGGAGATTTTGTTCTCGCTGTCTGTTGATGCAGACTGTAACCTTTTCTGCGGTGCAGTCATTTAACCAGTGTTTGCTGGGTCCTGTATCTTCTTCAAACAGCTTCTTTCCAATTAACAGTCCAAATCCAAAGATATTTAATGTACAATAATACATAAAACTGTAAAAATCAGCAAACTAAAGTGAATTTTCAACATTTTGCTCAATAAATGGCTTAAAGATGAATAGATTTCTAAAATAATTGTAAGTTCACCCCTCTCACTCAACCTATCAATGCATCAGGGCCACCCGGAGCTGGACAGCCTGCGTGGGAAGTACTATCAGTGGTTAACTGATACCAGTCAGGACGAGAAGGCCGGTGAGGTGAAAGAGAGCGAAGGAGACTTCCAGGGTGCCATCAACCTCTACCTGAAGGCCGGACTGCCAGCTAAAGCCGCCCGATTGGCCATCAGCCGGCCGGAGATCACCAACAACAGTGACACCGTGAACCGAATCGCCGCCAGTCTCATCAAGGGAGAGTTTTATGAGCGGGTGAGTGGACACTCTGTCTTCACGGCAAATTCTTTGGGGACTTGTTTATGAACTGATCACAGCTGGTACTGCTCACCTATGCAGTTAAATTTCCTCCTCCATTCCTCCTTTTCTTGAACTCTTCTCAGACACCTCTTCTCCTAACAGATGCCAGGAGATGAGAGCTATCAACAGAGGAAAAACATTTTTCTTTGTTTATTCAGTTTTAAACTCTGTCTCCCTCCATCTGTCTGTTATTTCTCTGTTGCTGTTTGTCTGAGAACTCAAGTCTTCTCCAGAAGCCATCTGTGTTTATGCAACAGGTGGGAAAGAGGCTCAGACAGAGAGAAGTTTTGTTGTCGTCTCCTGATGGTTGTTTTTAGGGGTTTGAAGGTTGATATAGATACTGGCAGCGTCTAACTTGTGGTAGCCAACAATTCCTGCTGACATTCAGGAGATTGCGTGTATCTCGCAAGGATCTTGTGTTTGGCATTTGTTAAGAGGTTAAAACACCACTGGATAAACATTTAAACCATCTGACAAGAAAACTCTCCACTGAAAGTCATTTGAATGAGGCTGAGGCTTTAAGGACAAGCATCCTGATAAAGTAAATTTAGAGGATGAACGAGTTAGAGAAGTTGAGCTGAGAATGGAGAAAAATCTGGGAAAGAAAAGAAAATGGATGTCCTTGAAAATCCTCCTAGAACACACTGAAGTATTTCTTTGCTCAGATATCTGATACAGTATTTGTGCTTATAGGAAGGTTCGAGGGTATTTGTTGTTATATCACACTTTAGGAGCAGGACACTAAAAATTAAGGTTCTGACAATATGTCAAAAATGTCTATGTATTGCAGAGACACAAACTGAAATTAGCATGCTAACCAGCTAGCCCCAGCCTGTCCTTTCTCGTACCAGTTGTACCTCAAGAGGCCATAGTCTGATAGTATAGCTCAGGCATCCGGAGGTGGGCGCTGACTGATGAAGTTGAAGATGATCACTGTTGTTAAAAAACGTAATTGTATCCTATAGCATGAAGATCTCCTCTCATTGCAACTAAGGGGCAAGACCAAAACCTTAAGAAATGGTTTTATGGTTTTGGCCATAAAGTTTACCGTCCCAACAACCCTGACTCAGCATATTGTATTTTCCTAATATGTTCATTTGTGTTAATAAATTGATTTTCTCGGTGTCCTCTGACCAGGCAGGAGATCTGTACGAGAAGATCAGAAACAACCAGAGAGCTCTGGAGTGCTACCGTAAAGGAGGGGCCTTCAGGAAAGGTAAATCAATGAAGCCTTGTTTCCACCAAGCAGTCCGGTTCAGTCCGGTTCAGTTTGTTACACCCTGGAACAATTATTCTTGCATTTCCATTGTGAAAAGTTGTCGATGGTACCAAAAGAACTGTTGTGTACTGTCCTGTTTTTGGTTCTTTTTGGTCACCACTATGTTGAGATACCTAGCACGCTGATCTGATACTAAAAGGTACACTTAAAATAATGCAGACCACTGATTGGTCAAGTGGAACAACCGCAGTAGTCTCGCCGTCTAGTTTCCTTGTTTTAATAAATACAGGGTTTAAAGGGTACTATACTGAAAGTACTTTGGTGGAGACGCAGCTCTACATGTTGATGGCGTGTAGAAGCAGTGATGGTCAGTCCACTATTTTGATCCATACAGAAATATCTCAACAACTATTGAATGGATTGACACTAAATTTTGTAGAAACATCATTCAAGGCTCCCGGAGAGAATGAATCTTTATGATTCTGTGATTCTGACTTTTCTTCTCGCACCACCATGAAGTTGTTTTGAGTCAAATGTCTCAGCAGCTGTTGGATCTAGACCCCCTCAGGATGAATTGTATTCACTTTGGTGATACTCTGACTTTTGATTTAGCGCCACCATCAGGTCAAAATTCAAATTAGTCTAATACTTTCATTTATCACCAAATACCTGCAAAAGTAATGACTTTTTGCCTTAGCTTTAGCTGTTCTTAATGTTATTAGTTAAATAGCAATATTAGCTTGCTAGCAAGGGCTAGAGCTAACAGTTATTTTCATTTGGATTTTTCTGTGGATTATTTTCACTGTTAATCAATTGTTTGTCTATAAAATGACAAAAATTGTGAAAAATATTCATCACAATTTCCCAGAGCCCAACATTACATCTTAAACTCACTTCTTTTGTCCAACCAATAGACCGAAACCCAAAGACTCTTCATTGACTGACATAAATGACAAAGAAAAGCAAATCCTTTTATTTAAGAAGCTGGAACCAGCAAATGTTTGACATTTTTGCTTGAAAAATGACTAACCATTTATCAATTATCAAAGTAGTTGGCAAATAGTTTTCTTTCTATAGACTAAGCGATTGATATACTAACTCTAACCTCTCTAATGCTAACATGCTAAACTAAGATGGTCAAAAGATTGTACCTGCTTCACATCAGTATGTTAGCATTTTGACGTAAGCATTTAGCTCAAAGCGCTGCGCTGTGGTGTGCTGTGTGGATGTATGTTGTTGATGTTAGTTCAGATATATGTTTGATTATACTTAAAGTTCGTCCTTCCTGCTTTCTGTAGCGGTCGAGCTGGCCCGCCTCGCCTTCCCCGCCGAGGTGGTGAAACTGGAGGAGGAATGGGGAGACTACCTCGTCCAGCAGAAACAGATGGACGCCGCCATCAATCACTTCATAGAAGCAGGGTGAGGAGAGTAGAGCAGTGAAGAGACAAAGATTCGGGCAGATGGAGAGGAGAAAAGATGACACAAAAAACAATCCAACAGACATGGCCAATAATTCTTTAAATCATCACCAGGACCATAATGGAGAGATGAGAAGAGATATCTTTAAACATTATAGTCATTTCCCAAAAATACCAAATAAAGGCAGGTGATCAGCGCCCAGATTTTTAATCTTTTCTGGTTGAAAAAGCCTCTAAAACTGAATTCTGGGAAACTAGCTCTGTCCACAGGAACAAGGGTTTTAAAAATACGACTTCCGCTGATGATCTCTTCTGCCAGTAAAGTTTGAATCTATACCCGAGTCCAAATGAAATTATTTGGTTTAACTTAAATTCTAACCAAAGTTAATTTACTTTGAATTTGGCTGTATCTCCATTTTGTCCTTCTGTCAACCAAACATCGGTGAATACACACATTATCTACATTTCAGAGTTGATGGAGACACACAACACTTACACACAAGCATATTAAAACTGTTCTGTCGTCTCTCTCTGCTCCCCTCTCAGCTGCTCACTCAAAGCCATCGAGGCGGCCATCGCGGCTCGTCAGTGGAAGAAAGCCGTCCACATCCTGGAGTTGCAAGAGGATTCATCAGCAGGGAAATACTACGTGAAGATCGCTCAGTACTACGCCTCCTTGCAGGACTTTGAGGTGAGAGAGGGGGAACGAGGAATGGAGGGAACTAAATATGGAGGAAAAAAGGGAAGGAGAAGAAACGTTAAGGGAGGAGAGGCAGTTAGACAGTTAACCTATGACTTACCTGAGAAGTACTCTCACCGAGAGGGCAGGATTGTCGTGGTAATGTTGCACTACAAGATAGGTATTTTTTAGTGTTTAGCTAGCATAAAATTACTTCAACAGAAACATTAGTTGGTGTATTTTTGTGTTAACAATCCCTAAATTGACTATATGAAATTTTAAAGGTGCTGAAGCTAATGATTGAATCTGCAACTCTGCGGTTCCAATCAGCTCTGCAGAGATTTAGTATCTTTCAGCTCATTGTTTTGGTTTAGTGGCCCTAAACGTTTCTGTTTTGGACTTTTCTGAGAAAAGGCTGTAAAATCCCACTGTACACTACCTGCTCATCACCAAACAACAGAGAGACAGACTTACTTAGACTACCTGGTGAACATAGTGGAGCATTTGGCAGCAAAAGAGCCAGATATTTCTCTCAGGTGAGGGTGGAGACCAAAAATGGAGCCAAAACAGGAGTGAAAGTTGGACTTAAATTTGTCAGGTGGCAAGAAACTTATTTAATTAAAGTAAAATTTATATTTTGTTTGCTCTGTGCCTGCTGGATGTGTAAATAGGTCACTGTCTACTAACATTCTTTACCTTTTTAAGAAAATATCAGTGATTCTGTAGAATGAGATGGATCAACCATCATTCTCCAAAATGCACTCACTGCACCTTTGATTGACAACAACCGGCAAATTCTGCATAGCATGCCTTTGATAGACCATCAGTTGTTTACTTACCTCATAGAAATACTGTCAGTTTTGTCCTTGAACACCGGACAGTGAGGCGGAGGCAGCCAGAAGGGATAAAGTGACATTTTGCCCCCGGCAGTTAAAATCTGCACATTGCTCAGAGATATATACAGTCACCTGTAACACACACATATACGCACACAGCCTCGTGCACGTACACAAGCTTCAGTTCGGTCTCCATGGAGCAGTGTGGGCTGTGTTTGCTCGAGGGAGCTTTGGCAGCAATGACAAATTGGATGGTTCTAACAATAGTTGCCAAAATACCAGAAATACAGGAGTGTTGATGAGGAGAAGAGAAAGAGAAATCTGGTCTAAACACAAAGAGAAGAGAAAGGGAAGAGAGATGATGATGGTGGTGAACGCAGCGTGCTCTGCTTATTCTGATGAGCTCAGCTGAGCCAAACAGCCTCCACAGACTGCCAGCCTCTGAAAATAGCAGGCCATTTCTGTCTGTTTGCTCTATGGGCATATTCACAGAAAGTAATTAAGATAACAAGCTCTTTGCTTTCCAACTTGTGGGAGTTGCAGGAAAGTATAATTCAGTGCAAACTCAAACAATGGAGGAATCTCACACCTGTGGTTTCGATGCAGGAAATATCAGGAAAGAAACAACGAGTAAACGTTTTGTTAATCAGACCTGACGAAGAATCACCACATACATAATTTGCTGCATCGATGCCGGTGTTAGTTCAGGTTCAATAGAATATAACCTTTGTTTTAATGAAGCAAAAATCTGTCCATATTGAAAAAGTTATTTTGTTCTTATATCCGTATATCTCATTAAACTGCATCCAGAATTCTTCTTCATCATTAACATTCTGAATTAAACACAGTTTTTTCTGGAGCTGATGATGCACGTTCAGGTGCAGATTGATTTATATCTCTTTTTCATAGTTACATATATGGAAGCCCAGGTTGCTTTGATAGGCCTTCAGCTCGTCTGTACTGTTGGGTCTGGTGTTTCTCATCTTCCTGTTGACCTTGGTTCAGGTGAGGCGAGTTGAAAGGCCACTATCAAGCTTCCATAACACCTCAGCAGCGCCACAGGCTGATCGCCTCCATGCCACGCCGCAATGATGCAGTAATTTGTGCAAAAGGAGCCCCGACCAAGTATTGAGGGCCTAAATGAACATACTTTTCAGAAGATCGTCATTTCTGTATCATAAATCCTTTATGTTGATTGGCCTTATGTCATATTCTAATATTTTGAGATACTCGATTTTTACATTTACATGAGCTGTAAGCCATAATCATCAAAATTAAAACCAAAAAAAGGCTTGATATATTTCACTTTATGTGTAATGAATCTTTTCCATGATATTCAAATTTTTTTAGGTGCACCTGTAGATATCAAGTGAACCACCTTGCTTCCTTCTCTACCCTGTTACACAGCTAGCTAGTCCAGTCATGTGAGCAAGCCAACGTCCCAACGTGGGAACTGAAAGGGCGCACTGGGCGGGATCTAGGCATCAGTGTTCTGGCCACATGCCTTGGGCCTCATTGCCACTAGGGGGCCTAGACAGATGAGAAAAGAACTGCTTTATAATGTTTAACATACTTGTTCACATTAAGATATTTAAGAATATAAAAATCTAAAAGAATTTGCAGTATAAAACCTTATTTCAGTGATAAAAATGAGCATGTTTTCTTACTTTACATAATCTCAAATATATATCTAACTAAATTATTAATATATAACATATAGAGTATAATAATTACCATGTGGCATTTATAAATTTTGTTTGTTTACCACATATCAAAATATGCGTACAGGGAGGCCCTGGTCTGTACTTTGCTCTGCAGAAATGCTATTTTCATATACTGTGCTGTTGATTATAAAATGTTTTATTTTCAAACTTATATACCAGAATAATGTCAAATATGAGCTTGTATATAGAGAGCTTATGGTATACACATTGTGTTCTATATTTTCTAAGAGTATGTTGTGTGTATTTTATGTGTTAATGGCCTGCAGGTGGCAGAGCAACTGTTTGTGAAGGGAGGTCACATCAAAGACGCAATAGACATGTACACTGCAGCAGGGCGCTGGGAGGAGGCTCATAAGGTCAGTGTGGAGACAAACTACACAATTAAGTATATAAAATAAAGACACGCATTTTTGTGGCAATTTGATACATTGAAATTAAACTTCTCCGTATAAAATTTGACTTTTTGAGGGTTAAAATTAGTCTTTTTATTATTTTTCTTTTTTATTCTTTTATTATTTAACCAGCGTTTATTTTGTTTGCAGTTGGCGGTGAAGTGCATGACAGAGGAGGAAGTGATGGCTCTGTACCTCAGCAGAGCTCAGGAGCTGGAGAGAGACGGCAAATTCAAGGAGGCCGAGCGGTAAACGGAGATCACTTCATTTATAGTAATTTATCGCCTCACTGGCTGCTGGAAGCACGGAGAATAAAGAGAGGCAAACTAACATGACGATGTTTGAATTTATCTTGCACCTCAGTTACGGCAGGAAAAATAATAAACACAGTACCTGACTGCTGACAGGTCGTTTCCTTCCATTATGTGAAGACTGAGTCTTTTCAAAAGTCTTCTCTGACTTTTTTTGACACTCAAATACTAAAATGAAAACAAACATACTAATGGTTGCCTGTGTGTGCGTGCAGCCTGTTTTCCACAGTGAAGCAGCCTGACCTCGCCATAACCATGTACAAGAAGAACCGGATGTTTGATGATGTGATTCGCCTGGTGGCCAAACATCACCCCGACCTGCTGACAGAGACCCACCTGCACCTGGCAAAGGTATACAGCACACTGAGGAGGGAACTGGTGGGATAATGGAGGTTCAACAACGATCTTGTTAGCAGCAGCTGAATTCTTCCCCAAAAAATAATTAATTAGCCTGATAATCAGACAGAATTGCCATTTAATTTCACTTCCTTCATTCAGTCTAACATTGTGTTCATGATAGCTGATGTCTTCCATCCTGTAGCTGTCACTTCAGTCCACACAGATGATGTGGTAGTGATTACCAGAAACAGCTAACTTAATATGTTTCACCACGGTCCAGGACAACCTGTGCAGCTGAGTCAAAGTCAGCCAAGCATTTAGCCACCTGACTTCTGTCACTACTTTTCATTGACGTGGCGTGGAAGCCAAGTGGCTATGAAGGAAGTTGATCTCCTCGTTCTTAATCCCACCTGCAGAGCACTGATCAGTCAACTGGCTGTCAGTGGGAGGAGCAGCAAACCGGTATTAAAGGTCCAGTGTGTGGGATTTTAGGTTAAGTTCTATTGCATTTGAAACTGGGCCTAAGACAACAGAGGGCTATCCATAAACAAGTTGGCAGCAGTTGTAGCGTGGCTAACGTTAGCCTAACTCTCTCCATTTTCTCTGGTGGTCTCTGAGGTGGAGATGATTGTAATTTAGGATGGTAATACATATAACTGGCTGATATGTTTCAGCAATGGATAGTTATCTGACTAGTTTGCCGTTACGGACAGTGATTTAGCATTTAGTTAGGTTAGCTTGCTCACATGATTGCACAGGAAATAATGGGTAGACTATCTAAGAGGTTTTTTTATTGAATTAATTTGTATTAATTTGATTTAAATGTTTGAAAAAATCAAACACATTCAAAATATTATCAAACAGTAATTTGGCCACTCTGCAGTAATTCTGAGGACCTCAGAGGGGTCATGGACCGTCTGTTGACGACCCAGGCCTTACCGTATGACTGTTACCTTAGAATGAGTCTTTAATATATACAGAGGGAGGAGATCTTCTTCCAGGGAGTCAGCCATGTTTCTGCAATAGCCCAGAATGGACAAACCAAACACTGACTCTAGAGAAGGCCCTTCCCATGTTTTTAACGGCCACTGGTGAGGAGCGTTCAGTTGTTTGCAATCTGCACCCACACCGCTAGATCCTACACACTGGACCTTTAATCACATAACATCAGAGATTTGATTTTTGAGGCGTGTATCGAGGCTATGAATAAGCAGGAAACCCAAATGCAATGACACTGTCGTTTGCAGATTTAGATTACATCTCAGTATTTTCCCTGTTCAGTTTTTTCAAGCGTTGAAAAGTTGTCAGAAGGACTTTTGTCTGTGTTATCGGCAACAATCAGCTATGGATGAGCATTACCATCTGAGAAGCTCTCACAGGCTCAGAGGACACTTCCAGTTCAACTTGATCATGATTTTGTCGTGAGGGCTACAAGCGAGACCGTTCTCTCAGTGTTATGTAACAGAGTGTGTTCACAGTTCTGTGGTTATCTTGTGAGAATTGCCCAGCAGTGTTTTAAACTCTAACAATAATTAGAAATGTCCCTAATGAAGAATTTGGTCTAAATTCTGAAGTTTTAAAGCTCGTGCTCATGAATTATTTGTGTCCAGTTGTGGTTGCTCTGGGACTATCTTAAGCTTCGGATAGTTGCAGCAAAGAAGATTCAGAAATAAATCCAATAGAGTTTCATCATTAAGTGGTTTTATTTAATTTTGTCAGCAGTTTTCCTTTTTGCTGTGTCACTTACTGAGCGAAAGGATTGCTGAGGGACAGAAATTCTGCTTTAATCATCTTTTCTATACTTAAACATTCATGTGCTTCAACCCATTTTCTAGCTAATCAATGCTGGGTCAGGCTGCTTCCTGAGGCCTTGCTGTACCTGATGTGTTTGTCATTTTGATGTGTCTTGTAGGAGTTGGAGGCTGAATCCAGGTTCTCAGAGGCAGAGTACCACTTCATGGAGGCTGAGGAGTGGAAGGCTGCGGTCCACATGTACAGAGTCAATGATATGTGGGAAGAAGCATACAGGGTAGATACGGTCACATTTGTTTTGTTGTCTCGCGAGCTGTAAATCCCATTTAATCTCCAGAATACGTAGAGGTTTGTACTGCACACATCTGAACTGTAGTTGTTTATCTTAAACCCCTAAAAGTGCTTCTAAACCCACCTTTTACTTGTTCAGGAGAAGATAAAAACACCCTTGACGTGTCAAAGCTCAGGTGGCAAACTTGTTCCACAGGCTGCTTATTATGACAAATAAATAAAACAAAATACTTATGAGTAGAGAGAGATCGCAGAGGACATTAATGCACATACATTTATAAAAATGAGTATATAACCACTGGGGTCGTAACAATCTGTATTCCGATATCAATGTAGTGTGAGTCCAAAGGTGCCTACAAGGCAGTCTAGCAATTTCCATATACGTAAGTGTGAGACCTTATATACCTTGATTATCAGAAAACATGACATGGATCAAATAAGCTGATCTCATATTGTATGCACATGTTATTCAGTCTAGTTTGCCTAATTTTCCAAGCTTTAGAAATAAATGTAACCCATACTGTGCCACTCAGTCCGAGCGTGGGCGTAGACGGCAAAACCACGCCCATCTGAGTGAAATATCAAGTTATCAAGAGTCCCTCATTGGAGCAGCATTATTACAACTGTGTGCGTCCCTGCTGACGGTGTTTATTGCTGCTGTTGTGTTGAGAGCTCACTGCAACTTTATAGCTTCAGTGTAATGTCTTTCTCTGGGATTATCTGTGGTGAGGGAAACGGCTGCAGGACTCCTATAGAGATATATGATTACACATGTGTGTTTGTGTTTGTCTGTCAGGTGGCGAAGAGCCATGGAGGTGCTGGTGCCCAAAAACAGGTGGCCTACCTGTGGGCCAGGAGCCTGGGAGGAGAGGCGGCCGTCAAGCTGCTCAACAAGTTCGGCCTCCTGGAGTACGCCATCGAATCTGCGGCGAACAACTAGTGAGGCCCACCACGACACATAGACCCGACATACACCGTGATGATTCATCCTTATTTACTTACGTCACATTGAGTCAAATCTGTTTAAAATCTTGAGAAAAGACACTTTGATACCCGTCCGGAGGTTTTATTAGTTCCGCAGTCCGGCAGGGAGCTTCCTAATGATTTGTGTCTTGAGATCTAATAAGTGTGAACTGCTGTGTAGTTTCTGGGATAAACACAGTGTACGAAGAGGGCATTGTAGCCGGTGTGCGGCCCAGAAGACATTCCTCCAGAACACCCACCTGCTGACTTTAATAAGCTCATTCCATCCACATATCCAAATGAATATTGACCCAACAGTCGGTTATTGAATTGTAAATCCTGACTTAATTTCTTGCTCTTTCTTTTGTCACTCTCCAGCTCGTTTGACTTTGCTTTTGATTTGGCTCGTCTCTCGTGTAAGGAAAAGATCCCGGAGATCCACCTCAAACACGCCATATACCTGGAGGACGAGGTAACTCTGTCACAGTCCGGCTGCAGACTCTGACCTAACCTGCTGTCCATACTGTAACTGTACCGCACCATAAACACGGGGACTGTTTTATTGCACGTCCACAAACATTTGTTCAGTATATACTCCTTTACATATCAAACTGTTTTGTTTCCAGGGCAAGTTTCCTGAGGCTGAGGTCGAGTTCATCAAAGCAGGAAAACCCAAAGAAGCCGTGTTCATGTGAGTGCTGCAGATGATGATGTGCTGACCACGCTGAACACATGTAGCTCAGTGTTACTGTCAGCTGAGCCTGTTAGACTCAGGGGTGAATCTAGAGTTAGTTAGTTTATTTAGAGATGAAGAAACTATTGATATCATGATTTGAGGGGATGTAGTACTTTTAATTTGAATACTTTCAGATTTTTCTGATCATACTTCTATACCTTTTTTAAAAAAAACACAACTTTTACTTGTAACAGGGTGTTTTTACAGTGTGGTATTACTTTGGTAAAGGATCTGAATACTTCCTCCAACACTGTTGCAGATACGGCCCCTATTAATTATTGATGGAGGTTCACAGAGTTCATTCGTTTGAAGTGTTTGAGGATTTAACTCAGTTTGTAAAAGCTGCAGTAACTGTAAAGGGTCATGCTGGTGCTTTATTGCATATTTTTACCTTTTTACTATAAATCCTGCACACATAATATTATCGATCACCATTTCTCAAAGCGTATCATGTGTTTTTAAATTGTTTTCCTGCAGTGTCTGCTTTAAGTTTACAGAGAGCAGCCAGTTTATGTCGTTCTTCGAGTTCCATTTCTACACGTAGCATTTTAGAATCTAAAAAAGTTGGGTTTTTCATATTATTTTTTGGGCATGTGTGTATGTGTGTGTGTGAACTGCTCCAGGTATGTTCACAACAAGGAGTGGGCCAATGCCCAGCGGGTGGCTGAGGGCCACGATCCAGAGAGCGTGTCTGAGGTTCTGGTGGGCCAAGCCAAGTTCTGCTTTGAACAGAAAGATTTCCAGAAGGCTGAAGCCTTCCTGCTCCGAGCCCAGAGACCCGAGATGGCTGTTAAATATTACAAGGTGACTACAAGAGCCAAGAAAAGAGTCTCAAAATGTTCTGAGCTAAAATGATTTCTTTATTTTACTGAAACTTTACACATCCTAGACTTCGACCACCTTCCGTATGTTTCCTTATTCCTTGTCGTTGTCTTGTTTGTGTTTATCAGGATGCAGACATGTGGAGTGATGCCATGAGAATCTGTAAGGAGTACCTCCCCAACAAGCTCTCCATACTCCAAGAGGAGTACGAGAAGGAGACCTCCAAGAAGGGAATCCGGTGAGAATAAAACCAAACAAATAGAAGAAATCAGTGTCCATCAAGACTCAAGAGTAGATCAGAATCGATACTGGATTTTTGGGGCTGATACAGATAAAAATTCAGATATCTATACTACATTAAGCACTGTAAGCAATGTACCACACTAAGGCCACATGGTCAAATTTAAAGGATCGATTCACCAAAAAATGAAAATTCAGTCATTATCTACTCGCACCAATGCTGATGGAAAGTCAGGTGAAGTTTCGTAGTCCACAAAACATTTCTGGAGCTTTACAGCATCACAGCATTCTCGTAACAAGTGAAGTAGCTGGGGACTTGTAATCCAATTCCCTGGAAGTTCGAGATCCAAAAATTGATTTGAAAAAGACGTCTCTCAACGCACACTGCATTTTAAAACGTCCCCAGCTACTACAGTTGTTAAGGAGAACGCTGCAACACTGTTTGGCTGTGAAGCTCCAGAAATGTTTGGTGGACTACGAGACTTCACCTGACTTTACATCAGCATGGGGGTTCGTAAATAATGACTGAATTTTCATTTTTTGGGTGAACTGTTCCTTTAAATAATTGATTTATGTTAATGTATCAACAGGTTTTCTGCCGCTCATCTGGGAACGAACGGTTAAACACAAAAACAAAAAGAAGAGTCACTAGATGGCCTGAGGGTGGATTCTTTAAAACAACAGCTTGTATTTCCTAACCTGCAAAAACACACCAAGATTAGAGATTCTGATAAATTACACCATCTAAATTACCACGAGAATGTTTTTCTGCATCATAATCTGGAAATAAAAGTTATCTTTCAATATATATTAGACTATATACAGTATATACAGACACTGATATACACCAATATATCCGTGATAAGCCAATATCTGTCAATCAAATCAGCTGATCAATATATCGGTCAGGCTCTACTCCAGAGAGCTGTAAAATGGTGATTTAATTTACCTTCATTTACCAGTGTTTTCCTCTCATTACACAGTAACAACAGGAGGAAATCTGTGGTCCCTTCCTGATTAAATATAAATAAAAACACTCACTGAAGCTGCATCTTGTTATAGTTACTACAACAGCAGCAGCAGATGCTTGAAGCCTCGTCAACCACACTCGTAATTATGGATCCGAGGTTTGGTATCTGTGGGACTTTATTTTAAGAGTTTTCAATCAGATTTTGTTGACCTGTTATATTATAAAGAAACCCTTTAAAAGACCAGAGGGAAACCACAAAGAGCTCTATGAACATTTTACAGACTCTCCCATCTCGCCCCGGCAGTATAATCTATGCACAAAGAGTCAGTTTGATGCTTTATTAAAACACAGCTCATGTGTTATCCCGAAATGAAACTACCAACAAGGAATAGCTCGTTAGTTAGCCGGCAGACCGGCAGCGTGCAGCTCTCATCCTCCTCCCATCGCTTCTCTCTCTTTAATGACTTGTGGGAGAAAACATCAAAAGTTGCCAATGGAAACGAACGAGGAAGAGGGTTAGAGTGAGAAAACACTGAATTATTCCTGCAGAGTTTAAAGCTCACGCTCCAGATAAATGCAAGGCTTCCTGTTTCTTAAAGGCGTCTGCAAACCATGATCGACTTTAGTTTGTTAAGAGGTGCATGTGAGTTGAATCCTAATTTTTTTATCAATTTTTTTATTCTTCCGAGATCATTTAGTGGCAACCTTCATTTACAATGACGTCGAGTCAGTTACCAAAACGAACATTATTCCTGCCAGTCAGGTGCTGTGATCATTTGTGGATTTGAATGTATTTGTTTCACATTCAGAGCCCAAATGGAGTGAAAATACTAACATGAACCCTTTTTGAAAGACAGTCTTATGTAAATTACAAATAATTTTTATGATGGCTACAGTGGGAACACAGAAAGAATGTGTTTCCTGTTGGGTACATTAACATCTGACGACCAGAGACTGAAGAGACGTGACAGATCGACTGTTTAACAATGTTGCATGTGAATGTTTTTATTCTTTATCATCTTCTATTGTTGTTCTTCAGTTTTTGTTGCACTCTTCAGTCTTTGAATGACAAAACTAAGTTGTGTTGTACGCAAGTATGATAACTGCAAAATTTTATTATTCTGATTGAAATTTTAAAACAAAGCACGATGACTTTTTTAGCCCTAATTGGCCCAGATATCCATCCTATTCATGCCAGTGCCTTGTTTTATATTTGATGATGTGCTGATTTAACCCTCAGATGAGATGAATGTTTGTGTCTCCTGCTGTGACTCTCACTCTGTGTGTTTGTTTCAGGAGTGTGGAGGGCCTGCTGGAACAGGCCAGGGAGTGGGAGCAGTCGGGTGAATACTCCCGGGCTGTGGAGTGTTACCTGAAGGTGAAGGACGACTCCAACACCACCCTGATGGAGAAGTGCTGGATGAAGGTAAAAAATATGATTTTTAATAGGTCCAATCAGCACAAATACAGCTTCATTTGTTGTCATAGGTCTGAAAAAAACTATCGCTGAACTATTTACTACTGCTTAAACTATGATTAGAGGAGTGCACTGATATTAGAGGAGTGGTAGCAACTGCAGCAGCTTTTCACGCCGTCATATGCATCAAAGGGGGGAATTATGGCATTGAAATACATCGAAATGTTGGACCGTCATACACGGATCAGCAATAACAATGTGACGTTAGCTAGCGAGCTAAGTAGCGGAGACATCAGCAAACTAGTTGTGATTGTTTTGTGGTTGTTGTAAAGAAGGATCGTAATACATTGAAGCAACAGAGTTCTTTGAAGTGTGCCAATGGCAGTTTGAATTACAGTGTAGCCCGAACACTTCATCCTAGAACTCTGTCCAACAACAACACGCTGCACCTAGATGTATTGGGATTGGGCAGATATTACACCAATGCAATGAGCCGTTCACCCAAAGAGTACCTGTATGTGATCACCACAAAGACCCAGCTGCTCTTCTACTCCATTGTCTTCATGTTATAATAACCTCTTTCTAATGCTTGCAATGTATTATGACGTGGGTGTTGCTACATCTAATCTGAATTTCATCTTGTATAATTAGGGTTTTGATTTGGTCTTTAAAAAAATAAACAAATTACTAACTAACAAAATGAGGACTAAACCAAAAAATGTCTCCAACTGAAACGTAACATTTCTCTATTGGTTGTATCACATTCAGCACTGTAGGGGACGGATGATAGAATAGGTAAATAATTGTAGCCGACGTTTTCTTACGGCGAAAGGTCACAGTGTCACCAACATCAATAGATTTCACTCAGGGGTCACACAGCAGGTATCGTGTGTTATTGATTGAAGTGCGATGGAGATCAGATCATTTAGAATCTGAATGGTTGGTCTGATGGTGGCGCTGAAAGAGAAAGGTTACAGGGTCTCAGAGATCAATACTTTTTTTTTCCTTTTGGGAGTTTGATTAACCAGCATGACGAGAAGAAAGACAAGTGTGTTTTCATTTGAGATGTGGACATCTGGTCTCCTGGTGGTGTTCGAGTGAAGGTCACAGGGTCAACAGGATCAATAAGTGGCTTCCTGTAAAAAGCCTGAACGTGCACAGTAGATTTTATTCCAGCTACTGGTACGATCACTTAACCTCTGCTCCTCTCCGGAGTTACCAAAACTTCTGGAGCATACACAATGGTTAGTCTGATTAAATCTAGTGAGCAGAGTACAAACCAATGAAAAACTTTGATTTATTTTATTCGCACCAGAGGGCTTTTTGTGTGTCCTGATGTGTGTGTGTGTGTGTTTCCAGGCAGCAGAGTTGTCCATCAAGTTCCTCAGTGGAGATCGAGCGATGGAGGTGATCCTGGTGGTCGGACCACGACTCACACAGCTGAGGAAGTTCAACGCTGTAGGTCAACACACACAAAAGCATGCACGCCGTGTCTTGGCACCAATCTGCTTTGTTTAAACTTGTATTGTGTTTTTTCTTTTTGTTTGTGCTCACATGTTTCAGGCTGCTGAGCTCTACCTGAACATGGACCTCATCAAAGAGGCGATCGATGTCTTCATCGAGGGCGAGGAGTGGAACAAAGCCAAGAGAGTCGCCAAGGAGCTGAAGCCGAGGTTTAAAGACAAAGACACACACACACAGCATTGCACAGTTATCATTACAGACTAAACAGAAGAAAAATCAAAGATTTACATTGAATTCAAAAGTCAAAATACACTTTAAAATCACAAACTCAAGGAGACTGTAAATACTTCTCATAACCTTGTAAAAGTACAGATAATTGTCTCCAGTTCAGATTAATCGGAGTTATCTCTAGTTGTAACTGCCTTGTATGTCATCACTGTGATCTTTGGCAGGTACGAGGAATATGTGGACCAAAAATACAAAGAGCACCTTAAGAACCAAGGCAAAGTGGACTCTGTAAGTACAACTACACACTCTGTTACAGACTGGATCTAATTTATCCAGAGAACTCTTGCAATATTATCGAGCTAACACTGAGCACTAGGTTTGAGCCTGATTGGGGCCATCATTTATTCACTCAAATGAATGAGAACGAGGTGAATCACTGCAGGGAAAATCTCCATATTGCGCAGGAAATGAAGCAATCGGAAAGAAACAGAATCTTCTGGAAGTTTACATTTGATTTTAAGCTTCATGTTGTCGTTGATGAAACCTGTTTTTTGTGATTGCCTGTGTCTGGTTAGCTGGTCGGTGTGGATGTCATGGCAGCTCTGGACATGTACGCAGAGAGAGGCCAGTGGGACAAATGTCTGGATACAGCATCTAAACAGGTACTGAACACATAATCAGCCTCACGCTCTTGGAAAAATTATCCATTTGGATAAATGGTGCAAACCAGAGCTGCAACAATGAATCTGTTCAACAATTAGTTGTCAGCCATTTCCAGCTTCTTAAATGTGAATATTTCCTGGTTTCTTTCCTGCTTTATGACAGTAAACTGAGTATCTTTGGGTTGTGGACAAAACAAGACATTTGAGGACGTCATCTTATTTTCACATTTCTTTTACAGCAAACAACTGATTGTTTTGTTGAGGAAGTCATTGTAAGATTAGTGGGGGGGTTAATATCATGTAATCAAGGGGTTTTGGTCATAAAACCTGGCTCAACATGTCAGCGCTCCATCAGAATCAGGTTTATTGCCACGTAGGTATTTACCAAAAAAGTAATTTGTGTTTTAGTGCATTATAATACACATAGCAAGTAGCAAAATAAAAGGAAAGATAAAAAAGCAAGACATTTGAAAATTCAAAGCTGTACAGTTTACGTTTGAAATCATCCCTCATTATCCCTGTTGTGTTTTTGTCAGAACTTTAAGATCCTCCAAAAGTACGTCGCTCTGTACGCCACACACCTCATCAAGGAGGAAGAAGCTCTGAAGGCTCTGCAGCTCTACATACAGCACGGAGCTCCACCGAACACCCAGGTACTGAATACACACTTTTAACTTCATATTCATGGAAAACAGCTCCAGTTTATTTATTATCTTTCACTCTCAGTCGACACCTTGTGAGGTGTTTCTCACACTTCCTGTTTTGCTGCGTGAATTTCTTAGCGCCTGGATTTAGGAAGCTTCAGGTCAGCCAGCCTTCCTAAATGCTGCTCATGGCAAGACTGAAAATTGTAGGTTATATGTTATCTCGACAAAGATATCCGCCAAAGTCAGTGCAGTTTTCACCAGACAATAACGTCCATGTTGCTTTGTGAAAATTGAATAACAAAGTCACAAACCAGGACTTTTTCTCTTCTCAAGCACCATTCTGATGTACAAAATAAGGCTACAGCCTCCCCAGTTGACACGATTTCAGAAGCAAAACTGCAACACTAAGAAAATGTCATAATCTCTTATGTGTCAGTATATTGTCATTTATTTATTAGGGTTCTGCGGGTTCTTTAAAAGTCATTAAAAAGTCTTAAATTTGAATCCACGAGGTTTAAATTGCCTAAATGCGTCCTCTTCTTTCTTCAAGTCCAAATTTCTGATGATACAAATCTTTAAACTTACCACTGAACCGAATATTGTCTTTTTACTTTATGTTGGCAAAATGAAGATTAACCTTACTCCCTCTAATAACCTGATTCCTGCATAAAAATGTACCCCTGCATGGGACCACATATATACTACACACCTTTATACTTATCCTGCAATGGTTGATTGGATCTCCTTTTCCTCCTCCATCTTAAATTTGGTGAAAAACATCTTGAAAAGATCTTTAAAAGTGTTAAATGTAAGCGTCTGATACTTGTAGTCACCCTGTTTCTGATATAACCACAAAGCATGTGTGAAAGGACCAACAATACATTTCACCATTGTTATTCTCAGAACTTTAACATCTACAAGCGCCTCTTCTTGGACCTGATTAACCTTCCTGACACTGATGGACAAGAGTCGTACCGGATGTGGGCCGACCTCCGCAACTTCCTGCTGCAGCTGGTAAATCACAACAGTATCTAGTTCAGACCACCTGAGATGAAAAGCACCACTTAAGGGGGTAGTATAAAGCTAAATGTATTCATTGCTGTGAAGCTGATTCTGTTTTTTTTTTCATGATTTCAGTGTGAGAACATGTCCAGGTCAGCCGAGGCGAACTCTCCAGCTCATGAAGACTTTGAGCAGATGCTGCTGATCGCTCACTACTACGCCACGAGATCTGCCGCCAGAGGAGTGGAGCAGCTGGTACTCCAAACAGCACAGATTCTTTTTACCTTTTAACCAAAACAAGACTCTGATAGATACATTATATTTTTAATGTCAGAGCTTAACTTCCTACTTCTTCCTCCACAGCTGGAGGTGACAGTTGTTTTATTAGTCATTTTCAAATTAAAGCTCCTTCTACTTCTTCTTCTTCTGCTGCTGTTTCTATGCAGATCAGTATAGCAGCCAAGCTGTCGGTGTCTCTGCTGCGTCACACTGAGCTCGTTCCTGCAGACAAGGCGTTCTACGAGGCAGGTCTGGCCTGCAGGGTGAGTCTACCATGAGGAGGTGTAGTCTCTACACTTAATAACTTTGCCAACACACAATATACCTTGTGTCTAGACTACGCAGAGAATTTAAAACTAACAAGGAAGAAAAGAAGAACGCGTTTAGTCTTATTTAGAAAAAGGGAAATTGCTACACCCTTTTTTTTTTAAAAATGATCCTACCAATTTTTTTTTTCTTCATTTGCCTCTCAGGGCTTCCGTACATTTTGTTCTAGAAGATCATTTCCGTTCTTCTGACGGAGACATGAACCTCTGTACCAGATTAACGATGCATGTTCCTTTTTACTTTTTAATGTGGCAGGCTGTTGGCTGGGAGAACATGGCCTTCATCTTCCTCAATCACTTCCTGGATCTGTGTGAAGTGAGTTAACTGTCTTGACTCAACTGTAGAGCTGGACATGATGAAACGTTAATGTCTCAAATCAACACTGGACTTTTCATTTCTGATTGGTTGATTTCTTCCTCCAGGCAGTTGATGAGGGGACCCTGGACGCTCTGGACCACTCTGACTTCGTCGACACCGACATTCCCTTTGAGGTTCCGGTTCCCTCCAAACTCTGTGTCACTGTAAGAGATCCATCCACCAAACACTTAACACTTAAACATCCCAGTGGACACACTGATGAGGCTGATGTTCGTGTGTGTGTTACAGGACGCCCAGCGGGAGCAGATCCGTGACTGGGTGCTGATGGTGTCCATGGACAATCGGTTGGAGCAAGTTCTGCCGCGTGATGAGAGGAACTCGTATGAAGCCTCGCTGGTGGCCGTCAACACCGGCCTGCGCTCTCTGCCCTGCATCCTCACCGGTAACACACACACACGCACAGATATATACCAACACACACACAGTCTATAAAATGTTAACAAGTTACTTGGAAGTGCTTATAAATGTTTTTTAAACAAACAATAAGCATGTTTAGGAGACATATGCTCATTTTCAGTTTCATAATTTGATTTTGGGTTACTACTGGAACAAGTTTACATGCTGTAATGCTCAAAAAACAAATTAGTTTTCTCAAACTGTCCAGCAGCACGGTGTTCCCCCTCTGTCTGATTGGTCAGCTCACACATACATGAGCTAGCACTGCTCACCGTGCCTCTGGTCGCCTCTGTCTTTGTTTTCAGCTTCCAGTTAGCTTCACTTCTACCTCGAATATAGGCAGACATTATGCAAATGTGTGACTCTGTGAAAGTCACGGAACTAAACTGACGAGGTGTTTCAGGAGCAGTGTTTTCTGTGGGAGAGAAGAGCTCCCGTTGGTGGGGAATTTGAACTTTTTAACTATAAAGGACTTATAGATCTCCTTTAAAAAGCCACAAGTCAGAAATATTAATCTTTTCCGTAACTGAATAAACAAGCTGTTCTCAGAGGAAAATAATGTCCCCAAAACACTGTTTGCAGCTAGTAAGGTGGCAGGGTCCGCCACATATAAACAGAGTAAAACACTATGAAACTGATGCTCTTTAAGGTCAGTTTGTTTATTCTGTCCATTCAGTCATGAAAACAAAGAGAGTTTGTTTATTTAGTTTGTTTGGGCATAAAAAGATCTTTCTCTTCTGAATAATATTTCCTCCTCAAAACTACATATTGCCCCTTTAACACATTAATAATTTATGATAATGTTATTAAACATCCTGTAAGGATGCCCCCATTACCTTTTAACAAAGGCCTATTACAAGCACCTTTATTTAAAGGATTACCGGCTCCTTTAAAGTTTACATGTGAGGAAAATGTAAAGCTGTAACATAAAATACAACTCCAGCAGCAACAAAGTAAAACATCACTGTGGTGTTGATCTCCCAGTTTACCCTCCTCACTCTGTGGTGTTCCTGCCTCCAGGCTACCCGGTGCTGAGGAACAAGGTGGAGTTCCCTCCTGTGGGGAAAGCAGCCAACAAGGAGGACTGGAACAAATTCCTCATGGCCACGAAGGTGAGAAGACCAATTCAAGATTGATTTCTTGTGTTGTTGTTTTTTTTAATATTGGTCAAAGGCAGAAGAGAGCATGGATGAACTCTTTTTATTTAAATGTTTTATTTTTTTTACATTTCTGTCCAACACACACACATACTACACACACAAAGGGAAGTTGTTTGATGTCTCTCTTACAAAAGCCAAACTCATTTCACTGCATTTCATCATCTCTCGACTTCAGCCGTTTTCTGTGAATCAGCATAAGCAGTCGACTAATCGCAGCATCATTATCTCCCATCTCAACGAAACACACACACACACACACACACACACACACACACACACCTTTACACCACATGTGGGTCAG
The DNA here is from genome assembly GCF_965226575.1 of Pagrus pagrus. Classification (NCBI taxonomy): domain Eukaryota; kingdom Metazoa; phylum Chordata; class Actinopteri; order Spariformes; family Sparidae; genus Pagrus; species Pagrus pagrus. The sequence goes on along the minus strand of NC_140200.1, from coordinate 20,456,808 downwards.
TGACAGAATTCGTTGAAGCTGTTTTGTGATTGGTTGTTTTTTGTGTCCATCTTCCCCTGCAGACCACTCACAGTCCAGAGTGTCAGGACGTCCTAAATTTCATCAGCCAGTGGTGCGACAGCCCGCCGGCATCTGGCTTCTCCTTCCACTGACACACACACACACACACAAACACACACACTTCTTTTCTGTTTGTGTTTGTTACACTCTGTGCTCTTTCACCTCTCTTCTTCTCTGTTTCTTGTCGGTTTTTTTTCACGTGTCCCAAAACTGTCCCAAACCAACTATTTATTTTATTTATTCAACTTTTCATTTTTATCTGCTTTCATGGCAGTCTCAGCGCTGTTTCAAAGCCTGTTTTTATTCATTTAATCTCAGAAACAGTCATCTTAAAAATCAGCCATGTGTAACTGGACTTTTTCTTCGAAGAACAAGTAAACCAACCACGCACTTGATAAAATGTTCTAACTCCGTCATGACTTTGATTTAACCTGGGAATTTCTAGACAATTCTTCTGCTCAGTCTCCTGCTGAATTGAGACCATGTATGAAGCCACGTCACTGAAGCAAAGCGGACGAATGTGGACACACGTTAGTTGAAATTTTAATTCGGACATGACCGTGATTTAACCTGGGAACTCAATCTCCCACTTTATCTTCTCTTTCTATCTTCTCCCTCTTTCTCCCATCAGAAGGATTTTCTCTGTCAGGATGGCATCGCTGAATAAAAGCCAAAGGTTTCCATCACATTTTAACTACATAGTTCTTATTCCAGCAGTTACTTTATTGTTCTCAGACTTTTTCATGTGCAAAGTCGGGGGGGAATTTGTGAAAATGCCTTTACCGTGTGTTTGATATGGAATGTATTTTGTTTAATAAAGTTAAAATTAAAAGTTGATTTTCAAGTAATCACTTTCCCTTAACCCTCCCCTATTCTCATAAATAATTTCACTATCACTTACATACCTGTCGTCATCGTCATCGTCATCATCACTCACGGTGGTAGTATTCGGTACAAATATTCTGATATCTGGTGTGTCTGGTAAAATTTTCAGTGGGAGTGTATCTCTTGTGGCGATGTATGGGAACACCCTCTCACTGTAAGGGTGTGGGAACCTGTGTATGAGTATGTCTGGATCAAAAAATGACAGACTGTAATAGTCCACCTGCACTCTGATCCTCTGGAGCTGTTTCTTCACTGGAAGAACGTAGACATGATCACATAGACTCGGGGCGATTGTTTTGTATGTCCCATGATATAACCCTATTGTCAGTAACCGAGACTGTGGGTCTAAATCTCCTTTCTTTTGAAGAGACTCTGGTGCCACACCCAAGACCCAGTGTGCACTGTCCCCAACCTCAACCACCCAGCTGTGAAACCCTGATTTAAAGCCCTCTGAGCCGAGCACAAAGCAGGTGCTGTCGATCCTTTCTGGATTATCAGGGAGCTCCTGTCGCTCTCTGCTTCTCACGCTGGTCAGATCATCAGACAGGATGAGTCCTGGATGAGCAGAGTTTGGATCCAGGATCACTGTAGTGCAGACGACCGCATCCTTCATCTTCTTCCAGATTTTGAGACTCAGGTTGCCCAGGTGTGTGGTCACGTCTATCAGAGCTCCTGAGAGCGGCTCTGGGTCATCCATCAGGGGGCGCTGCTGGACTCTTTCCAGCGCAGCTTTGTAGTTTTGCAGGAACGAGGCGTCTTCAGCTCTCAGCTCCTCCTCTGCTGCGCTGATGGTGTCTGAAAGAGCTGCGATCTCTCTGCGCAGATCCTCCATCTTCTGCTTCATCGCCTTACGTTTTTGCTTTTCCTCCTTCCTCAGAGCAGCCACCCTGACCTCCTCCTCCTCTTCTAGAACCCGGTGAAGCCTCTTGAACTCCTTCCTGATCTGCCTCTTTGTGTCTCGGGCCTGGACTTTAATTTGTTTTGATGTTTGATCGCAGTTTCTTTTAGCTTCTTCAAAGAGCTTCAGTTTCTCCTGCAAAGGTTTGAGGCATTTCTGGAGCTCCTCTTTGTGATCCTGCGCAGCTTCATCGACGGGTCTGAATCTGTGGTCGGTGTGTTTCTCTGAATCTCTGCAGGCGAGACACACCGGCTCCTGATGGTCCACACAGAAGAGTTTGAGGTTCTCAGAGTGCAGACTGCAGAGAGCGCCTGAAGACCTCTGATCTCTCTCCAGTAGGAAGGCCTCACACCGGTTCTTTAACGCCAGGTTAGGAGGCGGGTGTTTTCTTGAAGAAGTCCTCTTACAAACAGGACATTTGAGTGTTTGTTTCCTTCTCCACCATCTCTGCACACAGTCTTTACAGAAGCTGTGACTGCATGACAGAAGAACAGGGTCTTTAAAGATGTCCTGGCAGACAGGACAGCGGAGATTTTCCTCTGATTTGGACGCCATTTTCTCTTTCAGCGTAGCAGGAAACACCCAAGCCACGATGTTGAGACAAGATATTAGTCAGCTGACTCGTCTCTGGTCTTGCATAAACTTGTTTAGAGTCTGAGCTCTCTGAAAACTTACTGGTTGTAGTCAGCAGCAGGTGGAGGTGTTAATGTTCCAGTTTCCCCTCCTAAATCTTCTCTCTCGTCTCTCGGTGTATGAGTGTCTTCTCAGTGGAGGAGTAATTACTCAGGAAGAGGTGAGTCAAGGAAAGAGGATGGAGGCGGAGCTGAATGTTCAACTGGAATAAACCAGGGGTGTGTTTCAATCCACTGTGTTAGCGTAACTGTGAAAACGGATATTGCCAAATTACCTGAGGGAGAGTCTGACTCATCCTGTCAGACTGATCCTGGATCCAGGACTAGTGTTTTTAAAGGAGAAGTCCACCGATTGTACACTTGAACATCTGATGCAGGTTTTAGGGAGTACGACTGCATTTGTGAGATATGGAGGTTTGTGAAATGTGAAAACTCTCCTCAACTCTGGTCGAGGTTATTGGCCCGAAGCTTCATTAGCAGCTTCAATCATAGCCCAACTGAATCTGTGACCAAACTGTTGAAGGTCGTATTGATAACATTTTTATGAATTTCATTTTTTTTAATCTAAAAGTTTGTCTCGTCCAAAATGATTGTTTTGTTTATGTCTGTGTTAGAATCCTGACAGTTGGTTCCTGCTTCGAACAAGATTTGTCAGCCAATAGTGTAACACCGTTGGTATCAATAGTCTTGGTAGTTGAAAAAAACGAATGACTGAGTTCTACAGTATTCACCCAGCATACTGTACTGCCCTAACATTAGCTGGCTACCATTAGCAATGTTAACATTAGCTAGCATTAGCAACGTTAATGTTTGCTAGCTAACGTGAGCAACATTAGCTAGCTAGCTAAACTATAGCAGTTATGACTAAAAATTTTGATTTTCATAGATGTGATTGTCTTTCTGGATGCAAAAACATGTCCACACTCTGTTTTTCCAATCAATACACCCACCTCTGAAGTTTCTTTTTATAAACTTTGTGGTGAAACACTGTTAACAGCCCGTATTCTGGGCTGTTATAACTCAACATTGAGAATTTCACAAATCTAACACTCATCTATGCTGAAAAAACAGGTGGATGTGAATCTCCTGTCATGAAGTTCAGTGTTCCTGATGCACGAGGACAGAAGGTCTGTTGATGTTTGGTATGTCAAGAACATGTTCTCTTGTGAAAAGCAGCTGCAGTGAAGGAAGATCTGTATGCACATTTAAGGACGTTCGGGTAAACCACTATTGCCTGTAGAAGAAAAGTTTTATATCCTTCATATCTTCACGTTCACATTGTAAGAAATGTATGTATGTAGGTGCTGCAACAGGACTTCATCAGGACGAGGAGAGGTGGACTCTGTTTATGTCATTGATGCTCGGTGCTCAAACGCAGACAAAACTGATGAACAGTGATGTCAACTTTGAATGTGAGGATGAAAACCATATTATCTTGACTGTCTTGTTGCTGTTGTTGATAATTCTCCTGACGCAAAAATTCAAAAATGCCCCACAGAACTATTTACTGTGTGTTTAACCACTGTGTCCTTAAAGTCAATGTGCATGACATGATAATAACAGACCTAAACACTATTCGCTCCAAGTTCAAGAAAAGAAGAGAAGTCAATTTTTATGATTCTTTAAAAATAAGTGCCTATCTAAATCAATATGTTATAATATATTAATAATACAGCTAAAGGCTCCTACAGACCAGGAAGGTTACGGTAGGTGTCACCTTTGGATTTTTATCAGTGTTCAAAATTATCACAATCTTTCCTTAAAAGTACTATATGTAAGTTTACTCTCCAGCAGTGGGAACACCAATGTTACGCAAAATGTTTTGCTTCTATTCCTGTCACGTCTTTCTTTGCTGACGATCGTGGCTTCTCGCCGTCGAGGTGCTACTTCTTCATCCTCTCCTGTTGGACTGAGGGCAGACCAGACGCTACACTAACTCACGAGGCTAGCTGGTTAGCTTCAGTAGTCATCTCTGCAACACTACACATAGACGTGTTCGACATGATGTCGACGCTTATTTCTTCAAACCTCTGTTGATTATTTTAAACGTTTTAAACTCAAATTCTGGCATAAAGCTCCTTTAATATGTGCGGAATATAAATAAATCTGTCAAATGAGAAGAAAGATGAAAAACAAGAATCATTTGAATCATTTCTTTATTTCATTCTTCAGCAGTCAATGAGAAAATACACATACATACATTTCATCATTGGGAAAATACAGCACATTCATTTGTTTATTTGAAGTTGATATAGAAATGTGGACACGTCATCACGTTTGTAAAATTTAAAGTAAAATAATCTATTTGAAGGATACAATTAGTAGATTATATAGTTTTTTTTATTCCTTTCTTCTATATTGATCATCTATTTTATATTTTTCAGATGTGTTTCATTCTAGACCGACTGTTGTAAGATGATTGGCAGCTGTTTTAAGGTCTGCATTACAAAAAAGTCTTTGTAATCCCTCAAAACCTTTAAATTCAGGCTCAGATTCCACTTGTAAAGATGCAAGTACTACCATCAGATCAATCAGTTGCAAAAATAAAGCTTTACTGTTTGTATTTCCATCTTACTTCAGTCAGATTGCAGTTACATTACCTTTTTTACACAAAACATCTTTTAAAAAACACAATCTGCAAAACAAAATATCAAACACAAAGTCCTGCTTTGTATATCCCCTCACTGTGGTTGACTGTCCATACATCCATTGCATCCTACAGTATATATATGGCCTCATTTCCCAGCAGAGATACTGTACATCCGCAATCAATATAGAAGCCTGCGTGTTTGAGGGAAATGCATTAGTAAGTGATAAGAGAAGACATTTCCTGTTCTGGTTCCATGTCTCCTGAAACTGAACATACTCACCGACATGCTCATCATTCAGTTCATATATCAGTGTATTCATGTGTTTATTTACATTTACACAGGAGAAAATGTGATTGGCAGACAAATATTATGCTAAAATACAGTTATTTTATTAGAAAGAAGGCGATTAACAAAGTCTCAGGAGGCTGTGGTTCCAAAAATGTGCCTTTTACTGAAGGGAATTAAGAAATTATGGTCGCAAAATGTTGCAATTCTCTTGATTTTGTTTGTAATTCGACTCTTTATTTGTCATTGAGAGTATCAGCTCAGGAAGAGGAAGACGAAGAAGATGAAGAAGAAGACGAAGAAGCAGTGTCCTCACTGCTTTAACCTTCCTCAGCTCCTTTATTTTTATATCTACATACATGTGAGGATATTCTACATGCCTGATCAACATTCAGTATAAGGCCTCTGGTAAACCTGGTTATTTGAATATCACCCTTCATACTTTAAAGAAACATTATATAGAAATTGGTGTTTTGTGCAATTTGGCGCCCCCCACAGTTTCTGAGTGCAACACCACTCTTTAAAACACAAATCCCAGGTCTGTAACAGTTTGTCAGATGTGATGTAGGTGCTGACTACAAACAAAACTCATTACAGCAGAACAATGTCATGTGTTGAAAACTTGTATGTATGTAACGCTGTGATCCTTCCCTCTCACTGACGTTACATAGTGCAGAAACAAGTGACAGAGACGCCATTCACCCTGTTACAAGTCACTGTACCATCAACATGATTTTGAAAGTTATTTAAAAAAAATGTAATTGTTATTTTACTGTAAAAAAGTCTATAAACTCAAATAAACTTGATGCATCGGTGAGGACGTTTACTTGACCTGCATGTCGGACCGGGAGTCTGGATTTTTGATTTTAATGATGGAGGGTGATGTAAGCGAGAGGCAACAGAGCAGAAATGCAGAAACAGTGATGGTGGTGGTGAAGGAGAGAGGTGGAAGCAGCGTTAATAAAGCAACATTTAAAGCCTTTACAGAGTCTGTGAGAGACTATTTGACTGTTTCTCTGTTCTTTCTTCCTTGGTGATACGATTACATGTAGGGATAGAGGAGCTTTATCAACTCTACTGCATCAAGGAGAATAAGAAGAGTAATGTTTTAGTAAAGTTTACGGTATTATTATTAATGAATATGAACTTAGTTATCTTAAGGAATCTTTCAGCAGGGTTTTGTTTCTACTGACAGTTCTTTAGCAATTTCTGCAAATTCCCTCTGTGATTAAATTCTTCAGAAAATTGTGTCATGGATGGAGGTCTCTGACTGGAGTTTGGTGAATATGAGCTGAGACGCATGTTAATTAAGAAAATGTTTGTGTTCTGTCTTGCGCATTCTTGCATTGTTGCTGTTGCTGTCTTGTTGTCTTTATTGTGTGAATTTTATGACTTTATAGGCTTCAAAACATCTCACCAAAGGACTGCAGTTCAAAATGAGCCAGCTAACACTGGCACATTTATAGAAATGTCCATTAATGTTTGTTTTACTTACAAATAAATAAATGAAATGCGCCCACAAATATATCTTCTATGTCCTTTAAATTGTATTATGATTCTCAAAATCGCCGAGACACATGGAAAAGGGTGAGTTTACTGTCAAGAAGTATATTTCTCATGTTAAAAAAGTCATTATTGTATTTTAATTGAGAAGTTGGGATTTATAGTAGTGATTGGATTTTGGAGCACCTATCTAGTGGCCACTAGTGTTCATCAGTGGTACTGCAGCAACCTCTTCCATATTAGTTTCAGTTTTAAGTTGGGATGCTTTTCAGATATGAGACAAAATGGCTGCATTTCTCTCAATTAATCAATTAGTTTGACTTATAAAATGTATGAAAAAAAAATTTCTCAAAGCAGAAGACGACGTCCTCAAACGTCTTGTTTTGTCCGTTTACTGTCACCGAGGAAAGAAACCAGAAACTATTCACAAACGGAGGCAATCAGAAGATTTTTTATCTGATCTTTAGAAAATTACTCAAACCGATGAATCGATTATCAAAGTGGTTAAAACAGTAGAAAATGGCCGTCTTTATTCAGTGAATCCATGCTGTTGGTTCAGAAGGCCACTTGAGTTTTAGCCATTTTTAGCTGGTAGTCATTGATCTTAATTTAACCACTAGAGGCTGTCTCACGTCACCTGAACACACTCGGTCACTGAGTTCAGAGCTGATTTTCAGCCGCTCTCTTGGCATTCACCGCGTGCCTTAATTGTATGGACATTTAAATCAAGGTCCGCTGTGAACACGAGGAGAGACGACCCAGATTCTTCTTCTGCTTCCTCTTTTCCTGTCCTGTCTCACTAGATCACTCTCATCTACTTCATCTAATTCAATGGGTTTTCATACTGTTCTGCTTTATTAAACAGCTCTGCTCCAGTTTGTCCACCAATGCCACTCAGTCCCATTTCATCCAGTGCTGTTCAGTCCCACTTTATCCCTTCACATCTCTGTGTTCAGCTTCACTGGGCTTTGTCCAAGTCAGTTCCTCTTTATCGCTCACAGTAGTTGTTTCAGTCATCAAGTTAGATCATTATTGTTTTATGTTTGTAACCGTGTAACTGTGCTACTGCCTGTCTTGGCAGGGATTCTCCTGAAAAAGAGATTTTTCCTGGTTAAATATATGGAGCTTGAAATACATTACATTAATTACACTGAAATATATAGTGTTTTGTTACAGTTTGGGCCAAATATATTGACTCCTGGCTCTGCTGTAGAATAGTTATAGTGATATGAGACTATATATCGTCTTTTTTCAAAATTGTTGTATCATGATATGACGTAAGTGTTGTCTTTTCAGTAAAGTGATGTCATTTTCTACACTTGTTCTGATACTTGTCTTTACCCACTGAGCCATTATATCCACAATACTGATGATTATTTATCAACAGTCATTCCTACAATATTGCCCGAGCATCAATATCGAGATATTTGCTTAATAATGTAGTGATATTCTATTTTGTCGCCCACTCGGAGCATTTATGAGGTGCTTTTGAGGAGATTTCAAAATAAAAGATACAGATTTGATGTCACAGTATAGCCTAAAAATAATTCTACAGTCATATCGAGTATAAATGTTGACTAATCACACCTGTACATCATGTACACTACCATGGGATCACTCTGACAATAGCATTTATGATGACACTGCTTGATTACACTGGATTTTATGTTTATACTGCCGACAGTTACTGTTAGTACATTGTGTTTTTATGCTCTGGTGGCCTCTGTGTGTTTTCCTGCAGTGCTCTGTCTCTATCTGCAGCCTCTGACGATCAGCTCGGAAAGATGCTTTAGAAAGTCCATCGGTATGAGTGTGTGTGTGTGTGTGTGTGTGTGTGTGTGTGTGTGTGTGTGTGTGTGTGTGTGTGTGTGTGTCCATGTCAGCCTTGTGATTAACTGTCAAGGATGTCCTGGTGACCTCCACACAAAAGGCGACATGCTGGGGGCTTCAAGCCAAGGACAAAATTGACAAGATAGTATATTATTTTCTAGCTATATTGACTATTGACTACCAGCACTTACCACTAATGACAACACCAGCATTCTGGATGTTTTAAGCCTGTTACTATGACTGTTTTATCCTAAATATGCCATAAATGCTGCGACATTAAGCAGCCTCTGGTTTGCATTTATTTCTTCCTTTGATGTGAAAATCAGTTTGCAGAGATGTAAGTGTTGCTTCTCACCTTCTTTAATGGCTCATTTCACAGGTCAGCTGGACACATTCAACCAAATCTTTATTGTTTTCCTTCTTGGATTGTGTCATTTTAAGGACCCGAAGAGGATAAAGTGTCAAGTATTTTACAAAAAAAGGCAAACATTGTTTTGTGCGAGAGACATTGTGTCCCTTTTAATCCTGTGGCCCCCTTCAGATTGACTCTACTGAGATTTATCGCCCGACTGAAGCGACTCTAAAGTCTCTGCAAACTGATTTTCACACCATAGTGAAATGAACTGCAACCAAAAATGGCTTCCTTTTCCAAAAAAAGAGGAAAAAAATCTGAAATAATGCAGCATGAAGAGGAAAATGACTAAAAGTGATATAAGAATGCAGCCTTTGAGAACGGAGAAAACGCCGGTATGCTCCTTTAAAGCAGCACTGCGGACCATTAAAGCATTATCCTCCATTATCCAGCAGCAGCAGCCATAATGCACGTTCTTATACACCACTGCATTAATGACACAGCTGCAGGGGAGGAAGCTGCTGCTGCTGCTGCTGCTCACCCACAGCTCCACAAACACACCACACCGTGGTGCATTCATATTTCTGCTCATTCTGATTCCAGCTGCTGCGGATGCAGATGTGCTTGCTCATCGGCTCCCCAGCAGAGGAGAGGAGATAGACCCATCTGCAGCCTCATTAACCGCTGAAATGCTAATGACCCAGATAGCTCATGTAGGCTAAAATGCAGAGGGGAGGGGAGGAGGAGGAGGGAGGGGGGAGGATGGCTGCCTTTGTGGGGGTCGGGCGTGTGTGTTGGAGCCTATATTAAAAAAAATCTTACAATATTCAGGCACACACACCTACAGAGGGCACATTAAATAACATAATGAACAGATCTGTGATTAGATTACAGTAAATTATATATGCATAAAAAGGTTATGGGCTTCTTTTTTTACATAACAGCTATAATACTGCAGCATTATAGAGTAAAATATCATGCATTTTATGACGTATCTCAGTGGGATCCGGGTGTTTACCCCTGATGTGTGTGCAGCCTCTTATTCTAGAGAGAAATAAGAAGTTCCGCAGAGCACGAGCTCACTGCGGCTGCTGCACGAGCACATTTAGCGCAGATGAAAGCAGCTGATGGAGGTTTAAAACCTGCGAGGCCTTCAAGAAACATTCTGTAGAAATGAGCGCTGGAGGCCTCGTTACATGAGTGCGGATAAAGACGAACAATACCTTTCAGCAGCAGGGTGCAGGGTGCAGGACAAATGGCGCAGATTTCTATTTTTTTTTTTTTTTTTTTTTCTCTAGCGGACATTTACTTTAAAAAGCAGCCGAGACCTCCTTTAAAACACACCGATGCAGGTGATTGAGTTTGTCCGGTGATGGAAGGCGTTAGACCGGCTCGGTTCTTGTGCGCCGCGCGGTGCTCTCTCTCCTCTGGAGCTCCGTGCGGGGATGATGCTGAGGATGCGGAGGAAGCGGGAGGGATGCTGCGGGGGATGCGGAGGTCGGACCGTCCTTCTTCTGCAGCTGAATTCAGGGAGAAAACATAAAAAAAAAAAAAAAACGCCTTTCTTTTTTCCCAGACTCATGAATAAGTCCAAATCCAGAAGAAAGCCGGAGGAAAAGCGACATCCTAAACCCTCAGAAATCAGGTTTTGTGTGCGCTGGGTGCAGTCAGGAGCTGGATACAGTAGCCGAATGGATGGAGGGAGAGAAGTTGGGCGCAGTCAGAGGGAGAGAGGAGAGAGGAGAGAGGAGGGGGTGGTCCTCTGACAGAGAGGCAGTCAGATGGTTTTTACATCCTCAGCTTCAGCCTCCAGCTCCGTCCTCCCTCTCTGCTTTTCATCCTCCTCTGATGGTGATGGAGGGAGGAAAGAAAGAGTGAGAGCATCTGCCTCACCAAACACATCAGAAACACAATCCAGCTGACTCTGACCTGTCATTAATTAAACAACATATCCCCCAAAAAGGCCAAAGGGACAATATGTAGCCTGATTTTTAGACACTTCATTCCAACAATAAGCCCTGATCTTCAGAGATGTTCTCCGTGGTGGTCTCTAATGTTGGATGATCAGGTCCGTGCAGCTCTTCCACAATGGAAAATTTAGATTTCTCCCTTAGCCTACAAAAAAGTAGCCTAGATAGGATTGTCCACATACTTTTGGCCATATGCCTTATATAGCTTTTGTATTTATTGGAATACAGGATTTAATTCTTTGTGTTTGTCCTTTGAGCTCAGATTGGATTAAATGTATTCTCTGTGCATAGTCATGGTTGGGGTTAAGCTAGGCTAGCAGAAAAATATGGCTCGCATCACCTTAGCTTCATTAAAAAAAATGCTTTCCAACAAGTAATAGTTGTCTTTTTTTTAGCTAGGACTACATCTACTAGCCGTTTCTGTGTGTATTTAACAAGTAGAAATCAAGCTAGCTTTACAAACAATTCAAAACTGTTTTATTTCAGCCTATATATTGTATCTGTATATTGAACAAACAGAAATCAAGACATTGTGGTTTAAGGGGACTTTTGCATTTCAGCTGTAAATCTCTTTTGGTGGACGCTAACTTCCCCCTGTTTAAGCCAACTAGCCTAAGCTAGGCTAAGCTAGTTCAGCACCAACAGTGGAAGCAAAAAATGTGGCTAGTCTATGAACTTAGCTTCACCAAACAAATAAGAGCTCTGTTAGTTAGGTTACATTTGTATCCTGCGTGTTTAACATATAAATCAAGACATTGTGGTTTAAGGAGCCATTAGCCTTAGCATTACAGCTAATTTTCTCTTTTGGTGGAGGCTAACTTCCTACTGTTTTCAGCCTGCTAAGCTAGGCTAATGTGCTGCATGAAACAATTGTAGGCCCATTTCCCAAAATGACACAGAAACAGAAAATAAAAGCACGAAACAAATCCATTTAAATTCATCCACTCAAGTGATTTTCAGTTTATTTTTGTCTGTTTCTTAAAGCATATAAATCGTGTAGGCCGAACCATTAGTAAACTCCTATTTATTCAGTCGGCATTTCAGACTTAACTCCATTTTGTTGCCTAGGGTTGGATGTTGTGATAAAGTGGCGATCAAAACCACCAAAAACCAGATTAACCACTGTAGGTTGGCATAAATCTTAATGAGGTGTTCATAATATCCATCCGATGTGAGTCATACGAGGCACCTGAGGGAGAAACAAGCCTATAACTGGTTTTTAAACGGAACAAATGTTGTCCTGAAGCGTCTGTTGTTGGTTATATTTGAGACTCGTTTGCATTTAATATCTCCACTGGATCACTTGCACTAGCTGAGGCAACCAGAAACACATTTCCAAGGTACCAGACATTAAACGGCACGTATCCCTCTCCACTCTCGACTCCTCTTTGGTGGAATGTGAAATTATGCACAAGCCTCCTGAATTATTGATGACTCTCACCTTCATACAGGGATAATCAGACGCTGGAATTAATATTTTTCCAACTCGAGCAGCGTTCCTCCTGGGTTCTTCCATATGGCTCGTCATCTGTCCCCCTCCATTCCTCCCTCCCCCTCCCTGCCCTGCGTACTGGGAACCAGTAGATTGATGGGGGCTGTTGTGCACTCATTTGACTGCACCATTACAGCCACAAACCATGAAATAATCAGTGGCTTCCATCTTTTCTTCAGCCAGCCACACATAAGCTTTACTGGTTAGAGTCTGAACAATACAAACGGATCATTTGAGTGTAGATTTGTTTCATCTGTGGACCTTCTACTGTGAATATAATGAATATTTACACACACAACCATACATAAATGTCAAGAAATACAGGATTTATTTTACATTTATAGTCGAAACTACTTATCTAGCCTATATTTATCACATATACTTCATTTATATCTGCTGTTTGTATTGTTTTTTTCTCTACAGTGTGCTTATACATGCCATATTCATATTGTTCAATTTTATAATTCAACATATGTATATTTTACTGATGTCAAGGTACGTTGCATTATATATGATCACTTTATTATGTTCCTATTTATATTTATTTGCACTGTATCCCACCATATTTTAGCCTAACTGCCACATTTTGACCGTAAGGTGATTTGGTTTCATCTGATTTAATATTAATGATCTTTTTGGTTTTAAAATCTGAATGATTGTTTGAAATAAAAAACATTCAAGCATATAAATGTCATGATTACCGGCTCTCTCTGCTACATTTACATCTAGATTGATAATTTCAGCACTGTGAATAAGATAGACAGAATATAAGAAGTAAACTGAATTCCCCAATAATCTGAGTTTTGTTTGCTAATCATGTTTAATCAATACATGTCGATGGATTATCATAAGCTGTTATGTGTCAAAGTTTAATCGGGACATTGTCTTGAAACCATTTCAGTTTTTTAAATAGCAGCACATTGAGTTGTTTTGAAAATTCATGAAGCATTAAATCATTATTAGCAAAAGTCTATGTTACACATTTTAGCCAACTTAATTTCAACACATTACCAAAAGGTAGACACTGATTTTGGTCATTTACAGTCAATTAGACCTCATTTATATAAAATTCTACCACTCGTTTTTGACTAAAATAAGAAGAAATTGAGTTATATCAGATTATCACAGGCTAGTATATGTCAGATATTGGCCATACTATGTGTTAATTTTATCGTTTACAGATAACTCATGGGTAAAACAATAGCCTTGGTGATTTTGTATAAACTCGTTAAACTTTTACTACAATCTGTAAATGACACCAGCAGCTCAGAGTGGGCTAGAACCTGTAACACCTGTTAGTAAACAATTATAAACAGCCACAGGCAGGAACAAAGTGACATATTAACAGAATCAAAGCTCAAATGTAAGATGCCAATGGAACTATTCTGCAGGACAACTGTAGCTTGTACCATCACCAAACTCCACTCGTAAAATTAACAAATTAGTGTTATTTTACTTACTGATAATGGTACATATCTTTAAAGTGTACTATCAACTAACTGAAGAAAAAACAAAGTTGTCTGGTGAATTCGGCGCACATGTGATGCCAATTAAAGAGAGGAAATAAGTAAATTACTAATATTTTCTCTAAATAATTACTGTTAAGTCATCATTTGAGCAGTAATTCTGACGTATTCATGAGAGATAACTGTCTTATAACATGCGATAACTGTATATATGTGGCATGACGCCTTGTTTGTGCTCATGGTCAGTAACACGTGGGGACTTTGAGATTACACAAGCCCTGTGTTGACAGTTAGGTAAGCTAGCTTGTTATGTAGCTAACTGAGCTAGCCCTCGGTGTGCAGCAGGAGTGTGTCAGTGCTGCTGTTGGTTCAATGGTCTCCTCCTCCAGGGTCCGTCTGATTTGGCGTCATTTTGTCAACAGCAGGATGGGAGAGATGGCCTCTAAAGCCCAGATGCCGACCCCGGAGACAGCACTACCCGGCCGGACAGACGGCATCAAAGTATCCGGTAAGTCTGGAGCTAGCTTTAGCATGCTAATGTCAGCTTCTGTAGCGAAGTTACACAACTTTATGATACAACCATGTTAGCTAACAAGCTAATATGAGCAACTTTCGTGGGTTGTACGGTGTTCTGGTTATCGTAGAATAACGTGTATGGGTATACTTTACACGACGAAACATACTGAATTATAAAGATGCAGAGCAGGTCCAAAGCAAGTGAGAGATGAGTTCAGCCTCGACCCGAAATGAGACGAGAGTAATCGGTTATAGTCGAGGGAGGACTCAGAGGAGGATTAGCTTCCTGTGCTACTGATAAACATCACTGTTACTGTAAGAGGATGGACACAAGTACAGATTAAAAGTATGAAACCATTTCCTGACTAATTGACTCATTAAAGATGTAGGAAACAAGAAGATAGAAGTGCAGAAACACAATAAATAAATAAAAGCATAAGAATAAAACCTGAAATTAAGTTATACAGCAGCAGCAACAACTGCAAAACATCTAAAAGTGTCGGTTGATAACTTGTGTTTATATAACTTACAACCAGCCTGTTATTTGTTCACATTTGTCTGTCTTGTGTCAGTTCATTTGCATTTATGGAGGTTGCACAAATTCATTTAATTGTAATGATCAGAAATGTACTCATTAAATACATTGTTTACTGCTCAGTGTCATGATGGAAGTTGATCATGTTGAATGCCAGTGATGTAGTTGGATTGCAGACCAACTTTCACGGTGCTAAGAGCCACCTGCTGTGCTGTAATCACAGTTTGTAAATGCTGAACTTGTTAAGTCCATGAAAGCAATTTGGCTTCGTATTATCGCGGATTATATACATTATTAATATATGTAGAACTTTTGTGGAGCATTTCAGGGTAAAAGCTCCCGATAAGCACTCAGCTCGATCTACTGGCAAGTCATTTCCCATCAAACATTTCGGTTCTCGTAGAGAGAAACTCAATTTCTCATGTCGTTGTCCCACAAGGTTGCCATGTCTTATGTGAGCCTACAGAGCAAGTCAGACAAAATCACTCACCATGCAGTGCACCCAGCAAGACGGCAATCAAAGCTGTGCAGGTCTGCGTTGGTCTGAATCATCAAGCAACCCTGTGAAACTAGGATTCTTCTGAAATCTCAGATATATCCAACTTAGTAATACAGAAGTGCCTGAAAACCTAGTTTTCAGTGTGATTAAACCAAATTAGATGGTTATAACATATATTATTGATGCACAGTTATTTTTTACGTCATTAATAAAGTATGGAAATCTTTCCATCTCTACTATCAATCAATTATGACATGACTTTTGCATAAAGTCACTGTACAGTAAATGTGTGCATAATCACCAGTTTTGGGCAAGTTGCTTTCAAAATGCGATAAATTACATATTTTTAGTTACCTTCATTTTAAAGTAATACATTACGTTACAATATTACTGTCTGCACAGAGGAATAAATGACTTATTACACTACTTTTTAGTTACTATGAACAAAATGCCCAAATAACCTATATAGAACAATTAAATAGCCTAAATCTAAAAATCTATTATGAGATAGGAATAAATATTTTTAACTCGTTATATTACTCTTAAAGAAATGTGTTACTAACTGTTACCCCCAACACTGGTAATCACATAAAACAATCAAAATCAATATTCAAAGCAATAATGAAATGTTTCACCTTTCTGCATCATCTCAGAAACATCTTTACATATATAAAAATCATTTTCAATAAAGTAAAGCCTTTTATTATTAAGCACAATTTGCTATGAAACAATAATGTAGACCGAAGAATATTGTAAAACTCTATAAAGACAATATTGAATTCTTGCTTCATCAATTATAAAAGCATTAAATAATGATATTATCATCTCCTGTTCTTGAATATCAGTGTTGTCTTTTAATAATCCATACATCTGTTGATTTATTTATTTATTCTAAAGGATAATTGTCACTCTAACATGTCTGTGGCTGAAACAAAAGTGTGTGTTTGTGAGACAGTTGAGAGTTTTGTGTGTGTATAAACAGACCGACAGCAGCAGTAAGTTGGCAGTCGGGGCAGTTGGCACTGATCTGCCCCCTCTTCACTACAAGTGAGGGCGCTGAGTCTTGGCAAATGATGAATAGATCTGCACTGGCACCGAACAAAAGACACAAGACACACACTCGTTCAGACACACACACACTCACTCACTACCCTTTAACATTTAACAGAGGAAAGATGACAGAAATAAGGAGCGAGTGTAAAGGTTGTGTGGAGATGATATATTGACTCTGTTTGGGTTCAGTTTTAAAGAGACAGAAAGAAATGGTAGGATGGGAGGAGGAGAGAGTCAAACCTTTGAGTGATTTTAAATGAGTCTTTCAATTTTATTTTGGGTCGATTTACGCAAAGTGTGTTGAGTATTTTTTCGTGGGGGTTGGACGGGGGAAGGAGGAAGTGGAAGTGGAGGGGTTAGGAGGGCGGGGGTCCACTGCAAAAGGACGGTTGGGATGGATGGGATGGATGGATGGATGGATGGGTTCAGACGGAGTGGCAGACAGGCTGGACCATCGCCAAAGCTTCTCGGGAACGCTGCCACAATCGACAGAGACGAAGAAAGAGCGAGGGAGCAGAGAGGAAAGGAAAAAGCCATGCCTGCAGTGGAGAGACTTGGCAGGGCTTCCCCTCCTTTGTCTGTCTGGCTCAGGGCTGCAGCGCCAGAGGAAATCAAGAAATGTCCAGGCGTGGTGGTGGTGGTGGTGGTGCTGGTGGTGGTGGTGGATGGGGACAATATCTGTCTCGGCTCCGAAAAGAAGAGAGAGAAAAAGTACTTTGACCGAAAACTCGGCTTCTGAAAGGGCTATGGAAACCAAAAACAAAACAAGCGATTTTCTCTTTTTTGAGCAATATTCTGCAATCGGAGACATCGGACAAGACCGGGTTTCAGAGACAAAGTGAAGCAATATCCGATAAGCCGACCTGTGATTTTAATGTCAGCCAAGTAGCATCTAGTAAATTTTTTCGTTTAGCCAAACGTTGACTCTGAACAGGACAAGGACGGATGTTTGACTTCAAAGTCTACTAGTAGCCAGAGGAAGGCCAACGCCGCGCCAAGCAAGAGGTTTGTGAACGAATGCTTGTTGGGCTTTGAAACGTCTTTGACCAAAACCAATTGGAAGTGAAAGTATGTTGTGAAAATGGTTTCATGTTAGTGTAAGCACTAAATCTTCATGTAGAGTTGAAGCGCAGAGAGATGTTTGATGTGTTGTTAATGTGATCATTTGTCTCAAAACCCGGTTGGGCCAGAAGCCTAAAGACCAAAGTAACAGTGGGGAAACAATGGATTCTTAGATATATTGTGACTCTCTTATGAAAGATTATATCTTGATGCAGAAATGGTTGATAATTGGACATTTAACACCGTTGGTCACAATTGGACGTTAACCTGTGCGCTGTGTTTACGTCCTAAGCTAGCTGCTGAGTTTTGGCGAAGATGGCTGAGCATTATCAAAGATAAAGGAAGTAAATTCATCTGGTTTTTTTTAATAATTGGACATTACAGAATTACTTTGTGAGATAGCTGGATTCATGAGATCATGCTTAAGGCCTACCCACAGTGGTTTGGACCAGTTAGCACCCTACGAGGAACTACTGGCAGCTCCGGGCAAAAGAGGCGCCTGTTCGTTTGAGACAAACAATGGCGGCTCCTAAAAAGGTTAGCGTTGCTGCTATAGCATCAGTCATGTCGGAATTGGAGAATTTATTTCATTGAAATAAGACCAAAGATAGGTACTGAAGGCCTTTCTCGATGAAAAGGATGTTTTCACTCTTCTCTCGATTGGCTTTGGCAAGAGTTTGATTTACCAACTGGCTCCGCTGGTGGTAGCACGCTTCAGCTGTTGATCTGATTGGTTGAAGCTAGCCCATGATAGATGGTGGTAGACAGATGGTTCGTCCTATCACCTGCCAAGTATTTTTTAAGTGCCTTCCCTTTTCCAATTTCCAAAGACGACTTTCTCAAACCATCTGCCACATCAGGTTAATTGCAAAAAATGCTATGTTTCAAAAAGTGGAACAAGTCGTCACACAGCAAGGAAAAATAAATCATGTAGAGGAATCATAAGTTTTGCTTCATCAAAATGTGAATTGTTTTATAATTGCATCGTAGCCCCTTGAATCTTAATCAGATGGTGAGGGGCCTAGAAAATCCTAAACCTTAGACCAAAGCAGGTGTTTCCATTTTGTTTGACCTCTTGAATATCTTTATGCAGTTGACTTGGTTGCTGTTGATAGCTGTGACTGAAAGTTAAATATTCATCTTGTTGACAAAACAACCCCACTACAAAGTCCATTTAGTCATGTTCTGGAGATTTTAATCATATCACATGATCTGGATTCAATTTGTCCAGCTGTCACTGGCTAAAGCAGAGATTCCAAAAGTGTGGTCCGCAACTCCTGGTGGGCCGTGAAGGTACTGCAGGTGGGCAGTGAGAAGTCATTTTCAATAAATAAAAACTTTTTTTTTTAAATGATTAAATATTAACATCAAAAAAGTAATCAGAACTTTTGGATTGGCTGGTGTATATGTATATCAACACCAGGCTAAAAAGCAGTTTTTTACTGCCCTCTCTGGGTGATGGTGGGTTAGGGATAACCCTAACCCTAACCCAAGGGTGGATAGTGATTGCCATTCACAGTAGCCAATTGTGCTGAATGTGCTTTTTGCTACAAACACTGAAGGAACTTAAGTTTAACAAGTTTTTAAGATGTGTTTTTGTACAGTAATCAATGAGGACCAGACCCCAGGACCACTTTCTTTTTAATGCATCCATGACAGCGTCGTAAAAATTCAGAAAGCATTTAATTAGATGCTGAACTAATACACCCTGAGTGCAGGATGAGTCATCAACATTTTTTAAATGACTTCCGAGAATTACAAACCTCAGCTACAAGCTAAAAGACACCACTAGGAATACCCACAGACTGCTTTTCCCCCATTGTTTGGTTACTGATGTAGGTAAGAACCTGACATATGTGGGGTAACTCTACCAATTTTTCACATGAAAGAGTGTTTACAGGTCTTGGGGAGTGCTACTGCATATGTGAAAAAGTAGTATAAAGTCCAGAGGAAGCTGCAGGTAATCTGATGAATTGCCTCTTAATCCAGTCCACTGGTCTAACATTGCACTCCTATAACTCTGTTGGACTCATTATGGACAGTTTATAAACAAATGATCAAAATCAATACAGCATAACCAGAGATATCACCTTTTTTATTCCACACATTCTTCTTTCTTTTCAAACCCTGCTGCCTACATTACCCACCATGCAACTGAGGTTACAATGTGACGTCTTTTCTGGTGAAGCAGAAAACATTAGACTCGTAAGATTACTATATTGTATAAAACTCATTAGTTACAGTGGTTTCTTGTTACTTGGGCATTATCATCAACATTTAACTCTGCCCTGTAAACCCCTCCACCCCCACCCACACACACAGATGGAAAAAGTGAAAACTGAAGCTTAATGAAGAAGTTAATGTCATCTTCATCACAGTTTCACACAGATGTGTTCAGACATCCAGCAGCTGCTTTCTTAATGAGCAGGTGTAAATCATTATTATTGCAGCCTTCTGTGGTGGAACGTGTAATTTTTTTTACAGAGGATATTTGGAGAGACTCGTTGAGGTTGATATAAATATCAGGAGTGATGATGTGCTAATGAGACTGTGATTTCTACAAGTTTATTTAAAAAACAAAAAGTTGTTTCTTGGCACCACACGCCATGAGCTGGAAGCTGCCGCTCAGTTGAAGCCAGAAACCCCTTTGGCCAGCTGTTTTGATTCTCTCCATATGAACAGCCTGCAGCAACTCCAGTTGCTCTCCAAGTACCAGTTAATTCACTGAGCTTTAGTTGGCAAAGATAACGCAACTGTATCCATCATTTCAGATAGAAAGACTAATTTCTTTGTTGGTGTTTTTGCACCTCAGAAGCAGAGAAAACGTAGTGGAGTGGACTACGATGAACAAAAAATGTTCAAGTGGTGAATTGAAAGATAATCGATCCATTAATTCTGATAATTAACCGAATCCTAAGAGCAAACTATTTAGTGTGAAAGCCCAGAACACTGGCTTGTTACAGCTTCTTAAATGTGAGCTTTTTCTACCTATTCTTCGAAGCATGTTATTGAAAATTAAGTGGATTTAGACTTCTCAGACAAAACAAGCAATTGAAAGACATCTCTTTGGACAGCCATTTGCCATTTTTTTGACAGGATTAAACAATGACTGAATAATGAATGATTAGATTAACAACAGCTACCCTACTCTTGTTCATCAGGAACTAACATGTGATTTAAACTCAAGAAACTTACTTTTGTCTAAAATGATCAATCCCAGGTCCAGACTGCTTGAGTAACATTTAATTCTACAGAATACAAGCGCTCTCTTCACACTGTTGTACTTGTACTTTACTTGAGTCACTTTCTATTTCTACCTAAAGAGGTAATTGATAAAATTTATTGATACCAATGCCATTATCTATTCTGCCTGTCGGTTGATTCTCTTATTCCTGATCGGTTTTAATTGAGCTGGCTGCAGCCTGACATCTAGCTGCAGCAACTGTCTTATCATCTAAAACGGACAGTCTTCATTTTTTCTTTATTTTGGTTTTCTTTGTCAATGAAAAAAATTGCTAAAACTGCCTGCATGATGCTAACGTTATTTCAACCCAGAATATTTAGCTAGGTAACAAACATGCTGCCTCGTTAGGAAGCAGTGGCACTCATGTAGAGCGACAAATACATGTCATTCCTGGAATTGAAGCTCATGTTACATAGAAAGATGTTTCACCATATTACTGGTGTTTCAACACTTTTACCTTTGTCATCTCTCTTTGTGAAATGAAGCCACACTTTGGACCGTTTCTTCCTCCTTGTCACGACTCCTTGTCGCAATGTTCCTGCATGAGTTTGACGTCTTTCTTTTGCAATGCATAACTGTCAGAGAAACATGCGAGCATAGATGCAAGGAGTTAATAACCTCTGAGACATATGATGCTGATGGATTAGATTAGTTGGAACCAGTTCTCAACGGTTTTGGTTCTCCATTTCATCCCTACATCCACTACCACTACATATCAAAATGAAATTTGGACAGAAATTGAATTTTATACATGTTGTTTGGACAAAACAAATATTGCAATGGTGTCATTTTGGGCACTGGATCATTGTCCGGGCATTTCTCACTATTTTCAGAATATTTACAAACCAAACAATCAATCAATTAATGGAGAAAACAATCAGAAGATTAAACCATAATGAAAATGATCGTAAGTTTAATTCCTGTGCAGAAGAGTTCAAAATGAGCTTCATCTCAAAAAACTACAACATTAAAATCCTGATTTCCACATTAATGCGTGCGTAATAGTGATCTGATTACATGATATATGAGAATACTTCCTCCTCCATTGTTCAACAATCACATGTGGGTGTAACGTTCAGGTGTCCACATACTTACAGCCATGTTTAGCAGGTGAATCCAGGTGAAGCTGGTGTTATAAACCTGTATATCAGAGCTTCCATCTCATCTCTTGTACCTGTTAAGTGACTGTGCAGTGTTATCAGGTTCAGGCTGACGCTCTTCAGTGCATCCACCTTTGTAACAGCCGTTACCACGACAACACAGAGGGATTCCAGTGAATGAATGTGTTTTTTTGTGCGAGATCCCATCAGCGGAGCTCTTTGTTGTTTACACACTGGCCCGATAACCTTGAAGGGCAAAATGACGGGCGTTTAGGGGAGAACGTGAGCGACATACCAGATGAGGGAGACCTATAGATCAGCAGAGAGGTGGAGATGAAAAGATGGAGGCAGAGAGAGAATGAGGCTGAGAGGTTAACTGTGTTGGTTCGGTTATCGAGCGTTAATGTTGTTTTATCTGGAAACACAAGATGATTCTTGGTGTAAAAGGTGTATTTGACTGAATCAGAAGAGAGTTTAATGATCTTGAAAAGCTTCAAAATCCAACTATTCAGAAGAGTGCATGTTCGACTGGATTTTTCATACAACCAAATAAATATTTTTGTTTTCCTGCATATGTGGGATGTAAGTATGGCAATGTGTTACCTGCTAACACTTGAACCTCAGCAGTTTTATGAGTCGCTAAAGTGCCAGAGCTGTGCTTATTTCCTGCCTCCAAAACAGAATAATCATATTCATGCAGCATGAAATATATTTACCATTTACACAAATTGACATTTATTTGATCTATTCAATCCGTATCTGGCTTCAGAAATGGGTAACAACTTCCACATACGTATGTTTATGAAGGAGCACGCCAACCATAAGTCCGTTCATTCTTATGGGAATCTCTGTGATATCCGATGTGTTTGAGAATTTCCTCCCCTCCGTAAAAACATAATTCACATATGTGGAAACTAGGTGTAACAGCAATCATTGGTGGTTTTTAGAAGTACGTTTGTGCCCATTTCTGCAGGAGATAGTCAGAAATTTCAATGTCTGTGTCAACTAAAGTCTGTTGGTCTGATTGACTGAAACCAATGCACATCTGTCTTTTCTCTCACACTTCCTTCCATGTAAACACTGCAACCTTTTATTCCTTAACATAGCAATGCTAAAGTGCTTGCTCTTTACTTAGTAGCTGCTATACTATAGTTTAGCATTAATCACAGGAACCACATAATAATGTACACAGTATGATGAAGTGGTTTTCTTAACATATTATAGATGTATTGATGTTTATAAAAGCCTGTAAACATGTTGCAGTAAACAACCTCTACATTTATTGACTACAAATAATCTTGAGTACCAGATATCTTGTGAGCATTGAGTCGATCGGTCCACAGCGTAGACTTACAGTACGGTACGTCGTGAATGCATAAAGCCATTACTTTAAAACATGTCTGAGAGGTTCTCATCAGTCCGTCTTTACAGTGGAAAGTGTATTAAGTTCTGTTTTTCTTCACCCCACCATCCTACAGCACACACA
This sequence comes from Pagrus pagrus, assembly GCF_965226575.1. Lineage (NCBI taxonomy): Eukaryota > Metazoa > Chordata > Actinopteri > Spariformes > Sparidae > Pagrus > Pagrus pagrus. The sequence continues at coordinate 20,433,349 of NC_140200.1, read as the reverse complement.
CACACACTCACTGCTAATGGCTCTGAGTGATCGATCGAGTCAAAGCCTACAGCTCTCTCACACACACACACACACACACACACACACACACACACACACACAAACAGTGAGAGAAAAGATTGCTTCAACTGCTCTGCAATTAAATCTACTACATAGCACCCCTTTAAGAGTCCGCCGACATTGCACTGTTGCTATACTGTAATTGTCCACCTTCATGAATGCACACTGGCTTTCCTTGCCTCTCTGTTTCTCTCTACCAGCAACGCTGTCTGCTTTCTTCATCTGCAGAAACTTTTATACAGTATAGTTGACTAAAAAACACACCTTGTGTTCAGGATTTTTCAGCCACGTTAATTATGTAGCCGATCAAAACCAACATGCACCAAGCGACATCGCAACAACCAAGTGCACTTACAAAACAACGTCATAAGTACTACATTAAAAAGGAGAGGCCGCATCACAGTCAGTGCATTTACAGGAGGGATGTAATACTAGATAGCATCAATCATGGATGGTGTTGCTCTCTCAGACGGATTAAGAAAATAAAAGGAGTCTAATATCCTGGAACACGGACTGCCCAAGTAAAATATGAGCCCTTTTCACACAGAGATTGTGCAATATCGCCACAACAAAGTCTTGCCTCTAAACCGCCTTTGTATTGTCACACTGAAACAAGCCGCTCCAGTTTGTCACTTCATACAGCATGCCGGTGTTGCGGAACCAAAAGAGGCGTGACGGTACACATCATAACGTTGAGATCTGTGTAGTTTCCACCTGTAAATCTAAGAATGTATCCGCCGACTGTTTATAATCATATGGATGCTGTTAAACGGTGTTGTGACTGAGATCCTGACCCACCATGCATCGAGGAAAGTGACAAAGAGAAGTTTTTTGCTCTAAATTGAGTGAAAAAACCCCAAATTTTGGATTCAATCTGGAATTAATCTACCCAAATCCATTGTAGGTAATTTATTGAAAAATAAAAAAAAGTCACCAGTTTTGCAATCGCCAGCAGGACACTTTATTTACATTTAGTTGATGATAAATATGGTAAATGGACTTGCATTTCTAAAGTGCTTTTCCGGTCTACTGACAGCTCAAAGCGCTTTACAACACTTATTGGATCTGGGGAATCGAGCCAGCAACCTTCATGTCTCTGCTTTCATGTGGGAAACTGGCCTCTACAATTTTAAGCAGTCCAACACAATGTACAACCTTCATCATTTTCAACAAGTGTTTTTTAAGATGAAGTCCTCCACAACACATCCGGGCGGCAGCAATCCTCAACGACAACCTTGTCCATTGTGTCCGAAGCCCATTAAAGCAGAATGTTTTTATTCTAAGAAACATGAGTAATTTAAGTGCACGGCTTCCTTGAGACGTCCTGTGTGTTGTGAGACGAGCACAGAAGGCTGTCAGCAGCAGAACAATGAGGATAACACTGACGACTGTAATGATGGGCAGTAATAAAAACGACGATGGCAATCAGAAGAGCTGATTGAGAGGCTCAGATGGAGGGAGAGAGAAACACGGTGGAAAATGGGTGGAGGAGGGAGATGTAGAAGGAGGATGATGATAAGGAAAGAGAGGAGGAGGAAGATGAAGAAACCAGGCAATCAGAGAGAGACACAGGAGGAGGAGGGGGAGGAGGAGGAGGAAAGGGTGGGGGGGAGGTTACTTTGTAGATTTAATTGCAGAGCAGTTGAGGCAATCTTTTCTCTCACTGTGTGTGTGTGTGTGTGTGTGTGTGTGTGTGTGTGTGTGTGTGTGTGTGTGTGGACTCTCCAATATCCCCCAGCCAGACATTAGCTGCAGTGTTTCATTCATCACTGTCAGGTCTGGAGCTCCTGGGGGAGGAGACGGGGGAGCCCTGGACGTTCAGGCCAGGTTGTAGCTTCTTTTTCAGGGCAGCGTCGTGAGGCTCCGGTCTGGTCTCCTGGTTCTTTTATTTTCCAGCATGAAGGGAAAGAGAAATGGGTAATCGAGGTAGAAAACCACTGTGCTAAATTTTGCTGACTTTGATTATACAGTAGGGGTGTAAATCATCGCTTTTCGTTGCGATAAGATATGTCAATTTTTTTAACGACAAAGCAGTATTTGATGATATCAAAAAGTCTGTCATGATATGATTTTGATGCGATTCCATTTACGGGTCTGCAGTCAAGACAATGTCATCGGCCCAGTTAACACAGTTTAGGCCTGAATGAGCAGAAACCCTTTTCTTTATTGCTTTTGTCCATAAAATAAAACACAATAATAATTTAATAATCATTGTAAATAATTGTAAGCAGTCAAGAGCAGTAAAATGTACTGATTCCATTAACACACGGCTTAACAACAAGAACAGTTAACAATAACTGGAAACATGAGGACAAAAACAAAATTTGGCAAGGAGACGAAACAATTGTTTTTTGCTAGTCACCATTATTAGCGTAAGCCTGCTTGCCGTTACCTGCCTGCTGCTAGCACTGTTTGAATGTTTAGGAAAAAGGTGCACTAGGACAGACACGGCGACACAAACATGCCAGGGGAAGTTCAAATAAAAAGGTGCATCTTTAAAATGTATGATATTTACATTTCAGGCATTTAGCAGACGCTTTTGTCCAAAGCAACGTACAGTAATTCATACATACATTCACAAACTGATGCCAGTGGCTGCCATGCAATGTGCCGACCACCACATAAGGAGCAGTTTGGGGTTCAGTATCTTTCCCAAGGACTCTGCGACATGCAGACCAGGGGAATTGTTCTAACCCCTGAGCCACAGCTGCCACCATGGTATGGTTTTCACTCTGCAGGGTTTTCAGATCTTATCTACCCAAAATCTAAGTACCCAAAGTCCAATAACCCAATATTTTTTGTCCTTAAAATATCTTATATATGATTTTGACAGGTCTTAATCCTGCTGTAACTTGTACGTGAAAACACAAAAATTAGGAACTGAGGTTGAAAATACATCAGAGCAGCATGGGAAGTCAGAAAAACAGAAAGCCGCCCTAAAAAGTCACTAGTACATGTTCTTGTTCTTGTACTTTACTCACATTGAGAGCATCACCAACGTCCTGTCCAAGAGTAACCCACTCTGCCCTAGAAACAACCTCTGGACAGGGTTTTGAATGTACACCAGCATTAAAAGTTGTCCCAGGACTCAGATTTTCTTTCAAATCCTTCAGCCTTTTTTTTTTTGCCAGTATGCATGCACAATAGGTGTAGGTAGGGCTCCAAGGTGCACAAAACAATCTGTCAAGTGTGACTAAACATTTTCATTGGTCGCACTGGTGTGCCTGAAATCTAGCAATTTATTTTTTTTAAATTGAGGTTATTGTAATTTCTTGTTGCGTATGATTTAAATAAAGAAAAAACTTTTGGTTGAACCTTTATTACTCTTTACAATCATTTACATATTGTTTTAAGAACGTGTTAAAATGTATTATTGTGTGGGCCTATATTATATGCTGGTGCACCTAACCAGTTAGAAAAAATACTATGGAGCCCTGAATTGCTTTTACAAAGTCGCTAATATTTGACGTCCTGGGAATGAGACTCAACAATCAACTGTCTTTGTGGTGCGTTTAGGAACAGCTGGGACAAATCTTGCTGATTCTACCTTTAAGTTTAATAGTCTTTGAATTATATTAATATGAAGTGAGCTTCAGTTAGCTTTGACCAGAAATGGCTGCTAGAAATGTCCTTCAGAGGGATACTTTTACTTTGATACTTTGAGTACATTTCAGAGCCTGTACTTTATTACTTTTACTTCAGGAAAGAAGTTGAAACAGTACTTCTACTTCTGTAAAGAATGTGTGGACTTTTGACACCTCTGCTAATATGAGACACAACATACATTTCGAGTGGACCTTTACGACCTCTTCTGTCTCGCCCCATTTCCTGTCAGCTCTGTCCTGTAAGTGCAGTGCAGTGCTGATGTACTTTGAGGTTACTCTTGCTGCCACGGTTTTCATTCTGCTTCTGGAGAACAATGGATGGAAAAAACAAGTTAAGAAAGAAGTAAAAAAACAGATAAAACAGCAACAAAAAGACTGTGACGCAGGAGACTGACTCAGCGTTTAGTTCTGTGTGCAGGGTGACGTAAAGATGCTTTGTCTTCTGGTTTATCTTTTAAATCGTCAGGAAGCAAATTCATGGACTAGAAATCCTTGCGGTGATACAGTATGTCGCCATTATATAACAATAAATTCAACGCTGGCCTGTTTATTTCAGCCTCGTCTCGTGGATTTTTATCATCCTCTGTTTCGTTATCTGCGGTTTCACTCCAGAAAATTAAAAAGTGATGAAGGGCGCGATGAAAGGACACGAAGATAAAACAGAGTGTATCGAGTGCTGATTGGACGATTCTGGAGCAGCTCTGCCTGCCTTCACATACACACACACACACATATATACACGCTGAGGCCTGAGCTGAAATAGAGCAGCACTAATGGAGAAAGTGTGTGTGTGAGTTTGTGTGTGTGTCCGTGTGTGTGTGTGTGTGTGCCACAGATGTCGCCATGGATAAAGGCCTGTTCTGTGATCAGGCTTATTATTGTGACAGGATTTAGGGAGCTGTAGAGGAGACTGGGAGGCAGGCTGGTTACTCACTCACACACACACACACACACACACACACACACACACACGCGCGCGCGCGTGCACGCTTGTTCCTAAAATGAAGTGGCTCGCTGTTTGATGTGAAGTGTCCTGAAGTGCTTTCTAACCTCTTTCACTGCTCTTTACTGCCAAATAAAAGAAAATTAGTTGCCAGTACAAACAGACAGAAATCTGGCTTTTATATCGCTGAAATTAAAATCATTCTGCTCACTGAGACACGAAAACAACCTGCTCTCCTCTCTCCTCCATTTACATGACAACAGGAGTGTCAGTCGCGCGGGATAACAAGATATTTTGTGTATTTTTAGCCGCATGTCCTGAATATTTTTGTGTCTGCTCAGAGTGTGAATGCAAGGTAAAGAGATGCTGCGAAAATACAAGAAACACATCGTCCCAAATCACACACACACACACACACACACACACACACTGTGCTGCGTTCGACCTCACACAAGAATACAAATTCAATTAATCAACAAGAAGCGTTGTTATCATTCCCAGAGAGATAAAGGCAACCACGAGAACAGGCATTTCAAAGGAGTGCAGCGTGGAATAATTAATCTCCAGAAAAATGCCTCCATATATACAGAATGTGTATCGTGTGTGTGTGTGTGTGTGTGTGTGTGTGTGTGTGTCAGAGGGAAGATAACTGTAGAATATTAATGAATGTTTTTGAAAAGGTGGTAATTTTATATCTCTTTCTTTCTCTCTTGTGTTGGGGGAAATTATTTATCCCTCGTCTCAGCCTCATGTGGCTTTTATTTTGTAGTGTATTTGCTTTATTTACCAGTTGCTTCTTGGACAAAACTGCATCAGGATGTGCTTGAAATCAAAAGCAGAAGATTTGTGATCCCCACTGACAAGATAGTGGTTCTCAAAGCCAAATCTGATTCACAGTACCAGTCTTTATTGCTGTTTTGGGTTGTGTCCAGTGAAAGATCCTGTCCCTGATGCTTCTAGGAAACATATCATAATCTACTTAATGGCACTAATGATCCCTAGATCTAATTTGTGATATTCTGTCTTAATTTTTAAAATGTCCTGTAGACCACAACCAGACTGGAAATAGCCTCAGAATTCCTCCATTGGCACCATTACAACACAACATCACACTGGAGATTATGTTTTAGCACAAGCTCGTCATATACAAAACTTCCGCAATACGATGAAGAACCACGTGAGGTTTCATCCAATCAGCATAGACATTTTGTTGCCCTCTATTTTTTTTGTTAATGTAGCGTGAATCTGCTAGTCAATGAGGTTATAGAAAGCTTGGAACCAAGAAAAATAACTAATTCAAAACCTCGATCTCTACAGGTCGCCTGAAAATTGGTTGTGTATGCCTTGAGGATCAGCCAAGATCTAAAATCGTCAGATTGCCCACCCCTACTGTAGTTGCTGCACTAGCAACCATTAGTACGATAAGTGATAAGATTAATTTTACATTTCTGTCCATGGATACAAGTGGATACAAAGGATACAAATGGATACAAAGGGATACAAATGAATATGGCTGGCCAACAGATGATGCCATCTTCCATCGCTGATGGATCACAGACATCGATCACTGAGCCCTGACTGTCATGACCTCACGATTTAAA